>NW_020175442.1:570951-634798 GCF_003031525.2 Neophocaena asiaeorientalis asiaeorientalis | reverse complement strand
TGTGTGTGTGTGTGTGTATATATATATATATATATATATATATATATATATATCAGTTATATAACAGATATAACCAGCAAAGCATTCATATTCAGAATATATAAGGAATTCCTATAAATCAGTAAGAGAAAAGGAAATATCCAATAGAAAAATAGGCAAGAGACTTGAATAGGCACCTCAAAAAAGAGGACATCCAAATGGACAATAAACAAATGAGAAAGTACTCAATTTCATTATTCATCAGGAAAATGCAATTAAAACCGGTATGAAATATCTCTAAATACCCAGAAGAATAAGTAAAATGTAAAAGATTGATTATACAAAGTTTTGGCAAGGATGTGGAACAATGGAAATGCTCACCACTACTATGGAACCCTAAATTGGTACAACCACTTTAGAAACCTTTTTAACATTATCTACTAAAGCTGAATGCAGGCATACCTGGCGACTTTGCAATTCCACCCCAGGTATGTACTAAATAGAAACGCATGCACATGTGCACCATGAAACATGTTTATGAATGTTCATTAGCAGCACTCTTCATAACAGCCAAAAATTGGAAACAATCCAAATGTCCATCATTAGTAGAAAGAATAAATAAATAAATTTACTATATTCACACAGTGGAATACAACAAGCAATAAAAATGAACAAATAGCTGCTATGGTGAAACAGCATGGATGAATCTTACATCCATAATATTGAGTGAAAAACCCTGTCACAAAATAGTATAGACTCTTCGGTTTCCACATACAGAAAGGTTAAAAACAGGAAAAACTAAACCATAGTGCTAACATTTGGGATAGTGGTTACCTTAGGGGAGGAACGAAGAGTTTGTGATTGGAATAGAGCACAAGATGGGTTTCTAGGAAGCTGGAGATATTCTGTTTCTTGAATGGAATGTTAATTACATGGTTATTGTTTTGTGATGATGCTTTGAACTCTACATTTATATTTGCTCACTTTACCATAGTAAATTATATTTCAATTAAAAACAAAAACATTAGCAACAGAGGTAGGTCCTTCCAAAGTTGAATTCTAAGTAACATGTAAGATTATGCCATAAGGACATATATTGTTCAGTTTCTAGACATTTTCTTCATTTGTGTCAAGGGAAGGACTGTGACTCAAGAAGAATCTGGTTAATTAATACCAATACTGCTTCTACCACCACTATCTAACTTTTATATTTTTGGATGTGATGACCTTCTTCCTAATTACCACAGTCTAATTCGTCATAAGCAGAACATAATAGGTAGAGACTTTGAGAAATCTGAAAACTAACCTATCCAAATACAAGCTTCCTGGAGGAAAGGCAAGGGAAATGGAGTAGTAAAACTTGCATTTTATTATCATACTGATCACTCCGTTCTTGTTTGACTTTGGGGAATAACACATTTTGTTGGAGCTGAGAATAATATTTATCTTCTTCAGAGTGAAGTAGTAAGTGCTAACTCCTGAAAGAATGTACTTTTTTAAAAAAACAAAAGATGATAAAGATACAACCCAAATCTCTGTTCATGTTTTGTCCACATTCACTATCAAATGAAGAGCATTCTGAAATTCTCTCTCTTCCAATTATCTTCTTTCCTTTCTTCAAAGTGAACCCATGGGATGATGTCAACATCCACACTCTCTAATGTCCTACATTTCTTTTTTAGGCACTTCATTTCCCCAAACCTGCTTTCGCTCTTGGTACCAATTAGATCTCCCAGGTGACACCAAGGCTTCCGTTCAACAAAAGTTTCAGTTAAATTCTAGAGATCTGCTGTATAACACTGTGCGCATGGTTAACAATATTGAGTTACACACTTAAAAATGTGTTAAGAGGGTAGATCTCATGTCAAGTGTTCTTGCCACGATTAATTTTTTTAAATATAAAAAACATATATTGACCACTTATTTTATTCCAGGAATCTTGCTTCACTCTCTCTGAGAAGGTCTGTGTCCCATTCACAGGCACAGATATTAGACTTTCTTCCATAGGAATTTCCTGATGATTATATTGCCAAAACTTATTTTGGGATTTTGCTTCACTTTATGGTGAACTCTAGAGTGAATGTTTTCGCTTAAGAATTCAAACAAATTGGAACAATGTTGTATTCTACATGTATGCATTTTGACTTTCATCTCTCACAAAGGGGGTTGGAGGAGCAGGGTCAATAGGAAACATGAGAAACAAAAGTGGAAAGATCACGACTTTTTAACAGTTTAGTCAGGAAAGCGTAACTGAAACCAAAATAATGAATACTTCAAGTTATACAAACGAGGCATATGTTGTTACACCATAGTATACGTATAATATAGAACAAAAGATATAGCTGCCTAATTTAAAGGGATTAGGGCTAATTGGACTGGATACTTCTCACATAAATAATCTCCTTTCATGACATGAAAATACTTCTGGAAGTTTCTAGATTCTGTAAGTAATGGATGTGAAAAGGAAACAGGAAAACAGATATGTTTGATTCCTTTGGAAAACATTTTAGCATAATCGAAAGTGTGTAACTTCTCAAGCACTGTGTAATGTATGTCAGTGATTAGACCATTTTCATAATTTGATAAAGGCTATGAATTCTACAAATAATTATGAGACAACCTTGCAAATATCCAGATACGAGATCGCAAGTACAAGTGGTCGGATTAGAGTTTTTGAATGTAAAGCCACATGAGGCTGAAGATCCACAACACTACAGTATGAAGAGTAAAACCCCACCACACACCGCTACAAGCCTGATGGCAGAAATGGCTTTTCCATTTCATTTCCTGATCTCACAATCCTGTGTTATATAACATGTTTAAAATGAATGAATTTGTCTCCTTGATGAGTTTCCCAGTCCTCAGTTTTAAAGAGGAAATGGAAAAGACTGTGGTTCCCGTGTAAAAAAAAGGTTGTATGTGTAAGCTTTTCACATGTCCCATTTTTATTCAATCCAAAATAAACTTTGACCCTCTGACACTGTCGGTGGCTCCTAGGGGAAGGACTGTTGGACCAAACCAGAACATACCTGTGGCGTGTAAATGAATGCTCGTGGTCACGCCCTTTGAAAACCACAGGATCCTTACCCCTTCTGCACAGTGAAAGTCAAAAATACCTATCAGAAGACTCAAAATCCTTCCACTTTGTTTGGATCACTTAATTAGGAAAAAGTAAACAAAATAACTTATCCAGACTCTATTCACAAACAATTAGTAATTGCTCTTTTAAAAGGCCTGCAGTGGGCTTCCCTGGTGGCGCAGTAAAAGGCCTGCAGCGTTTTGACATTTCAGTTATACAATCCCAAGTGATTTCAGAGGACAACTAAGTTGGACACTTTTCCATTTAGCTTTCTCTTACTTTACCTTCCTTTAGGGTATAAGCATGAAGCTTATTAAGCTATAGGTTCCATGGAAGTCCATGAGTTGTGTTAGTGTCAGTCACTGGTACTATTGTTTAGTGTCTGTATTTAAGGTACTGAGTCACTCACAGCACATGTCCTGGGAGACCCTGAACCGGACCCAGCTTCTGACACTCTCATCAAATCCCAGTTCCCAGCTCAGCCAGCTCGAAGCCTCTGTCTACCTCAGAATCCACATCTGTAGAAATGTACCCATTTTCTTTCCTAAAGAAAACATCCAAACATGCCATTGTGCTCACACATCATTAGAAACAATAGTGTCTTTAAAAGGAAATTAGCCTGATCCGGCAAAGCTGTTGCTAATTTTCTTTTTCTTTTCTCACCTCCACCATCCTCTTCTTTCCTAATTCCTCAAAAGCAATACCTTTCTGGGCAAAAGCACCCACAAAGCAAAAAAAAAAAAAAAAGGAAAGGCCCTGGTTGAGAAACTCCAGGCTTGAAGTTCAGTGTTCTCCAAAGAGACTCAGGAGACCTAACAAAGTAGCCAGAGATGCTTAAGATTTTATTTTGTTTGTTTAGTATAATTGCAATTACAATGATAATAGTAATCATTATAGCTACAATTTGTTGCTTACTATGTATGAAATCAGTACTAACGTTATTCCTATTTGACAGGTGAAGAAATAGAAGATTAGTAAATTCATCAACCTGCCCAAAGTGAATTCTTAACCAAGTTATATCATCTCACATTTTCTTTTTTTCTCCTGTCCTTTTAATTTTATTTCTTGCCTTATTCTAAAAAGAGAGTTTGAAGTAGAGATGTTATTTACAGTGTACCAGTAGCAAATTATTAATTGAAGTAGTATTTTCCCTGTCTATTCATCATAAACACATACAAGAATATTATTAATAGTTTTAAACGATCATTATCAGATCGTTGGGTTTGAATAAATTGTAGCAAGAAAAACGATGGGGCGGGGGGGGCGGTGACTATTAGACGTGAGCTCTAGTCTTAGCTCTGTCACTTCTCTCCTCATTGCCTGACCTTGGGAGAGCCATGTGACCTATCTGAGCCTCAATTCTGTTATCAGTAAAATGGAAATAGCATCTATCCTGACTACATTATAGGGGTAAGTAGAATATATTACAGACTCTAAAGTGCCACACTGGTGTCAGGTAGACTTATCACTACATGTACAGTCCTAGATGCTGGGAAATTGCAAGCGGTCTTGCTCCTACCTTGGAAGGGTTAGCAGTTCACTGTGGCAGATTGAAAATGGGGCATATTCTAAGCGAGGCACGCTCAGGATTCAGCCTATCAAACGTGAGTGTGATTATGGCATGGTTGAAGTGGCACACTCTCAACTCACTGAGGGGGCGCTGTCATAATGAGCCCTGGGGATAGGAATGATGCCTCTTTCAGCTTGTATCCCCAGCACATGGCATGGCGCTTGACACACAGCAGGTGCTCAGCAGGCACAGTTAAATTAAACAAACTAGACGAATGAAATCTGATCGAAGATCCAGAGGTGAAAATTAACTTTCTTCCCAGACTCACGAGTGGAGAGCCTGCTCATTCAACTCCCATAGAAATGTTAACTTGGCAGCTCAGCAGAGTCTCAAAGATTTGGGATTTTAATCCTGACCACTCTGTTGCCTTTCTCTCCAATTTGGCCCAGCTCCATGCCAGAACAAGTCTGATATTTAAGCCTAAGCAAATAACGAACTAGAGAAAGCAACTGTGACAACACAATTCCTAATAGATGTAACAGTGAGGCAGAAAGGGGAGCAGAGTGGCTTTAAGCTGTGGAAGAAAAAGAAAAAGTGATTGCGAGAAATCCTGGGAAACTGTCAAACCCACAGTTTCTACGGGCACCAGAGTCCTCCTTGTGAAAATAATGACAAGTGACACCCGAGCTGCCTCTTTATGGCTTTCTATACAAAAGGCGTTTGTGCCTCTGAGCACAAAGGTTGGAAACACAGAGCTGGCAGTGCCAAGGAAGGCAGGTTAGGATGTCATGGAAGGCCAGCCTGGAGGCCAAGTCCAGAAGCAAGAGGGCTCTGGGGTGTAGCTTCTTAGAATGATTCAGGGTGGGGTTGTGCCCATCCAGTTTCTTGAAGGGGGTCATCTCTACCTCACAAAGACACCCTGGGGTTTGAAAACTTCATGCCACCCCTAAAGTACCCTCTGAATGGACCAGGAAGTGTTTCAGATGAGTTGATCCTGGAACAGTCCTCTGGACCCCCAGGACAAGATCAGCCTTTATCCAACTCATGTTCTCTTTCCAAACTGAACTTGGGTGAGTCATGGCATGAGATGAGGTGGGGGGTGGGGGTGGGAGGAGAGGTGAAAGGGCTATTCATGTCTGATAAAGCATTTATCTCTTGTTCAGCCCTTGGTTAGACTCCAGAAAAAGCTACCCAGGATGGACAGTCTCTGCCAAGGCCATGCCCCATGTTCAGCATCTCTGAGACACAGGAAAATCGAAACAAAAAGCAGAAAAGCAGAGAGAAAACAAACTCCTATTCTCTCCTTGGAATGTAATGATTCTACAGCATTTGTAGCCTAGGGGTGGACAGTTCTCTATTGAGTAAACCATATGCTTCACGTATGAATGTAATCTAGATTCATATTTAGAGCAAAGCTATCACTCAGCTTGAAATCATTTCAATAAATTCATTTGGTCAGGGCACAAGTATCATCAAGAGGATGATTTATCCTTTCTTACTCACAGAGAGCCTAAAACACCTTCTACCCTACGAGACAGGTCCTATTATCCTCCCTCATTTTAATGAACTGAGGTTTAGTGAGATTAAGTAATACGACTAGCGGATTTGAATTAGGAACCATGGGATTCAAGAGCACACTCTCCTAAGAACTCTACAGCACAGCTGTTGAAGCCTAAGAAACTTGACTTACACATTTTCCGAATGTGGAAACTGAGACTCAGGGATTGCCCAAGTTGACAACTGAGGTACATGCATTCAACCATATCTTTCTCACTCCTGAACCTATACTCTTTCCATGGCATGCGGCTGCATTACCAAGCTTCAAGATAGAAATAAGGACTTCTTAAGCTGCCTTATTTTTTTGGTAACATCTTTATTGGAGTATAATTGCTTTACAATGGTGTGTTAGTTTCTGCTTTATAACAAAGTGAATCAGCTATACATATATCCCCATATCTCCTCCCTTTTGAGTCTTCCTCCCTCCCACCCTCCCTATCCCACCCCTCTAGGTGGTCACAAAGCACTGAGCTGATCTCCCTGTGCTATGCGGCTGCTTCCCACTAGCTATCTATTTTACATTTGGTAGTGTGTATATGTCCATGCCACTCTCTCACTTTGCGCCAGCTTGCCCTTACAGCAGCCAATAGAATTTGAATAGGCATATGCAAATTAAGCACTCCTGTTATGTAAATACCCTCTTTTGCTTTTCTTAACAGTTTCATACACAGCTGGCTGTTGCCCTTGAGGAAATCCTGGTTAAGAGCAGTACTATAAACTGAATGCTTTTTTCTCATCTCCGCAAATTTCAAATATTCACCCACGACAAGGGTGTGTGTACGGGTTCTGGGGATTAACGCTCTTTCCTAAGACAGACTTTAGTGGTCTTTTTTTTCAGATGGTCAGAAAAAAAAATCATCTGGCAACTTCTCTCCCATCTCTCTTTCTAATAACTTCAGAGCCATTGTAAGCTGCCTGGTATGTGAAGAGTGAATGGCTTCTATCACAGGGAGACATGACCTTGGCAAACAAATTGGAAAGGCAGATTAAAAAACAGGCAGATACTTTCTCATTTCCACCACTAAGCTCACTCCAAATAGTAGATTTTCACCCTGAAGCCATAGTCCTTGGAAGTGGTAGCAAACATTAAGTCTGGGTCAATAACTCCCTATAAACATCAATAGAGGCATTCCTTCAGTCAAGAAAAATTTTGCACTATCACCATTGGGTAGTATATCTTTTCTGTACATCATTAAGCAGAAAGGAGTTAATTGTGAGGAAAAGAGGAGGAGGGAGCCCTGCAGAGAAAATGAGATATGTTTCATGTAGCTATATGTCTCCATCCCAGTAAAATATTATTAACATAGAACTAGGTTCCATCATGGAGGAGATAGTTTCTTCTCATCTCTGGTGTGATTAATGTGGCTGCCCACATGAGGGCTGTTATGGGCTGAATTATGTCCCTCCGAAAAAGGTATGTTCAAGTCCTAACACAACTTTGAAGTACCTCAGAATGTTCCCTATTTGGACATAGAGTCATTGCAGGTGTAATTAGTCAAGATAAGATTATACTTGGTTAGGGTCGGCCCTTATTTCAATATGACTGATGTCCTTATAAAAAGATATGAAGAGACACACAGGGAGAATGCCATGTGATGATAACGGCAGGTATTGGAATCAGGCAGCTGCAAGCCCCAAAATGCAGAAGATGCCAGCCAAGGACCAGAAGCTAGGAAGAGGCAAGAAAGGATTCTCCTAAAGGTTTCAGAGGGAACATGAACTTACCCACAACTTGATTTCAGAATCCTAGCCTCCAGAACTGTGAAGACTATACATTTCTGTTTTAAGCCGCCCAGTTCATGGTACTTTGTTATGGTAGCTCGAGGAAATAATACAAGGGTCTTTCAAAGGCAATGAATTTAGCCCAACAGTACTGTGGATTCTAGAGGCTATAGCTCTCATTTTAATGACAAATGCCCAATATATATTATAGCCACGATGGAAGCCTTGAAGCAGTGTAACAGGGAAGAGCCAAATCTGACTACTTGTTGGAACTGTTTCTTTTACTTTAACCCTTGCTTCCCACTGCTTTTGTTCACTAAAAGGATACTGTCTATACGTAAAGGCCTGCCATGGGGGAACCCTGTCTCTCTGCCTGAATGTTAAACCAAAGTGCCTTTGTTCAGGGAAACATCCGGACCCTGTCCACCCCGTGGATGGCTGCAAGAAAGAAGAAATTAACACATCCCCTCCCTGAGGCTGGCCATTCCAGGGGATATTTACAAAACTTATGGCCTTTTTACTTTACTTCCTCATCTCTTCCCCCTCTGTACTATAAAAGAAACTGGCATCCAAAGCCCGATAAGATGGTTATTTTGAGACTTCAGTCTGCCATCTTCTCAGTCTGCCGGCTTACCAAATAAAGTCATATTCCTTGCCTCAACACCTCGTCTACGATTTATTGGCCTGTTGTGCGGCGAGCAAAGTGAGCTTGGACTCGGTAACATGAGCATTGTAAAAGGAGGAAGGTTATACAGAGCTGGGTCATCCCCGAGCTTCAACCAGAAATACCCTCTCTCCTTACCTCAACCTTGTCTCCCTCCAAGGACCACAAGAAAACACAGTTCCACGTGAGTTAGTCCCTCTATTTATTTTCCTAGATCACAATATATCCCAGTTGAAATTCTAAAACTATCAATTCTAGGCTACCTACCAGTTGTCTTTACTCCTGTTCATAATGTTTAACCTTTGCGCTGTCGGTAACAAGCTCTACAAAGGGCTAGGCAGCCCCATCCTGGCTTTTAAGATCATTTTGCCTGTGTTTGTTAGTGATCATACCAGGCTTTATTAGAAATTTCAAGGAGGAAGAAGGAGGAGAGATTTATACTGTAGAAATGTAGGGCTTCCCTGGTGGCGCAATGGTTGAGAATCTGCCTGCCAATGCAGGGGACACGGGTTCAAGCCCTGGTCCGGGAAGATCCCACATGCGGAGCAAAAGCCCATGTGCCACAACTACTGAGCCTGCGCTCTAGAGCCCACGAGCCACAACTACTGAGCCCGCGTGCCACAACTACTGAAGACTGCATGCCTAGAGCCCGTGCTCCACAACAAGAGAAGCCACCGCAATAAGAAGCCTGCGCACTGCAACGAAGAGTAGCCCCCGCTCTCCGCAACTAAAGAAAGCCCGCGCACGGCAACGAAGACCCAATGCAGCCAAAAATAAATAAATAAAGTTTAAAAAAAAAAAAAAAGAAATGTAAAGACTCCTAACTGGAATAGTAAATGCCACCAAGGCATTTCACTGACCTTACCTGTTACTAGTCCCTCTGAGATTCTGAAGCAACGTGAAAAACCCTCCAGTTGACAAGTAGCAAGAAGCCCAGAAGAGATGTAAAGCATATGGGGCCAACACAGTCCTCAGATATCTGGAGAAAAATATGCTGTCCTCGTTTTCTTAGGTCAACGTCACAAGTTATGGGACCCACAAGAGAGATGAATGCTGCCCTGGTCTTCTGTAAATCTCTTTAAACTCTGAGATCCTAAGAGCAAATTTTGTTTTGTTTTGTTTTGCTTTTGTTTTGTTTTGTTTTGTTTTGACTGTTTCAGCTGGCTTTGATTGGAGTTCACATTTTAGCAAATTCAAATGCTGGGCCAGCTGGTCCCTCTAATTTGCAATTTTTCTAACTCTAAACTACCAACCCCATTCTTTGGAGTTTTCTGCTTCTTTTCAGCTGTAAAGGAAAAACCTCAGTCCAGTCTACCTCCCGTGTCTTTCTCTTTTACTTGCACACAGAACACTTCACTTCTGACACCTCTGGTCACCAAATATGTGGAGGTTTTCCCCACACCAAACATTCTTCATGACACCAGCTGGGTGTCCTACAATTTAACTCAATTCTAACACTACCTACCTGGAGATATTGTAAGATCCCACAGGTTAAGGGCTCAGTCCCACAAGACTGCTCTTCACTTGAGACGCCAATCGCAAGTGACAGATTTCCAGGTTGCCCACAACTTCTGTCCAACTTGGCTACAAATCAGAGGTTCCCATAACACCCTTCTTGGGATTGATTAATTTGCTACAGTGGCTCACAGAAATCAGGGAAACACTTACTTAAGTTTATCAGTTTGTTAAGGAATATGATAAAGAATACAGATGAACAGTCAGATGAAGAGGTGCACAGGGAAAGGTCTGGGAGAGTCCTGCGCACAGCAGCTTCTGTCTCCGTGGAGTTGGGGATGTATTTGCCACCCCGGAAGCTCTCCAAAGTCCACAGTCTGGGGATTTTTATGGAGGCGTTGTCACAGAGGCACGGTCCATCATTAACTCCATTTTCAGGCTTTCTCCCTTCTCAAGAGAATGGGGGGTAGGGCTGAAAATTCCAAGCTTCCAATCATAGCTTTGTTTTTCTGGTAACCAGCCTTCATCCATGAGCCCAGCAAGAGTCACCTCATTAGAACAAAAGACACTCTTATCACCCAGGAAATTACAAAGGTTTCAGGAGCCCTATGTCAAGAACTGGGGTCAAAGACCAAATATTAGAACAAAAGATTCTCCTGGTGTTCTTATCACTTAGGCAATTACAAGGGTTTTAGGAGTTCTGTGCCAGGAACCAGAGCCAGGGACCAATATATTTTCTATTATCTCACATTAGCTAAAGTCATTTCTTGGCAAGGTCTCCCTGATATCATTCACCCCAGAAGTGAAGTGTTTAACACTGACCCACACATTTTATGGCATCATCAAAGCCATCCTTCATACTCCATTGACCTCAGCTTTCATTTAAAGTGAGTTCAGTTAGATAAATATTCCAAAGCTTAGACTCATATAGAGAGATGAGACATTAAGTTATTTTTTATTTGGAAAGCTTTTTATTAATAGGACACAGCCCTCTTTTCATTTCCCTAAACTGTTACTGTTTGCATTCCTTAAGGCCCCTCATTTGTCCTTAAAGTGGGGTATTTTTTATGATAGCTTTTATATTAATGTTTACACTATTGATTAATCAATTCAACTATGTGCCAGATACTGTTCTAGATGATATGGATATAGTAGTGAATAAAGCAGAGAAGTCCCTGGGGTTTACAGAATTTATAAGCCAAGACAAATTGTTATAAATTGTTAAATCTAATACAATGGTAAACCACCATCTTGGCTATACTTTAGAATCCCCTGGAAAGCGTTAAAAAATTCCAATGCCAGGACTTCTGGTACCAGATATTATACAGTAGCTTAAATTAGAGTAATCCTTCCATAAAAAATAACTTTAAAAGCTAAACAAAGTACACAAAACAACTATGTGAAGTCATTGGAGAGCAACCAACTCTGGTAGGACTTAAGGGACTATGATTCCTGAGAGAAGGGAAGCACAGTTTCATAGTCACACTGGCTTTTTTCCCTTGAAAGGCAATCTCAGAGTGGTGAGGACTGCAGAAGCAAACCTAAAAGTCTTGTGCAATTTCCCCTCAAAGTATTGGATAACTGCTAAGCTGTGTATGTACGGGGCAAGAGTCCAAGAAACTCAGTAAAAAGCAACAGATGGAGGTTAAATTGCTGACAGAGACTTGAGCAGTCACATGGTGCTGGACAGATGGATGTTGGAGCTCCTCACCAAGGTGCTGAGCCCTAGGTAAACACCTTAGAGTTTCATAAACCACAGAAGGGCTAACTTAGGAGTAAGGGGTATATACAGAGGTGAGGGCTAAACTGAAATAGACCAGTCCTAACAAAGTCTAAAACCAGCCCTTGACAGGATTGCTCTGATCGTCTGGCTCTGTATATGTTGGGCAGAAGATATGTTAACCCTCTCTGGAAGAGGATGACACCATCCAGAGACTATAATTTTTAATATAGAATGTCTGACACTTAATAAAGCAAAGAAAAGCAAATTATTAAAAATCAAAAGAAAATAAAAACATACTGAGTATTTTCACTGCCCTAAAAATCCTCTGTGCTCTGCCTATTCATCCCTCCCTCTCTCCTCTGAAACCCCTGTCAACCACTGATGTTTTTACTGTCTCCACAGTTTTGCCTTTTCCAGAATGGCATATATACTTGGAGTCATACAATATGTTGCCCACATTTGTCCAAACCCATTAAATGTACAACACCAAGAGTGAACAGTAATGTCAACTATGGACTTTGGGTGATTATGATGTGTCAATGTACGTTCATCAACTGTAATGAGAGTACCGTTCTGGTGGGGGATGTTGATGATGAGATGGCTGTGCATGTTGGGTGGGGCAGGGCATATATGGAAAATCTCTGCACCTTCCCTTCGATTCTGCTGTGATCCTTAAGCTGCTTTATAAAAATAAAGTCTCAATTTAAAATAAATTCAAAATTAAAAAAAAAGAAAAAATTAAAACATACCTACAGGTGGTTCAGTTACTTTAAAGTACCTATCTAATATCTCTAACATCTATGATTAATGTGTTCAAGAAATAAAAGATACAGAAGAATCAAATAGAAATTCTAGAACTGAAAGATACTCTAAGTGAAATTAAAAATTAAGAACATGGATTTAATGCCAGTTATACACAAGTGAACGGAGTATTAATGAACTGAAAGATGGAGCAGTATAAAACATCAAGACTAAAATTCAGAAAAACAACCGAATGACATCAACATTTTGGGGAGTGGGACACAGGCATCACTATGTACTTTCAGGCCTCAATTGTGAATCCATTGTGCAGCCTGTTGAGAATCCCTGCACAAGAGCTTAAACAGGAGGGGTGATATGCTTTGGACTTATGTTTTTAAATGACCAGAGATCCCGTGAGGAAAATGAATTGAAAGAGATAGTGCAGAAGCAGGGACATCACGTAGGGTGATTTCACCCTCAATTGATGTAGCAGCTTTCTAGTGGTAGAGGGCATATCTCAGGGCATACTTCATGGTACAAAATAAGATCCAAGGTAAACAAGAGTGACATAATATAGAACTTCCTGATGGGTCAATGGAAGGTGGGGATGAAAGAAGAGGACAACTTATAAAACTAAGTGATTCTCATCCAGGGGCAATTTTGCCTCGCAGGGACATAGGGCAAAATCTGTAAACTTGTTGATAAATCTCTACAGTGCATCAGACAGCCCTGACAACATAAATCCAAAATGTCAACAGGGCTGCTGTGGAGAAACCCTGGTTTAACTTCTTAAAAAGGTATGCCTTGCCCTCATAAACTAGCTCTTCCCTTTTGTGTGTCTGTGTTTTCAACTAACTGTAAAATTCTAGAGAGCAGAGACCATATCTTTTACTTTTTTATCTTCACCTGCTGTACCTCATACATTAAAAAAAAAATAGGCTTTGTTTTTTAGAGTAGTTTTATGATTACAGAAAAATTGAGTGAAAGTACAGAGTTCCCATATACCTCCTCTTCCCTGCACATAAAGTTTCTCTTGTCATTAACAACTTGTATTAGTGATACATTTGTTACAACTGATAAACTAATATTACCACATTATTATTAACTGAAGTCCATAGTTGTATTACATTTTTATACAAATAATACTTCTCAATAAATTAATCAGTTACTGACTAATCTAATCATTTGTCAAGGAACATGACAATAAAAAAAAAGAGGAAGAAGGGAACTATCAATTATTGAGCACCTATTCGATACCAAGCACTATGTAAGTCCATATAGGTATATAAAACTCATATGTATCTATATGTAATATTATTATATAGAACCATGTCAATAACTGTGAGTTGGGTATTATAATCTCAGTTTTAAAGATGAGAAAATTTAGGCTCAGGAATTTTACATTATTTGCACAAAGTCACACAGCCTAGTAAGTGGAGAAGTTGGAACAAAACTTCTCCCATATTCAGGGCCCATATTCCTACAATTACAACAAATACCCTTTTCCCCTCCTGGTTTTTTTTTTTTTTTTTCACATTTCCTGTTTTAAACTGTCTTCCCCTGCTTCTGGTGTACAGCCCCAAGGAGTGAGTAGTCCCACAAGTCCTTTTCCAGCCTCAACTCTCAACTCCACCACTGGAGGTCCATGTGGTTCCAGTCTGTGCCAAGTGGCTACTCCACCCCCTGATACTTTTAAGCCAGGCTAACACACCCACACGATCCGTAAACTCAAGTTGCAAATGCTAGCAGATGTTCAACAGTCTCTGGGCTCCCACTCTCACCTCCCTTTTGATGCCGCCTAATTGAGCTCACTCTCATCAGTCCAATTCTGAACTCTTGGCTCTCTCTGTACTTGCCCTGCACCCCAGATTAGGGCTGTTACTGGCATTTCCATGGAGGCTTTCTCCTCTGGCTCTCTGGCGTTTTCTGGCTTAGTCTGAATTTTCTACCTTGGTATCTCTCCTTGTCTCGGATGTGTCAGGGAAAGACGCATTTTCTTCCTCTCAGACCTAAATCTGGTCTGGAATCTCAGTCCAGGGCAAGCTTTGACTCTCAGAATGTTATGGATGTTAAGGTTGGATGGAGCTGACTTAGATGAAGTGTGGACGGAGGCTCTAGACCAGAAATAGTTTGTAAACATTCTTTCTGCCCTCAGCCTCAGGAGCCTCAGGAGATGCTTGGAATTTAGAAACAGCCCACACCAGAGCACCAGAGCTCCAGTGTGAACAACCTGCCGGGGCAGCCCCATATTCCCACCCACCTCATTCACTTCTTTGTTTTTGTATGTATTTTTCTTCTCCCTGTAAATTATAAATTCCCATGGGAGTAAGAATCATTTTCAATCCTACCATAGTTTCCTTTTTGTAAAATTCCGAGATCTGTATAAATATGTTAAGCTTCTATAAGGCTCATTGTTCTCGTCTGCTTCTTTTGAATGATATTGAAAAAACCCCAATTCTTTGCCTCTACAGTGACATCACTTCACTGTAAATGGATTCGCCACCATCGTCAAAAGCACTATTGAGGGCTTCCCTGGTGGCGCAGTGGTTGAGAATCTGCCTGCCTATGCAGGGGACACGAGTTCAATCCCTGGTCTGGGAAGATCCCACATGCCGTGGAGCAACTAGGCCCGTGAGCCACAACTACTGAGCCTGCGCGTCTGGAGCCTGTGCTCTGCAACAAGAGAGGCCGCGATAGTGAGAGGCCCGCGCACCGCGATGAAGAGTGGCCCCCGCTTGCCACAACTAGAGAAAGCCCTCGCACAGAAACGAAGACCCAACACAGCAAAAATAAAAAAAAATTTAAAAAAAGCACTATTGAATACACTACAGCAACTTCAGCATAGGGTCCCAGGGATGGATCTTGTTTTCCTTCCCCTTCCTAAGCTTCTCTCTTGTCCTTTTAGTAAACGCTGGGAGAACTGAAATTTATCTAACAAAAATTCTTCTCATCAATTATAGCTATTGCTTTGGTGTCATCTCAACAGAGCCAGCAGTCCTTTGGGTTCTCCTTCATTCCTTCTCTCCTTCCCTTTCTCTTCCCATGCCTACCCTTCCTCCAGCTTTCTTTCCCTTCCTACTTGTCCTGTAGTGCTGGTGATATTCCCTTATAGGGGATTGGTTTCAGGAGAATGGTGAAAAAACTGCAATGCTCAAGAGAATCTTGAATCTTAAGTTTCCATTTCTTCTAGACATTTTGCTTCTTCCTCTCCCGAGTCAGTCTGGTCATTTTGTGCTACTTCTGGCAGCTCATATGCTTGGGGGAAAAAATGCAATAGGAAGGAGGGAAAACAGAATTTTCTGTTTGTGAAATAGGATAAGGAGGCAAAATCTGGTTAGTTAAGCTGCTGAATAAAACACCAGATCTTGGATGGAACATGTTCTCTTTTAAAAAAAATATTGTTAAAAATACCAGACATAAAGTTTATAAAACATAATATATAATTTAAAAAATAACGTGCAACCACAAAGGGTATTTCTCTCCTTAAATAATGCTCAGGCTGAAAACTTTACAGTCATCCTTGACTCTTTTCTCACACCCACATCCAATCAATCAGCAATTCAGTTAACTCTACTGTCAAAAGCAGAGAAACGGACCCCTTTTCTCTACCTCAGCTGTGCCGTCAAGATTCAAGCCTCTATCACCTCTCGCCTGATTATTCCAAGAGAAGATCTCCTTGCTTCACCCTTGGCACTCTCTACAATCTACTCTTAACACTACAGCCAGAATGATTCTTTTAGATGACTAAGTCAGAGCCTGCTATTCTTCAGTTCAAAAACCTGCAATGGCCTCCCATGAGACCTAGCACGGGAGTTAGCAAACCACAGCCTATAAATCAAATCCAGTCACCATCTATTTTTGTAAAGTTTTACCGGAATACAAAAACAACCATGTCCACTCATTACATATTGTCTATGCTACTTTCATGTTACGACAGCAGAGTTGAGTGTTTGCAACTGAGACCCTATGGCCCATAAAGCTTAAAATATTTACTATCTGGTCCTTTACAGAAGAAGTTTGCCAATCTCTGACCTAGCATCTTAATAAAGCCCTATAAAGCCCTGCTGACACGTCTCTGACCATATTGCCTGTTCTGTTTCAGCTCCAGTGCCCTCCCCATGTCTTCCTGAAGACATCAGACATATTGCCATAGTAAGTCCATTGCACTGGCTAGTCCCTCTGCCTAAAATGTTACTCACCCAGAAAGCCATGTGGCTTACTCTCTCATGCCCTTCAAATCTTGGCTCAAATGTCACCTCAATGAAGCCTCATCTCATTTAATTCTGCAAACCATACGCTCACTCTGCTCTGTCTTAAACTCCCTCACCTTCTTATTTTTTCCATAGAACTTATCACCTTCTAAAACAATAATAATTTAATAATTTATTTCATTCTTTTGTCTTTTCTTGTAGAATATGTTCTCCATAAAGGGCTCTTGTACTCCTACGCGCTTATAGCAGTACCTAGCACATAGCAGGCATTTAGGAAATACTGGTTTAATGAAATGATACTGAAGTAATATAGAACATTACCATGTCTTTAAATCCCTCTTTGTGTCCTTCTATAATCATACCCCTAACCCACCCTCCTCCCATGTAAATACTCTCTGGATAATTTCTTTTCTTTTTAATGGACCGAGTTATTTACTAAGGTTCCTTGTAAGAAGTTTAGAACACTACTTTGTGACGATAAATTTCATTTGTGAGAGCAAACGCAGAGCGGAGGTAGCCCTGGAGCTGAGGAACAGCTTTGATTCTTCACAGAATTTGTGAGTACACAGCTTTCTGATCAACCTTGCGCTGCTCTGTAATCTTGTATTTCTCTCTCTCTGTGTCGAAGATCTCACCATCCTGGTGCCTGGGCTTACGCAGCTTCTTCTTCTTGAAGCAAGTGTCAGTGAGATGTTCTGGGATTTTCACACCACTGATAATCAATTTTGGTGGATGGGGCAATGACAAATTTCTGGTGTGCTCTCCGCAGAGGAACTTGATTGAGGGACAGAGGCCCAGTCACAAGTAGCAAGCCACTGCTCAGCTGCTTCAGGAAAATGACCCTCTTGCCTCTGTGGCGCCCAGTGAGGATGATCAGAACAGTCCCAGGAGTGATGCTAGCGAGCAGTTTTCGCACATGCTTACTGAAGGGTTTTCTGCAGTGACTCAACAGCTTTCGAGGCACATCTTCAGTAGGATAATACCTAGGCATTATTTCTTAATCTTTTTTTTTTTTTTTTTGCTTTTCTTTATAGTTGGATCGAGGTTTATATATCCCTACAAAATATATTCTGTAAGGTCAGCTTTTTAACTTTATATAAATTGATAAATACTTGTATGTCTCCTTCTGAGACTTCCTTTTTTCTCCCTCAACATTATTTATAACATTCATCCATATTGATGCAAATAGTTATAAGGCACTAATTTTCACTGCTGGATGGTATTCCAGTGTATGAATACACTCCAATTCATCCATCTTTTCTACAGCACATGTATATTTAGGTTGTTTCAGTTTTCCCCCATAAACTACACTGGCAGAACATTCTCATATACACCTTCTACACAGATGTAAGATTTTTCATAGGGTTCACACTTAGGAATGGAATCACTGGGTAGCAGGGATGTGCATGTTCAACTTTACTGGCTAATGCCAAATTGTTTTCCACAGAATTACACAAATTTATACTTCTACTAGCAGTATAAAAGAGGTCTATAGCTCCACATCCTCAGTAACACTTGGATTTGTCGGGCTTAGTTAGTGGTGGTGTACAATGGTAACTCATTGTGTTTTAATTTGTATTTCTCTGGTCCCTAAGAAATTGAGAATCTTTTCATATGTTTATGAGCCATGTGTTATCCCTTTTCTGTGAAATACCTGTTTATTATTTTTCCTATTGGGTTGTTTTTCTTTTCCTTACTGAGTCATATGAGCTTTTTCTCAAAAAGCGTTAATTTTCTCAAAGCATTGTATTTGAGGCCAATTCCACTACACAACTTCACGGCACCTAAGGGCAAAACTGTCTTGAAGTTTAACACTACCAATAATGTATAAAGATGATCCTGTCTCACCAAGAAAAATTTACACAACATTTGTTGACTAATTAAATGAAAGAATAAATAAATACTCAGTAGGGTCTGTTAAAAGGGCGGTCCTGGTTTAAGTTAGGCAAATAAATAACATATTTTAATTAAATACAGGTAAAATGAAAATAAGGGTGTGTACATAAATTTCTCTGTGGAATTGATCATTTTCTAAAGATGTCCAATAAATGAGGTTGAGTTTCCATACAACAATTGACCTCATAAGCATAATTAGCTAAAGTGTAGTACATGCTACATATACTAATCTTTAGCTTACCTTTTTCATTACATTAGAAAGACTTTTTTCTTTTATAGTTCTGGACAGAAAAAATGACGAAAATTGGCATTAATAAGTAATTTGTGAAGTAATACCCAAACTACATTTTTGGTAATTCTGATGTTCAACAATTCCAATAAAAATCTTTTTAAAAAATTTTTAAAAAAACAAAAAAAGGTCAAGCAATAATTTTAATAAGAAATTTTTAAAAATCTGATAAATAATATACTAGGATGTAATATATAGTACAGAGACTATAACCAATATTTTATAATAATTTTAAATGGAGTATAATCTATGAAAATATCGAATTGCTATATTTTATACATGAAACTAATATAATATTGTAAACCAACTCTACTTCAATAAAAAAAGAATTAAAACAAATCTGAAAGTGACTTTTGAACTCATGACTTCAGAGCATATTAGTATTATTTAAAGAAAATTATCTTAACTAAGAATAGAAAGATGACTTTCCAGTTTGAAAGGGCCCGCTAACAATAAATGAAAATAGACCTACATTAAAACACGTAATTGTGACATTTTAAGACATCAGAGTTAAACAGAACATGTTTAAAGTTTACAGTGATTAAAAAAAAATACATAAAACAAAAACAACCCAGTTCACCTAGAAAGTACTGACAATCAGAAAAGCACCCAATTATAAAAGCAATGGAGTAATGCTTTAAAATTGGGAGAAAAAAATATTTCTGACCTGTATTGGTAATTCTATACCAAATCAAACTATCAATCAAATGTAAGGGTGGAATAAAGACATTTTCAGGTATGCAATACCCCAAAACAAAAGCCATTCTTCCCCTTTTAGAAAACATTACTGGACAATGTGCTTCTACAAAATGAGGGAGTAAAACAAGTAGGAAGAACACATGGAATCCAGGAAATAGAGAACCCATCACCATAGTGACGGTAAGGGTATCCCAGGAAGACGGTGAAAGGAGATTAAGATCCCAGGAATTTGGTTACATAGCAGGCCTGGAGAGCAACTAGCCCAATTTGGAACACAAGGATGCAGGACTTCAAGAGAAATGTCTTCCACAAACTGAGAGATTGCCAGATGTGTTCAAAGGTAGTGAAAGGACACATACTTTTTATAAGCATTTTGGGATGAACTAGTGCTACTAGGAGGAAAACTAAGCAAACAGGAAAGCAATGAAATTATTACCTTTAGGGAAACAAAAAATTTGTGTAAGGAAGGAAATGCAATTGTATGTAATCATATTCATTATCTGACTTAACTGTGAATAACAATGTAAAATTTGAATATCTAACCAACATTTATGATCTATATAAGAAGGATGGAAGAGGAGTGGGGTGTGTGTGTGTCTGTGTGTCTGTGTGTGTCTGAGTGTGTGTGTGTATCTATGAAAGGAGTGTTAAATCCTTTTTTCCCACAGTGGGAAATCAATGAATAATGATTAAAATTATACAAATAACCAAGAATTGTAGTGTAAGGATGTTATTTAGATACGTAGAGGTAAAATCCCAAATAAACAGTGAAGAATGCTAAAAGTGGCTGACTGAAATTCAGAGTGGAGGATGCAGAGGGGATGAACATTTCCATTTTATGATTCATAGTTACTAGTTTTTTAAACTTACATGTTCATCTTACATAAAAATAAAAATTTATTCAATATATAAACAAGTAAAATAAAAGAAATATTATGTTATCACCAGTATATATCTCCTTTTAACAGGGGAGTTTCTGGGGCCTGGAAAAAGAAAAGTCCAGGCTTGGAGATAAGATCAGCAGGCAGTGTAAGAGGCTTTTCTCAAGGTTAAACTATTTACTAGAGACACACACACACACTGCTCAGACCCAATGTGCTGACTCTAGCCCATTTTAGTTTACACTAAAGTTTTCAGAGTATGATTAAATATTCATCTGTAGAATTTTACTCCTTCTTGATGACACTATATAAACATTAGTGAAAATGGGAATACAGTCTCAGAATTAATATTCCTTGAATACCTACTATATGACATCCACTTAACATACCTTACCCAGTTTTATTTTCACAATAATCTCATGAAGTGGTAGTCATCCCCATTTTACAAATGAGGAAATTGAGGCTTAAGGATAGACTACCTTGCTCAAGGTCACACAGGTAACAAGTTTGGATCTGGGCTTGGAACTCAGATTTGCCTGACTCCAAAGTTTAAGTCCTCTCAGCTTCTCTTCCTTACATGACTATAAGGGGGCACAATGGAGGTGGTAACAATCGAGGATCAGGTCTTTTACATCGCAAATATGTCCAGTGCGGGGTGTGGCACCATCTGGCCTAGGCTTGTGGGTAGATGGTGAGGGTGCCTTGCCCCTGCCTCTTGTGTAGCTCTACAATAGGATTTATCACATCTATCACAGTTAATCATTTGCACATCTGTCTCTCCAGACTGAAGAGCTTCACCACGACAGGTAGTGAGTACCACCCATCTGTGCAGGCTCTGCACCTTCCATAGAGTCAATGCTCAAGAATTGTGTAGTGAACAAACCTGTTAGTTTCAGGCTAAGACATTAAGAGTATTTCATGTTCTTTCTGGACAAACTTGGCTGTATCTAATTCCCCATCCTTAGTAAGTCCTGATGGTTGATGGTTTAATTAGAAAGCATTAGAGGGGCACTATTAATCAAAATCAATGTTTATAAATCTTTTATCTGAAGTAGTCATTTTATAATTTAGTGCATAGTAATCAGCTTCTTTCATTTTTGCCTGAAGTCAGTAGTTTCATAGACCTTCCAATCTGCTCGACCTTCTCAATTTTGAATCACCCAAAGCTAAAAGCTGGAGTGCAATGTTGATCCCACCCTGCCCTTTCCCTCCACATCTATTCAAGCTTGAAGGCTTACTAATTCCACTTCTTTAACCATCCCTTCTCTCCATTCCCTCAGCCTTAGCTTAGACACGCATATTTCTCTGGGATCAATGCTGTGTCTTTATGCAATCTCCCTTTCCCCAGGTTATCCCCACTCTAAATGAGGGAGAAGTGTAATGGGAGACTGAAGGAGAGCACTTAGTTCTGACTAGAGGCGACTCATGTGAGAGAACCCAGCATAACATGTGGCACGTAATGATTCCCAAAACATATTTGACGATGTTTGTTTGTTTGTTTTGTTGGGGGTTGGATCAAGGAGTTAGTCTGGAGGAGGTGAATTTTAAGCAGCCCTTGAAAGAGAAAATTCCTTTGCTTAGATTTATTTTATACGCTGTGATAAAACAGGTGCCATTTACCAAAGGTTAAATTTTGCTTCTTTGCAAAATGAAATCTGTAACCCCTCACCGAATTAAACTGCCATGACCAATACATTTTATCACGTGTAACAAGTATGCTGTATTTTTCTCTGAAACAAACTTTTTCTCATGCGTAACAGTCATAAACCAGGAAGCAGGGGTGTATTTCAGAAGAAAAGTGACACCCCACAATTCAAAGGAAGTGGCTTCTGTTTAAGGAAGTGAACAGTTAGGGGGAAAGTTTCCATGTGGGAGATTGCCACTTGTCCACGCTTCTTTCCTGTGAAACGTCAATTCTTCCTGAGTACAAATATTCTGTCCCTCCTTTAAAATAGCCCTCATGGTGTTCTCAGTAAGCCTGGGAGCCACAGATGGACACTGAAACCAAGACATCTTTCTAATTATAACAAAGGAAATGATAATTCGTTCTTTCTCCCTCATTCTCATTCACCTTCCCACCAAAAAATTATCATATAAAGGCTTCTGTATCTGGGAGGCTAAAAGAAGTATGTCTTTGTTTCAATTCATAAAAGGAGAGTGAGGAAGTTAAGAAAGGAAAGTTGAGGTTATGAGCCAGGGTTAGATAAAAGACAAAAATATGTGGTGCTGTGCTGTGGAGGGTATGGGTATTCCTAGGGCTTGGGGGTGTTCCTGAGCTGTGAGCTGTTAGCCAGGCTTGAACCCGGGCTAGGTTATCTCCTTCCTTCTGAATGTCTCTATACTGATATATATCTGGGGTCCCTGCGCGCTCAGAACACAAAGTTATCACCATCAGTAGAATTATACTAGTAGTAAGAGCTGTAGTAATAATTAACATTTACCGAGTGCCCACTCTGTGCCAGGCATGATGATCCTATGAAGTAAGTACAGTTATTATCTGCATTTTGCTGTGAGAAAACGGAAGCTCAGAAAGGATAAGTTACTTGCCCAGGGTCACTGAACAATCAGCAGCAGAGCCAGAAGTTGAATCTTCAGGATATCCATTCCCTGCTCCACATGTCCCTTGAATAAAGTGAGTGGACTTGCTGAAAGTTAAACTTGGAAGGAGAAGCTGCCGCTGTTCCTGAGGACTTGACTCTGACTTTGGAAGAATTCTCAGTTTGGATTTCAAAACAACACACCTGCCGCCATTCTACTGTCTTACACAAAAACAGGTCTCGTTGAATGGAGTAACACTCGTGCAGGTGGGGTGAGACTGAGTAGAAGTAGGCTCCAGA
The DNA here is from genome assembly GCF_003031525.2 of Neophocaena asiaeorientalis asiaeorientalis. NCBI lineage: Eukaryota > Metazoa > Chordata > Mammalia > Artiodactyla > Phocoenidae > Neophocaena > Neophocaena asiaeorientalis. The sequence continues at coordinate 611,555 of NW_020175442.1, read as the reverse complement.
AGTAGTATCATATTGGAATTTCTAAGCACTTAACTGTATACTGCACAAGAGAGGGGTGTGACACTGGTCAGATCCTAACATGGTTTTGAGAATGAAAGTGGGCTAATGAGGTAGGAGAGTAGAGGGCAGATACAAAAGTCCAGGGCAGCAACGCTGAATGAAGAAACATATCTTTAAGTAATAGAGACAGTTTAACTTTAAAACAGCAGCTCTCCATTTTGGCCTCAAAAGGGAATCAGTTACAGCTCACGCACTTGGGGAGCTATAAAAATGAAGATGCCTGGATCCAGTGGTGTGCTGAAGACAGTGTGTGCTGGCTCACAGGCCGAATGTTAGCACTTCTTTCCAACTTCATGTTCCATGGCATTATGTTTGTGGCTTGAAATGATGGGAGTATTTACATCATGGAAACTGGCAAATACTACAAATCAGGGAGAGCTGTTTGCTAGCACTTACCAGCAGCCATTGCCTGGATCTACCCTCAAGGATTCTGATTTAATTGGCCTGGGGTACAGTCTGGGTATCAGGATTTTAAAAACTAAAACTATGTACAAACATACAACGAAGTACAACTGCTCTAGTCTAAAGCCCAGTACTCAAAGTACAGATTTCAGCACAGGCATCATCCGGGAACTTGTTAGAAATGCAGAACCCCTCCCACCCTACCACCCCTGGACTATTAAATCAGAATCTGTACTTTAACAGCATACGCGTATTAAGAGTATGAGAAGGTCTAGAACGTGTAACAGGCAGGTGCGATTATGGTCCACTGACCTAATCATACAAAAATGAAAAGAGAGAAGTAGAGTGCAGCAAGAAGGAGAGAAAGGCACACTGGTGAGTACAAAGAGGCACAGCCAGCCCACAGAAAAGATGCATTTGGCAGCTATCTGCAAGGCTGGGCTGAGATCCCATGTTTCATTTCTCTGTTCTTATTACCTACAAGTGTACCACTCATGTGACTTTTTACAATATTCTTTGTCAGTCCTCATCTTGGAAAAACTGTGAAAAGAGGCAAAATAAAAATACATAGCTTAATTAACCAGTACTACAATATATTTCATAGCAGCACCTTTTTAAAGCATTCCTACTAAGCTCAAAAAATCTGATAGGACTGAAGTCCCAAAAGATAAAGCTTCAAGGATAAGGCTGGGTATGCTGGTGATGAAAAATGACTTCACATTGTCTTCACATAGGTTCTAGAGCTCAGATGTTTTTAGCAAGTATCATTTCACACTCAATCAGTATTTCTTATTTGGTTTCAGACAGCTGGGCTCTGCTAATGTTGAGCTAATGAAAGCCTAACATGACAGAAGACCTCACTGTAACTTTCTGGGTCTCGCTCATAAGCAGTTTAGTATCAAGATCAAGAAGGTTTTCTTCAGTGAAAAGGTTTAGAAATGCTTCAACTTATATCCAATGAAATGTTGAAAACTCAATGTTAAAAAGAATGATAGAGGGCTTCCCTGGTGGCACAGTGGTTGAGAGTCCGCCTGTCGATGGAGGGGACATGGGTTCATGTCCCGGTCCGGGAAGATCCCACATGCCACGAAGCAGCTAGGCCCGTGAGCCATGGCCTCTGAGCCTGCGCGTCTGGAGCCTGTGCTCCACAGAGGGAGAGGCCACGATAGTGAGAGGCCCCCGTACCGCAAAACAAAACAAACAAACAAAAACAGAATGATAGAATCGTAAGTCTGGGAGAGACCTTAGAATTCCAACCAGAATCATCACTGAATCACCAAAAGGTTTTCCTCAAGGAACATGCAAATAATTTCCTGATTCTTTTGTCATCTTTCACAGGATGCCAGACAGGAAAGTCTTCATCATTTATTCACACAACAAACCTTTATTGAGGACGTGCTATGTGCAGGCACTGAACTGGATACGTGGAATCCAAAGACAAATGAGATATGTCTCACTTTTACTGTTCATGGATGATTTAAAGAACATACTGCCGCAACCATCTACTTCCTGAACTGCCTTAGTAGGCCCACCAAAACTCTCAAGACAGAATCAGAAGTCTGAAACTATTTCTTACTGGGAAAAGACTGTGTGATTGGACCAGAATTTCTAGTGGCTGCTTAGTTAAAGAATTGTATCATGTTAGTAGAAGAGAAAAAATATTTTCAACAAAGTGGAATGAATGAATACATGAAGATATAATGACTCTGGACTATTTCAACAGAAACATTTTTAATTGGTTGGCCAAGTGTGGCACTATTGACCTCTTAATCTGTATGTTGGCATTTTCTGATTGGAAAATATAATTCCACTTGCCTGACTTTTTTATCCTGAGACAAATTCTTCTTAGCATGAAACAGCTTACAGGACGACCAGAGGTATGTGATGGACAGGAATCCATATGTGCAAGTTCTATGTGCAAGTTCTTCTACCAGACAGGATTGGAGGCAAAAGAGTAGACCAACCAGCAAACAAGCAGGTTCTTATTTCCAACATGAAAAAATAAGTAACATTCTAGTTTGTCATTGTAGTCCTATCAGATGAGTGGCATTTAGAAGTCAGCAGCTTTCTACATGAACACATTGCAAATGCTGCATTGATCTGTGCCATCAGCTATTTGACTTGAGAACATGCCCTTAAAAGTTAAAAAGAGGGCTTCCCTTTCCCCAAAAAAAAAAAAAAAAAAAAAAAAAGTTAAAAACACATCAGTCCTCTAAGAGTTTTCTATTTGTTTGCTCTCTATAAAGTCCATAATTGTACTCTCCCTCTAGTGACCTCAACCACGTTTTTTAGGTCATTTAAGAAGTTAAAGTCTGAGATCCCTTTGTTAAAAATTGGAAAGTCAGCATTCTTAGGAAGACAAAAATGAGTGGGCCAACTAGCTCCGTCTTCTTATTTGCACAATTCAGTAATAAAAACAAAAGAAAAACACACATTTTTTTTTCATATGTAACCTCATATGAAAAAAGACTGTAGATTCCTAAGCTGTTGGCAACAAAATGTGAAACTGTCTGTGAGCCAGTCCACATGTACCTCGCCTGAATCATGTCAAATCATATTCTTCTCCCCTTGGAGCAGAGGCCCTAATTGGCCTGAAGTCTGGCTTGGCAAGCAGAGTGGACTTGTTGTAGACTCCAGCTGTCTGATAAGCAGATGACAAGATAAAACATTCCTTTCACTAGAGTCCTTCACTAACTAGCACAGGGTAGAAAGTCAAAGGCCCCATCGAACTGGGCTCTGTATCTGTGCAATCTTGATAAAAGGCAATAAGGAGAAATATTCTTCACTTTTAGCAAATCTGTGATGTAAACTTCTAATTCTTTTTGCTTACAACCACGATGAGTTATAGACACGTTTAATAATAAAGTATCTCAAAGTGCTTGAAACTTTCATCTAGAAATTGAGAACACTGATTTGTTTTTTCCTTAGAGGTATATACAGAAACAGTCAGAAATGAGATTAATTCACTGACAGTGAATTATTACCAAGCTGTTACTATTTTTTTACTAAGTTTTACATTCTGCAAGGCATGCTTGCATCCATTAACTCTCTTAATTTTCACAAACCTGTCAAGTCTGTGGCAGTGGGACATAGGTAATGGATTTGTTTGAACTCTGCTACGGAACTGACCAGATGAGTGACCTGGGACAAGACACTTAATTGGGCCAAAGGCTTTATCTTTATCTTTATCATGACATGTGGGTTAATAAAATTTACCTCACAGGAATGCTGTGAGGATTCAATGAGATAATCTTTGCTAAGCTACCTTGTGAGTATTAAATAAGACAATTACATAAAGCTCTCAGCACAGTGCCTGCCATATGGTTCATGCTCATTAAATGGTAATTCTTCTTCTTCTTAGACTGGGTAGGGTAGATGACTACATTCAGAAGGTTAAATGAATGCCCAAGGCACATAATCAGTTGTTCCAAGCACCAGGGACTAGACCCTAGGCTTTCTGCCTCCTATCCCTGTATACTTCATCTGTGCACATGGATTTTTTTCTCCATGCAAATGGTACTATATTAGATATAGCAAGGGATGAATACATATGTTAAGGAACACAGTCCAGACTTCTACTTCAAGGCAAGGTGAAGTCACAGGTATTAGATTTACTCACCTGTCTGAAACAACCAGAAATCCAACAGAATGCATAGAACAAACATTTCAAGACACAGGTATCAGCAATGAAGAATAGTGGTCTCTGACAGATGGGAAGAAAAAAAAGGTGAGCCCTACAATTATTCCAGCTTTAAACTCTGAGAGTTACCAGGATGTGATACAGGGAGGGAAAGGAGATACAGGGAGGAAAGGGTGCCAGGAGGCACCCAAAGGACAGCCTGAGTTAAGGAGATGTAGCTAAGAGCCAGGGGCGATCAAGGCAGTGAGAATTCATAGGACAAAGTACTATAGAGGAGACAGCTGTACAGAGAGAAACTGGAAATCTGCAGAGGTTTCCCCTTGAGTATTCAGTGGAATACTTAGCAGTGCATGTGTGTAAAGAAATCAATAACAGAAAGATATCCGGAAAATCCCCAAATATCTGGAAACTAAATAACATACTTCAAAATAACGTAGGGGTTAAATAACTCAAAAAAGATATTAGAAAATATTCTGAACTGAATGAAAATGGAAACACAACATGTCAGAATTTGTAGGATGCTGTTAAAGCAGTACTAAGGGAGAAATTTTCAGTATTAAATGTTTACATTCGAAAAGAAGAACAGTCTCAAATCAATGACCTCAGCTTCTACCTAAGTAACTAGAAAAAGCAGCACAAATTAAACCCAAGATAATTGTAGAAGAAAGAAACTAATAAAGAGCAGTACAGAAATCAATAAAATAGAGAATAGAGAAAAATCAATTAAACAAAGCATTGGTTCTTTGAGAAGATCTCTAAAATGTATAAACCTATATAGCTAGACTGATCAGGAAAAAAAGAAAGACACGATTACCAACCTCAAGGAGCAGAGAGGTACCACCGCTATAGATTCAACAGATGTTAAAAGAGTATAATAAGGGAATGTTATGACAACTTTATGCCAATAAATCTGCCAACTTAGGTGAAACGGATAAGTTTCTTCAAAGACATGAAACTACCAAAACTTACTCAAGAAAAAACAGATAACTTGATTAGCCCTATACTTATTTAATAAGTTGACTTTGTTAAAAACCTTCCCACAAAATAATCACCAAGCCCAGATGACTTCACTAGTAAATTCTGCCAAACATTTAGGGAAGAAATAATACCAATGCTGCACAAAGTCTTCCAGAAAATTGTCATAGCATTACCCTGATACAAAAAGGAGACAAAGACATTATAAGAAAACTAAATGAACAACAAAAAAATTAGCAAACTGAATCCAATAATATATAAAAAGGAAAACACAAATTTCCTAGGAATCCAAGTCTGGTTTAACATTAAAAGCAATGTAGATTATCATATTAACCAAGTAAAAAGGAAAAACTATATAATAATCTCAACAGTTGGTTAAAAAGCATTTTACGCAATCAAACATCAATTATTGGCCAAAACTCTCAGAAATCTAGGAAGATAGGTTACTTCTTAACTGGATAAAGGACATCTACAAAAATCAAAGCTGTAAGTAAAAACCTACTACAGCAAACAGACAAAAGCAAAGCTGTTTTGACTAGGGAAAAGTTCAACCTCCCACCCCCAGCCTCCCATCATGCGGGGCCAAGAGAACTGCCACTAAATGCTGAGTGTCCAGGGGCCATGATTTGAAAATTATCCCTGTAGGCCATTGGGAACCATGGAACCAAGTCATCGATAAATAGTTATTGAGACCCCTCTCTGCATGGCAGTTGTATCATGAACATGGCCAACAATCAGCCTCAGGGCGGTGGTGGAATATAATGCCCTAGTCCAAGACTAGAGCCTGGCCATGTGCCTTGCATATAGTAGGCATTCTACTAATGAATGGCTATACAAAGTATAAGATCACAGAGTGATGACTCATGCACCTCAAACTGAAGGACATTTCTCAGCACCAGTGGTGCAGAAAACAATGGAATAAACACTGTGAAATCTTCCTGAGTTTTAATTTGACTTGAAGATTGAAGCAAAAGTTATTGTGCTGTACAAGTAGATAGTTGCAAAATACAATGCAAAATTACCTGTATTTCTAATTTTAAAAAGTGAGATTCAAAAGAATCTCACTTGCAGCCAGTAGCCTCAAACTCAGGGAGTAGGTACTTATTTTCCTGTCATCAGGGTTCCAAAGTGAAGAGGTTTGAGAAGCACGAAATGAATCTAAATGCATCTTCACATTGCAGATAAAGAAACTCAGCCCCTGATTCTTCATAAGATTTATCTGAGGTCAGAGTGAGATAGTGGATAACTCTTCATGAGGTACCCTAAGGCCTACTTTTTCAGAAGTATCTGAAAAAATTATAATCTGTTCAAGGAGTCAAAAATTAGATTTAAAAACTTTCTACAAACCAGCTGACCAAATGAAGTGGGAGGCACCAATGCATCCAGAGTTCATGTAGTTATATTTTCAAATTAATTAGGAGGGTCATATATGTACATGTAAGATGCTACAATCAATACCATATAAAATGAATGCCAGAAAAGTATTAAACACATGAGAATAGCAGGCATACAGGGCAGACAGCAAGAGAGAGAGGGAATGAGAGAGAGAGCGAGAGCACACGTGCACTTCCAGCTGGAATGGAAACTTGCAGATTGGTAACCTCCCATTGAAAAGAAGGGGAGAAACTTTCATTTTCCCTCCTTAAATATGCAGAGTTGATCTGAAACACCCCAAATCTTGCAAAGCACATTTTCCTTATGGACTTGAGCTGGAGGTATTCTTCCTAGGTATAATGGAGATGCCATGGTGAGGGATGGATTATATGGCCTACTAGGTCCCTTTCAACTCCTAACAAGCTATGGTTCTACAACGACATAAAACTGCTCATCTCTGTCTACTATGTGGTGGAAATTTGTAACATGCATTTGCCTAATTCTTATCTTGTGAAACGGGGTAGAATTTATTACTCACCTGTTTAATTTCAAATGAGACCTTCACTAAATAGTATAAACTCTGAGAGGTAATATACCTGTCTCACACACCTGCAGGTGAATGTAAACAATGGCAAAATGCCCAATAGCTCATGGAGGAATGAGCAGAGGGACAGCCCCTGTGGCAGGCAGGACATGGCATCACTCACAATACTGTAACAGGAACTGGAAGGAAATGGCTTTTGGAATTCCACACCAAGAAAGTTCTCAGGTTATCTTTAATGGAAGAGAGCTGTTGGCCATAGAGCTGAGTCTCCTACTGCCACCAAAACAAACTCTTTGTTAACTCAGACTTACTTTTTAAAGGGGCAAAAACACTTTCATTTAACAGCAATCCCTTGAGATCTTCTACTGAGGATCGTGTTCGGTCTTCTGTCAAGCAGATGTTCACTTGGTTCGCACTCAAGAAAGAAGCAGACAGATTCATTAAGAGACAGGCCAACTCACAGATTCCTCTTCTCTTTGGAAAATCCACCACAAATTTTTCTTAAGTGGTTGTCTTTTATGATTGCTGTCATGGACATTTCAGTTCAGATTGCAGCCATGCCTCTTTCTTTTTGAAAGCACTGAGGGACTCCATCACATGCCAGGCTTCCACAAGTAAGGCATCGGGTAGGGCAGGGTTGAGAAGCAGCAAATAGGGTAGGCATTCTGGTGCCTAATGCCCTGTTCCTACACTATATTCCAGTCTTCCTGGCATTACCCGCTTTACCATGAGTTGTCATTAATTCCTTCCAGCTTCTACTCCAAGCAAATCCTACCTCCCTGATTATATTCTGGGATGCGTTTGCTGGGCCAGTGCCTAGCTTGGTTACATATGTGCAGCTACTACTGAAACCTAATACTGTACAGTAGAATGCTGGATGCTGAGTTGGCTTTCTATTCTGTGGGCTGACTAGGCAGAGAAGGAGATGACTACCTCTCAACTAAAATCTTTTATTCTATTACAGCTTGAAGGGCTTCTCTGCTTTGCTCCTAAAACCTGAAGGAAGAAAGCAGAGACCGCTAAGCCCACTGACTTTCCCAAAAACCAGCACATTCTCTGTCATAGAGTTAGCAAACCCCTGCTTTATGGCTTCTTAAAACTCTCTCTGGATGTAGTCGTGTTCTGTGTGGCCTCAGCAATGAGTTCCACACTGAACTGTGGGCTGCTAGGGAGATAGGAGTAACCACTGATATACTAGTTAGGGGAGAGAGTTGGCACACTTGCAAGCCATATCACAAGCAAGTTCGCCAGTCTGATTCAGGCTGGTGGTGAAATTCCAGGACTCTCTGGACAGAGGCGGGACTCATCTTCATGTGAGTGATAGGGCCTTAGCACCAAGTAATGTGTCCACGTTGAAGCAGGAAGCTTGACCCAGCTCCTAGGAAAGGGAGACTGGAAGGAGTGAGATAGGTATGACAGAGAAGACAAAGCAGAAAGCCGAGTAGAAACCCAGTAACAGATGACTATGGAGGACAGCTCAGCAGGCTCCCAGGCACCCATGGATTCATATTACCCTAATTCTAGGACCCTTTTTCAGGTCCAGAAGTTGTTCCTTGTAACCTGCCAGACTTGGTTCACAGCATGCAGATCTTTCATCACCATCACAGGATAGGATTTGGGCAGGCAGGATCTGGCAGCTGTTCTTGCATCATTGATCAAATTGTAAATACATCAAGATCACTAAGAAATTATTTTGGGGGCTTCCCTGGTGGCACAGTGGTTAAGAATCCACGTGCCAATGCAGGGGACACAGGTTTGAGCCCTGGTCCAGGAAGATCCCACATGCCACAGAGCAACTAAGCCCGTGTGCCACAACTACTGAGCCCACGTGCCACAACTACTGAAGCCCGCATGCCTAGGGCCTGTGCTCTGCAATAAGAGAAGCCACCACAGTGAGAAGCCCGTGCACTGCAACGAAGACCCAAAGCAGCCAAAAATAAAATTAATTAATTAATTAATTTTAAAAAGAAGAAAAAGAAAAAATTCTTTTTGAAGCTAAAGAAGGGAGGAGAAATTGGCCAGGTGATCATGAAGCATTTAACTGGCTAGACTAAAATTTTTCAGTTTACAAGGAGCCATGTTTTCAGTCTAAGTCTATGATTTTGAAACTTTCCTAAGTAGTTTGCTTTCTTTCTCTGATGTTCCCCTTGGAAAAACTCGACCATTTGGAAGGCTTCCTGAAAAAAACTATACTCACATCCTGCAGACATGTAATCATCCTGTTTATCTTGCCACATTTCTGATACCAGTTGTCAAGTTATTATGCTTTGAAAAGTGCCAGTCCCTTTCTACCTTCTTCAACCTCAAGCAGAAGCCCTTGATGGAAACTGACTTCACTAGCATCTCTCAACAGACCCTCAAAACAGCAGAAAAAAGCATAAAACATATGCTTCCTTCAGAAGTTTGTATACTGAGGGATAAGATCACTTTCATTTATGCTTTTTGTGTTTTGAGTCGATTTATGAGATGGCAGAAAAAGGAGATGAAGATAAAAATCTTTTTTTGTCAATTATAATCATGTTTACCTTTGCCAAAATTTTTTTTTCACACACTCTCTTCCTAAGGAGAGGACTTCCCCCAAACAGAATTGTAAGAGGACTCATGTCTGGGCTATTTATGGAAAATATGTTTGGGGGAGGTTGTCTGAGCAAAGGGTTAAGTATAAAGGTTAAATGATGTGAAAGCTTTGCACGTGGCAGGAGAGTAATTTGGAGATTTAGGGATTTAAAAAGCCTCTTGGAGAAGGCCTGAAGACACCTTTATACCCTCAAAGACTAACACCATATTCCAGGATCCTCTTTGGTTCAATTTCAGTAACTATAGGTTAAAAAATGATCTGCATGGAACAAAGGTGAAACTTTGGAATACTGTGTTTATTTCTGAGGGATTTGAGCATAAATGAATGAAACAGGAAATAGAAAAACAAGAGCAACAATAAAACCAGCAGTTGGTTCTTTAAAAAGATCAACAAAATTTACAAACCCTTAGCTAGACTGACCTAGTAAAAGAAAGACAGAAATTAACCAAATCAAAGATGAAAGAGAGGACAACACTACTGACCCTAAAGAAATTAAAAGGAATAACTTCATGCCAACAAGTTAGATAACTTATATGAAGTAGAAAAATTTACAGAAAGACACAAATTACCAAACTGACTCAAGAAAAATAGAAAATAGAAAATATTAGTAGACCTATGACATATAAATAAGTTGGATTAGCAATTAATAATCTTCCCACAAATAAAAGCCTGGTCCCTGTGGCTTCACTGGTGAATTCTATCAAATATTTAAAGAAGATATAAGACCAATCATTCATAAACTCTCAGCAAATAGAGAAAAGAAAGACTTCAGAGCTAAATTTAACAAAATAAATGAAGAACTTGTACCCCCAAACTACAAAACAGTGCTGAGAGAAGTTAAAGAAAATGCAAATAAATGGAGAGATACTTCATGTTCGTAAATTGTGAGGCTCCACATTCTCAGGATGACAGTTATCTCCAAATTGATCTATAGATTCAAAGTAATCCCTATCAAAATCTTACTTGACATTTTAATTGAATTTGATTAGTTGATCCTAAAACTTTTATGGAAGTACAAAAGACCTACACTGATCAAAGCAATAGGAAAAAACCAAAGTTGGAAGACTTGTACTGCCTTACTACTTGATCTCAACACTTGGTAATCAAGACACTGTGGTATTGATATAAGAGGAGACTCTCTGCACAATAATCAGGACACTCGCAAGGATATGCACTTAGATCAATGGAACAGAATTGAAAGTCTAAAGAATACTCTTACATGTATGCTCATTTGGTTTTTAGCAAATGTGCCATGATAATCCAATGCGGGAAAGGCTAGTCTTTTCAACAAATAGTATAAGAACAATTGGATACCACATACAAAAATATTATCTTCCAGATGAAAAAATATTATAGATCCTTACTCCTTATGCAAAAATTAACTCAAAACATATCATACAACTAAATTTAAGAGCTAGAACTAAAAAAACTTCTGGGAAAAATAGTAGCAGAAGATCTTTGTGGGCTTGGACTACATAAAGAGTTCTTAGATCTGACGCCAAAAGCATAATTCATTAAATCCATTAAAATCGATAAAATTAGACAAATTTTAATTTCTCATTTCAAAATTTAAAACTTTTCATTTTCTTCATGGTGCCTTTTTAAGTTCAAAAAATTAGCCACACGGGCTTCCCTGGTGGCGCGGTGGTTGGGAGTCTGCCTGCCGGTGTAGGGGACACGGGTTCGAGCCCTGGTCTGGGAGGATCCCGCGTGCCCTGGAGCGGCTGGGCCCGTGAGCCACAACTACTGAGCCTGCGCTCTGGAGCCTGCGCTCTGGAGCCTGTGCTCCGCAATGGGAGAGGCCATGACAGTGGGAGGCCCGCGCACCCCGATGAAGAGTGGCCCCAGCCCTCCGCAACTGGAGAGAGCCCTCTCACAGAGACGAGGACCCAACACAGCCAAAAATAAATAAATAAATTAAAAAAAAAAAAAATTAGCCACAGACCGGGAGCAAATATTAGCAAATATTTTTATCTGATAAAGGGTATATATTCAGTGTATATAGAGAACCCTTACAACTCAGTAATACAAACCACCCAATTAAGAAATGGACAAAAGACTTAAAAATATATTTTACCAGCAAAGATATATAGGCTGCTAATAAGTACATTAAAAGATGCTCTATGTCATTACTCATTAGGGAAATGCAAATTAAAACTATAATGAGATACTACTACATACCTACTAGAATGACTGTAGTAAAAAAGACAGACAATTCCAAGCACTGGTGATGATGTAGAGAAAACAGAACCTTCTTACATGGCTGGTGGGAATGTAAAATGGTTCAGAAGCTTGGAAAACAGTTTGGTAGTTTACTAAATTGTTAAATACAAACTTTTCATACTACCCAGAAATTCCATACCTAAGAATCTACCCAAAGAAAATATATGTTGGGACTTCCCTGGTGGGACAGTGGTTAAGAATCCGCCTGCCAATGCAGGGGACACCGGTTCGAGCTCTGGTCCGGGAAGATCCCACATACCGCAGAGCAACTAGCCCATGCGCCGCAACTACTGAGCCTGCACTCTAGAGCCCACGAGCCACAACTACTGAAGTCTGCGAGCCTAGAGCTCGTGCTCTGCCACAAGAGAAGCCACCGCAGTGAGAAGCCCGTGCACTGCAACGAAGAGTAGCCCCCGCTTGCAGCAACCAGAGAAAACCCGCATGCAGCAATGAAGATCCAACGCAGCCAAAAATAAAATAAATTTATTAAAAAAAGGAAATATATGTCCACACAAAGACATGTATGTAAATGTACACAGAAGCATTATTCATAATGGTCCCAAACCGGAAACAATCCAAACTGACTAAAAACAATCCAATAACTGGTGAATGGATGCACAAGATGTGTTATGTCCATATATGGGTTTCCTCCACTATCCAAAACTAGTGGGTTTCTAAGAAACCTTTTGTAAGCCTAAATGGTGGCAGGCGAAGAAGCAATTACCTTAGGACACATCTTACTAACTGAATGCATAAAATAAATCAAGATAAAGCATAAATGCTCACAGACACAGTTCAAATCTATGGGGCCTTGATGCTGTGTAGTTCCTGGGAAAGGAGCTTAGCAGTGCCACTCTTGCTGCTTGGGTTGGTGATGACTGTATAATGGCTCCCTGCAGAGCAAATTCTGAACACTATTTTTGCAAAAGCGAACATCTTCTTTGGATTTCTTTTGGTTAGCAAAAACAGGTACCTACGTGGGTTTTTCGTAAAATCAAGTCAGAGTAAAGCAAACTGTACAGAGCGGGGAATACCATTATGTAATGGAATTCTATTCAGCAATAAAAGGGAATAAGAAACTGACACATGCCACAACATGAGTGAATCTCAAAAAAAAAAAATTAGGCTAAGTGAAAGAACACAGTTGCAACTGACTGCATACTATACAACTGCATGTATATGAAATGTTCAGCAAAGGTAAATACGTAGGGATAGGAAGCAGATCAGTGGTTGCCTAGGCATAGATCAACTTCAAATAGACATGAGGACATTTTTTTGTGGTTATGAAAATGTTCTAAAACTGGATTTGGATTGCAGTGATGGCTGAATGACTCTATAAATTTACCAAAAAAAACAAAAATCACTGAATTATACACTTAAACATTGGATAAATTTTATGGTATGTAAATAATGTCTCAACATAACATTGTTTAAACAAAGAGTAAATTGTTCTATAGTTCTTAACTGTAATAAAACTAAAAGTTTCTGGACTTCCTCCTATCATTAAGCATGAAATAAGTCAGGTGTTGTGTTAAGAGCTTTAAGGGGATCATTTTTATTTAATTATGACAATAACTCTCCAGTGTAGGAATTATTTTCCCATTTTACATATAAGGAAAAAGCCACAGATATAATAACTAAAACTCCAGAGTCACTGTAAAGAGCAGGGATCTGAACCCATACTGGTCTGGCAGCAAGGCCCAGGCTCATAATCACTGCACCTAGTGTCTGCCTGTGGATTTCTAAGCAAACTAATTCTGGCTTAGTCTGACATGTGAAATAGACTACCTGACTCCCCACAATTCCTTTTTAATAACTTCATAGAAATGTGAGTTTATTTTCCTCCTTCCTGCCTCGGTCATTCACTTTCCCATCATTTACCGTGCTTCAGTGTTTTTTAATCTTCAGCTGTGTTTCAGCTGTGTGTTAGCTGTGTTTTAATCTTATCTTGCATCAGGTAACTGCAGCAGTGCTTGACATCTTAGATCAACAAAGCTGAGGACTCCAGGCTATGAGGGGAAATTCTTTCTTAGTGTTTGGACAAGCAAGTTTTCCATAGCTTAAATTTTGCATCAACAGTATGCTTTTTGAGTCTATTGAATACGGCAATTCGTTGGCGAAATATAAATTGATTTCATAGCATTACAAAAACCCATTTGTCTCTAAATGGTTTCATGTGAAACATAGTTTATTCCACAGGTTAAATTTCTAAATTAAATCTTTCTCTAAAGTCAAAGCACTAAGAAGAACCAGGCTTCATAAACGAATGGAGTTTTTCATTAACAACAAAAACAGCATAAAGTTGAAAGGTCCGCTGGGCAGATCTGAAATGTGGCAACAATTCATAATTGAGGGCCTAATGTTACATTAAAAAAATCTCTTTGAGGTATCATCAGACAAACTTAAAAATTCTCCACCACTGGCCATTTCCAAGGACAGATGCCAGTTTGACCACACATTTTAAACATGTGTCTGGAGAATTTTATGTAGCTCCTTTCACAAACTTATAGAGAAATGTATTCTTTGTTACCAAAGAAAATTGGTCTGTTGGGAGGATTTAGAAATGGAAAAATGTAGAAAATAATCCACAAGTAAATGCTAGGGAAGTTTCTATTTGTACCTATGCCTGTACTGGTTAGAAGTTAGGTTCCTTTGAAGACTACACACAAGTTATGCATAAATGCAATTTGGAAGAAAGGTAAAAGAAAGATGCCATGACCTGAGGACAGTATTATAAGAAATCTAGGCCATTTCACTGAGCAGTTGTTGCTAAAGCATATCTTCAGCTGAGGCCACCCCGTGGTGACCCATGCCCCATAAGAGAGCATCTTAACGGCCACTTGAAGGGACAATAAACCAACAAACCGGAATGATTATGCTGTAACACAACTGCAACTGGAGACTTAAATCTTCCATATTCAGATAGAAGACATACTTGTTAATTTTTGTTTCAATTTTTATTTATCTTTTAAATTTTACATTATTTATAGATAGTTTTTTAAATTATCAGGTGATTTTCCACTTATCTCTGTTTTTCCATTTATCTCTCTGTCTTTATTTAAAGCTCATTATAACCAACTTTTGAACAACCTTTTGTCTAAGTATTTCAGAAAATAGTAAGTTCAAAGTGAACAGGCGACTGTTGTTGGGAAATAAAAATACCCACTGAGACTGTGGACCAGAGTTACAGGAGCTGGTCCACGACCAAGACCACAGGTTGGCAGAGGCAAAGAGCATCCAGTCTGCAGGTGCAGGGCCATGCCCCCAGCACCAGGGGGGGCATGGATGGATGGGCGTGAGGCAGTTACAGGTTTGTCTTTCTGGCATTGTCTAGCCCATCTGAAGGCAGGGGTGATGGGCACAGACCCCAGAAGAATTATGTAGTGCCCGCACTGCAAGATAATTCTCCTCTACTCTAGACGTGGCCTAGGGAAAGAGGAATAGAAGACAGGTCATAACCGTGGGCTCCAGGACAATTGCGTTCTCTCTTCCCCAGCACCCTAGAGTCTGCGTATCTGTAGAGGCTAGCCCTGGGTCTCTCCTTTTAGTGCAGAAAGCCTGAAGTAATACTATATACACTGCACTGTGTTTTCCTCACCGTGATCTCTGAAGTGGCTATAACTGTAAACATCCAGTTTATAGATGATGCCTCTGAGTCTCAGAGAGGACAAGGGGCCTACTGCAAAGGGTTTTGGGTTCTTTTGTGGTTTTTTTTTTTTTTTTGCGGTACGCGGGCCTCTCACTGCTGTGGCCTCCTCTGTCGCGGCGCACCGGCTCCGGATGCGCAGGCCCAGCGGCCATGGCTCACGGGCCCAGCCGCTCCGCAGCATGTGGGATCCTCCCAGACCGGGGCAAGAACCCACGTCCCCCGCATCGGCAGGCGGACCCCCAACCACTGCGCCACCAGGGAATCCCTGCAAAGGGTTTTAATAGGATTTCCATAAATGCCAAGGGTGCGTTAATTACAGAGCCAGGCTAGAACCCTGTTTCCTGACCCCCACCCTGATTTTCCCTCTACTGAGCCACACTAACTCTCTGAAATCAATACGGTGAGAGGTTTACTGGTTCTCCTTTTTATTGTAGTCATGGGGGGGGACTGGACTCTAGTGAAGCTAACAAGAAGGACCCTGTTGTACCAGCAGCGTATAAAACCCAACTCTGTACAGATGGTTTTAGCATTTCCCCTCATGTTCCTTGCCCGTTCTTTTTCTTCGTTGGCATCCTGCTGCATGTGTCCTAGGAGAACAAGGGAGAACTGCCAACTGCCACTCTGGCTAAGGGGCTCCATGGTTTCCATGCAGAGGTAGGGGTTATAATTCCACATTTGAAATTTGGTTTGGATTGAATTCTGACCACAATTCTCATATTCAAAAGGAAAAAAAAAATTCTCCACAAAGGCCTTTTTAAGTTTTCAAGTAGAAAGAGGAAAAAAGTCAGAAGTCCAAATTATTATAAATTGTTACTGGTGACGGTCATAAGCACCTTTTCTCAAAGATCATTGTTCTAAATAGTACAGATCAACTATTGGAAGTCATCAGGAACTGCTATCCTGGAACCTGCTGAAAATGTGATGTGGACAGAAGAGGAGCTCACATTTCAGAGCTTCTGTATTGGATATACTTTTCCAAAACATCTTCTAAAGACCAACCTGTCCACCATTGGTCTCCTTAGTGGGATTCTGTGTACAAAAGTCTCTGGGGAATATAAATAGCAATCACTAGCTGAAAGAGATACTTAATGTTAGTTATTGCTTGTGTAACATTTTAAGGTTTGAAAAATACTTTTCCTCTCTATGCCACGTTTAAACCTCTTAAGTGGCTTTTGTTATCTTTGTTACACACGGGGGAGCTGAGGATCGGCAAACCACCTTGCTCAACTTCGCACACAGCTACTAAGTGATGGAGCTGATTCAGAAGCATGAGCTGTATTTATGACACAGCCATGCTTTTCACAAATAATTCTTTAGACAATAAACGGCCTCTCATTAGTTATGTGACTATGCTGTGCCACTGGAATGTAAGCTTTTGCATCGGCTCAGTGCTGGTATTGGTACCACCTGGAAGGTGGAGGGCAGTTATTTCCCTTGAGGCCACAACACCTGGGATGGGCTCTGTGACTGCCAACTTATCGTTCACTAAAATTCAAATGCGTGAAAATATCGAATTTCACTTAAACATCTATTTCTCTAGCTTTTCAACATGCCCCAGTCTGCTGCTGAGAATGAGAAACGAGTCAGAAATTAGGCACCAAATTACCTCCTACTTCTCTGAGGCCTGCTGTTGGACTAACACAGAAAGGAGCTACCCTGACCCCACCCTATCTTGCCTGAGTTAGAGGCAGTTACAGGCTCCCTTTCCTGCATTTCTTTAGCACTTTATTCACAGTTTTCTCATAGCATATTCATGTTTTATTATGATTTATTTTTGCTTATACTATAATTCCCCACTACATTGTAACCCCTTCTGAGGCCAGGACTGGTTATCATCTAAATCGCACAGCACCTGGCACAGAGTACAGGTTTAATGAACATTTACTGAATGAATGAATGAATATGGCACAGGGAGATCTGCCATGTGAATGAACTCAGAGACTCATGGGACATTTGCGCCAAAGCATCCCCATATGGCAGGGATCTGTCAGATTGGAGACGTGCACTGGCTAGATCAACTGCCTAAACCATTTCTGGCCAAGAAAAAAATGTTCTTCTAGAATTAGAAAAATAATATTCCTGTTCATTTAAATTTTCTTTTTCATATCACAGAGAGTCTTTGTTTATAGATATGTTGCTACCTTTCCATAAACCAGAGGGCAGGCACACATCTCTGTTCCAACCGTGGGATGTGCTGGATTAAACCTTCGCACCCTCTCATCTTTCCTCTGCTAACCAGTTGTGTGATTTACAGGTTGACAAGCCTCAAGTAAAAACATAATCTGGGGTGAGCATGCAAGAAAAGACTGTGATGAAGGGGCTCTAGTTAAATTAGGCTCGAGGAAAGCGGAACACTTGTTAAAGACCAGTATCAAAAGAAAGGGCTCTCATCATGATGACCAAAGATGAGCTGGTCTTTGGCCTCCAACTTGATTCTCCAATATTGTAAGACCGGGATTAAAAGTATTAACAAAACTTATACTCAGAGCTATTAAGAGGTGGAATGGGTCTGCTTTTCTGACTCCAGAACCCACTACTAGCATTTCTACAGCATTTGCTGCTTCCAAAACACTTTTACAACACATTTTCTTAATTAATCCTCAGGGAAGAGGTATAACATAGCTGTTAATAGTTCATTGTGTAGGCTTTGACCTGGGTTAGAATCCTGGCTTCCCTGTACCTGCTATATGATCTTGGGGAAAAATTTAACCTCTCTGAGCCCCAGCTACCATCTGTAATAAGGAGGTAATAATAGTACCTATCTCAAAGGTTGTTAAGATTAAATATGATATTGTACATAAAGTATCTGGACACATGCCTGACCTATAACAAGTGCTTAATAAAAAACAGTTGTAAATAAAAATAATTGAAAAAATCATTTGAAAAAAATTTAAAAAGTTGAAAAATGAAAAAAAAATTAAAAATTTGAAAAAAAAAATTTTAAAGTTGAAAAAAAACAGTTGTAAATATTATTCTCATCATTTAAAAGACATCTCTCTGCTTCCCCACCCCTGGAAAGCTGTCCTGATAGGCAAACCAAGGAAGATCTTCTAAATTAAATGCTTACTCTGACCAGGTCTCAAGTATGTTAGCACAGAGTCCTGACAGTCTTTATTTCATCATAGTTCCCACTGTCTTGAGTCAGCCTCCTGCCTATGTCAGGACCAAGCCTGTAGTTTCTTTTCATCACATGACTCTCCTTCCCCTAACCTTCTGTGCTATCTCATATTGTCTGGCCCTGGCCGTAGGCAAGACATGATACAGGCCATAGGCACTAGATGTTTCATGAAGTTGGCTAGGAAGACAGCTTTTCTTAGAGAGACTATTTTTGGAAAAGAAATTCCTCCTTTCAAATAAAATAATACTGACTGAAATCAGTATTATCTCTGGGCTATGCCAGAGACATCAGGGCATCGTTAAAAGAAAAGCCTTGACTAAGCAATGTTTATAATTTCCGAGTTGTTTGGAGTTTACAGTATAATTTATGCCATGTGTTCTATCATTAACAGTTTTTAAGACCGATCTATTTTTTTTTTTAATTCAACTGAGCACAAAACACCCACTTGTGACACGACATCTCCCATAATAAGGAAGACACACTCTTTCATTGAACTGGGAGGTTTCCTTTGGAAACCATTATTTGTTGGTTTAGCATTTCCCTTCAACCATCTAACTGGCTGGGGACAATAAAAACAACTTAAAGAGTGAAGAGTTCAATTTCAGGGTCTACGTGCCCAGAATGTGTACTGTGAGCTGTGTCATAGGATAGTCTGGCTTGCTGGTAGGAGACTGCCTTGATTCATGTTCAGGAATCAAAAGCATCTCTGTATTGAGCAGAGCCTCAAAAGTATCTTGCAGGAAAGTCCTCCAGGCAAAAAGGCAGTGTTGCTTTGGGTGGAGTGAAAAGGGAGGCCACAGCTGTGAGGAACTGAGCTCTGACTCCCATCACAGGGCTGCCAGAAGTACATTATTGAGCACACCACAACACAGACCTTTGAAAGGTCAGTTCCTTCTCAGAGGTCTGCCTGTACGAGATATGGGCTACGTAGAATGAGTAAATCACTAACGGACAATGAACTCGTTGAATCTCTAGTGCAGCTTTTAAAAAATCTACCAACAGAATTCTTTAAAAATAAAATAAAACAACACACACACACACACACACACACACACACCCTTAACCTCTGCCCTGATTTTATGGGAGAGGAGTAAGACTTGAAACGCTACTTCTGCAACATCAGTGAAAACATGATTAAGTCTACAATGTGGAACTATGATAGAAGAAAGCTATTTGTCTCTGATTTATTTCCACAGTATAGCGTGATCTCATTAACTGCCAACAGCCCAAACACTTCATGTGCTGATTTTCAGGCCTTCCCACCTCACAGAAGAACTGCAGGCATGAGCAATATGGCTTTGGGAGCCTCTGCCCAAACATCAGGACTGGGAATATATGTCTGCTATCTCGTATCCCTCTAAATCACACCCTGTCCCCTGAGTTATGCTCAGTGCCTCCCTGCTTTATACCCACAACCAGCTGGCTGCTAAATTCTACCTGCCTCCTGGAAATCCTCTAAATCTGAACCCCCTTGCCTTACTTGGAGTCATTGCCATGGCCTCTTGCTAGGAGTGTTTCACAGTCTCCTCACTGAGCTCCCTGACTTCCCTTTTGTTCTCTTCCATTCTTCTCTCTACACTGCCCCACGATGATCCCTCTAAAACACAAGTCGGCTCTTGCCTGCCAATCTCCAATGTCCTGTCATTGACCACAGGAGAGAGTTCAAACTCCTTCCAAGAGCCTTTGATGGTCTGGGAATTTATCTCTCTGGGTTCTGTCATTGACTGCTATTTGCCCTTAATCTCTTTGAGCCTCAGCCTCCTCATTCATAAATGAGGATAATAATAGTACTGATCTCCAAGGCTGTCATAGGGGTTCAGTGATGTAAGGTAAGTGAAGCTTAGATAGCGGCAGACACAGAAGAGCTAAATGAACGCTGTTATCATTGACACAGTCCTCAGCAACAGCCCTTACATTATATAACTTGCAGTTCCTGGAATAGGCTATGATGCTTCATATCTCCACGACTTAGTGCCTGTTGTTTTTAATAACAGATGTATCAACTGATTATTCACTCACCAGGTATTTATTGAACACCTACACATGTCTGTGGCCCCAGCACCATCAATTGATTTAGTGCCAAAGATACGGCAATGAACAAGATAGAATAGGTAGGTACTAGCTCTCCTGAAGTTTACACTCCAGAAGTGAGGATCCAGACAATAAAATATTTTATGAATATTTCAATGCATGTGGTATTTAATACTAAATAAATGAATACGAAATATCAAATACAGTTTGGTGCTTGAAGACAGTAAAGGGATTGGGTGGCTGGCTGAACTACTCTTCTTGGAGATGAGAGCAGGTCTCTCTAAGACAATGACAAGAAGGAACCTGGAGGCACTGAAGTCACTATAGTCCAAGAAACAATGTTTAATCAAAGTGAACGCTGAATATACATATAAATTATTGGGTTGCATTTTTTTTACAAATAGAGTTTGCTAAATGAACTCAAACATGACTTTTCACTTCAAGTGGGTATTTTGAGTGTTTCAATTTAAATTGAATACAACCCAGGTAGTTTGAAACATTTTCTAGCATTCCTATATTCTGAGGTTATTTAGTGATTTCTTCTGTAATAGGCGTTATACTACACCTCAAGAAAACAATGATAAAAATATTCTTGTGGATAAGAAAAAAGACATCACAATACAGTATAAGAATTATATGGAAGGTGCTATGGGGCACAGAGGGAGAGGTACAAGAAGACTTTGGCTTGGGAAACTGGAGTAAGAGTAGGTTTAAGTGGGATGATGAGTTCCATTTTGAACATGTAAGCTTGCGGTGTCTGCAAAAAAATCAAGTATAGATGTTGAAAAAGAGCTTTGATGTAAAGATTTAGAGTTCTCTTGTTGCCAAGGAAATCTTTGCATGCGTGTATGTGGTAGCTGGAGTCAAGGAAATGGACAAGATTGCTAAGAGAATGCATGCAGACTGAGGAGAAAGCTGAGGACAGATATTTAAGGGTCAAAAGGAGGAGGCAGAACCTTTGGAAGAGTTAGAGAAAAAGTCATGTGCTGTCATGGAGACCAAGACAGAGTTTCAAGTTGAAGGGAGTATCCACTGTGTCAACTGCTACAAAGACATCAAGGAAGATAAGAATCTGACAACTAGTTAGACACAGGCAAGGGCAATGGAGGTAGAGCCAAGGCCAGAGTGGATGGTAAGGAAGTGGAAACAATGAGTGCTAAAAGCTGTGGAAGGCAGACAGAACAAGAATCAGAGAGGACAACTGTGTGGGGAGTTTTAATGAATACTGGAAAGACTGAAGCCCAGAGAGGCGAATGGTTGACACTTCTGATAGACTTGTTTGTTGGAATCCAATCAAGTATGTAGATTTCACCTCTATCCATGAGGATTCAGTTAGTAAAACTAATTCTAGTTTGAAATGGAAAAATCTTAGCTTGGTACCAAGTCTACAGACCACTTCTACATCTGCCCTTGTCTCCCATAATATAATGGCTACTGTTGTTGAGCACTTCCACGTGCCTGGTACCATGCTTGTGCCTTCTGTAGCTTTGGTCTTTGTGGGCTTGCCTGCCTTGGGGTACTCTGGTAAGTACAAAGTCCAGACACATTTTTAAAAAGTTCTTTGAAGTGAATGAAAGAGGCTGAAATCAGAAGCCAAAAACTCATCAAAATAATGTTGTTCCTAGAAGACACCTTGATATAGATTAGTTTCATGCAGAAACCCAGTTCCTTTTTAGTGCTGTCCATGCATTGGAGATATCACAGCAGGCCTGCACTTCCCAGGGCTAAGCCACCAGCCTTGCCATTTGCCAGCATAAAACTGAGCCAGTGTGTTGCCTTCATCCTGAAGGTGGCTGTGAGGTTGCTGCTGCTGCTTCTTTGGTGGCATAACAAGTAACAGCAGAGGGTGAGCATCAACCTGGAGGCTGAAACATGGCTCAGTGTGACTGCAGTTCAGATCCTAAATAGAAGATGAAATGTTCTACATGCTCTGCTAGCAAGACCCTAATTCCAATATTAATCACCCATGATGGGATCAATTTCCAACTGCTAAATGAAAGGGCATTGGGTACCACCTACATTTGCATATAGGTATTTGTGCGTGCCACTCTAAATGCCATGAAATTCTATTTATACTTCATAATCACACATACTGCTCAGTGTAATTTATATGTAGACACTGTTTACTTTAAAAAAGAGAGCTAATGATTTTGTCTGACTACATCATGCAGTTTAGAAAAATTTCCAACAGAGTCAGTAATCCAGTGTACTTTTAATTTAGTCTAACTCCACCTACCTTAATTCACATCTGTTCTTTCAACGTGGTTTAGTTAAAAATAAAACAAAAATTTTATCTGAGGTGATATATTTGATGTAAGGTCTTAATGATTCTATGAAAGGAAAAAACAATGACAGTGCATTAAAAATTTAACCCAAAAGATAATAGACCAAAAAAAAAAAATGAAGTCATATTCTATGTAAGGGACTACATAGGCCAGGTTAGGGGGAGAGTCCTATTTTATCTAGTGTGTACAAATGCAGTCATCCCTAAGTCATCCCAAAAAGCTTCTGTTAGTTTAAGATTAGATATATATCAATAAATAGTGCTGCTTGATAGAATAACTCTTCGGGGATGATTTTTATGAACTGAGGTTTAGAGAGAAAAAAGGAATCTTATTTCACAATAGGATATTTCTAAATGTTCATTTTAACAAAATGGCTACAGATAGTCTTTTATTTATTGCCAAAGAATCTATAGTAGGACCTAGGCACCAATTGGATAGAAGAAAATCAGATCAATTTGAAACAGATTTACAAGAAAACCCAAGAAAGAACAGTTGATACTCTGCATTTTCAAATGACTTGCATAAAACAATTCAAGTTTCTAGCGTGTCTGAGGCCTGAAGTAACTGTCAGATGCGCACGGCTGGGGAGACAGTGAAAGTGAACCCAGCTTGAAGGGAAGAGGAGGGCCGCCCTGGGGCCCATTTATGGGCTAGCAAGACTTAAGGGAAGAAGAAGCCTCCTAAGTCAGATAGTCTGACCACCAGTAGCACCATCCCTTGGTTGGATGGCTATAGGCTTCTGAAGGACACAGTCTGCTGTATTTTCTTCCTTTTCAAGCCACTAGATATTTCACATAAACATTAGGGTGACAGCATTGTAGCAAACCTATACTACAGTTCTGTGACATGCTCCCTGGCCTAGAAGAATTCTGAAGACCCTCTGTCCCCAGAAACAGTTGCTACCATTGTTCAGTCAGATTTTCCTGAGGAGTGAAAAAGGAAACAGGGAATGACTATTACACTCTGGGCACTGTCAGATATATCATCTCATCTAATCCTCACAGCAACCTTGTGAAGTCATTATCTGCATTTTACAGATAAGGAAACTCAGTCTCACAGACGTTAACCTGAACAAGGTTACACAGCTAGTGAAATTAGTGACAGAATCTCAATATGACTAAAATGGCTCCTTCCAAAAGGTTTCTCGGTGACTCAGAATGGGTCTGAGTCTTCGTATTTCCCAAATACCTCCAGGGACTCATCAGATTCAGTTCATTCTCTGTGGACTCAGGTGGGAGCAAAAGGACCAGCCACAGGGAAAACCTACCCTTCTTGAAACCTATGAGAGAGACTACAGCTTGGTGCAAATACTAGGTCAGTGGTCACCAGCAGGTTCCCCAGGAGAAGTGCATCTGCTCCCTAACTGCTCAATGTTATTAATATGAAACACCCCTGAAAGGAAAGAACAAGGAAAAGGCAAATATAAGTGATTGTTGAAAACGGAAGAACATGCACAAAGAGAAAACATAGCTACAATATTAACATTAGACTAAACAAGCATTCAAGGAGAAAGAGGACATTACAAAATGAAAAAAGGTATCATTCACAGCCAGGATACAACATTTTTATGCCAAGCAACATTAGCACCAAAGAAACTCTTGGTTTCCTCGGTGCTAATGAACCCAAATACAATACTGAAAATAAGGACAACTTTAGAAACATAATATGTATATATCTGATAGATGTATACATAGAAATATCTACATTACAAAGAATACACATTCTTCCAATTGTGATACTTGATTGCGTATTTGGCTACAAATAACCTTAATACACTACTGAAAACAAAATTTTCCAGGCCTCACTTTCTGATTATAGTCCAATAAAACAAGAAATCAACAATAAAAAGAGGATAAAAACTTAACTACTGGAAACACTCTATATAATCTTAAGCCAAAATAAAAGCAGGGCTTCCCTGGTGGCGCAGTGGTTGACAGTCCGCCTGCCGATGCAGGGGACACGGGTTCGTGCCCCGGTCCGGGAAGATCCCACATGCCGCGGAGCGGCTGGGCCTGTGAGCCATGGCCGCTGAACCTGCGCATCCGGAGGCTGTGCTCCGCAACGGAAGAGGCCACAACAGTGAGAGGCCCGTGTAACGCAAAACAAACAAACAAACAAACAAAAAGAAAAACAAAGTAAAAGCAAATAATTTAGACAGTAACAAAGGACCACTTCATATTAAAATATATGAGATATGGCTAAGGCTAAATTCAGATGAAAATTTATTCCTTCAATAATTTTATTATCAAAATAAAGATTCAAATTAAATCATTTAACTTTAAATATTAGAAAAATACCAAAATAAACCAATAGAAAGTAGGAGACATGAATTAATAAAGATACAAGATTAAAATAATGAAATAGAAACTAACAAAAAGAAAAAGATAGAAAATATTAAAAACTGAAAGACCCAGTCTGTCTCATTAAAAAGACAAAAAAACACATGAGATTAGCAATGAGAAAGATACCACAGATACTGAAGACAGGTATCCATGGAAGACAGGAAATTATATATGTGGAGTATTGAACAATTAATATGTAGTAGTTACCTTCTGCTGTATTAGTAGTTTCTAACTTTACCTGAAGATACTGAAATTATGTGAGAATATAGCTAATGAGGTCAGATAAGATGGATGTCTCTTTTTCTAAGCAGAGTTTTCTTTTATGATTAATTGATTCATGTATCTCCATGGCTACATGTGAAATATTTTTAATGCTACTCCACCAAGAGTTTTCAACAGCTTCTTTTAGCTTGATTCATGATCTTTCAGTGGTAATAAAACTATATGTAAAAATATAATCTTAGAAATAGAAGCGGCATGGATGGACCTAGAGATTGTCATACTGAGTGAAGTCAGTCATACAGAGAAAGACAAATACATATGATATCGCTTATATGTGGAATCTAAAAAAATGGTACAAATGAACCTATTTACAAAACAGAAATAGAGACACAGATGTAGAAAACAAATGTATGATTACCAAGGGGGAAAGGGTGGGGGGAAGGATAAACTGGGAGATTGGGATTGACATATACACACCACTATATATAAAATAGATAACTAATAAGAACCTACTGTATAGCACAGGGAACTCTATTCAATACCCTGTAATGACCTATATGGGAATAGAATCTAAAAAAGAGTGGATATGTGTATATGTATAACTGATTCACTTTGCTGTACAGCAGGTAAAATTAAGAAAACATTGGGCTTCCCTGGTGGTGCAGTGGTTGAGAGTCCGCCTGCCGATGCAGGGGACACGGGTTCGTGCCCCGGTCCGGGAAGATCCCACATGCCGCGGAGCGGCTAGGCCCGTGAGCCATGGCCGCTGAGCTTGCGCGTCCGGAGCCTGTGCTCCGCAACGGGAGAGGCCACAACAGTGAGAGGCCCGCGTACCGCAAAAAAAAAAAAGAAAACATTGTAAATCAGCTATATTCCAATAAAAATTAATTTAAAAAGAGAAATTGAGATTTCTCTTTTTTTTTACTCTTGTTAGGAAGTATTTTAGGCTGATAAAATACGGTGCTGCCTACCAAGACATTTTCTTTCAGAAATGAAAGAACCAATCTTCACCTACCACTGCTCTCCCAAATCCTGCCGCTGTGGTTTTGGAACACATAGTCCACCATATTTTGTTGAATGATGGGCTTATAATAACTACCTCATAGGGTTGTTAGGAGGATTTAATGAAACAACGTGTATAATGTATATAACGCCGAACACAGTGCCTGGAACATCCTCACCACTCAATAGATGGTAGCCATTATTTTAATAATAACTTTTATTATTGTTACCACTACTATTATTTTGGTTAAGTGTTCCAGGCAAAAGGAATAGCATGTACAAAGATGGTGGGTATGAGAAGGGATTTAGGGAGAACATACCCAGGGTGGTTCAGGACTGGATTCACATCAGGATTCAAATCTGGCTCTGCTACTTCCTTTCCTGTATGACTTTGCAAAGTCTGTTTCCTCACTTTCAAAATGGGGATAATAGTACCTACCTTATGGGGATGTTGTGGGGATTAAATTAGAAAATAATGTGAAAGTACTCTGCCCAATGCTTGGCACATATTCAGGTTTCAGTAAGTTTCAGCTAAGATAAAAACAACGTCAGGAAGCCTTTATGAGTTGAACTTTCCTAGTGATAACTAAATCTTCTGAAAAATTTGGTTTCTCCATTTCATCTTAGCAATACATTCCAGGATTCACCCAGGTAAGGTCTCCGAGTTTGATCCCAGGATTTCCTACTTAGACACTATAGAGTGCTTTCCACCTAACTTGTCTCAGCACCACGAGCCAGTGGGATCTTGATATTATTCTTATATATTTGTTGCAAATATGGCTCCCATTGATCCTTTTTTATAGGTTTGAGTTCATTTTTCAATAACTGTTCCTATGGTTTGTACTGCTGTTATCAGGTTTTAAGATTATAGTTATGCTAACTCCCTAAAATGAATCAGGGAGTTTACCAGCTTTTTCTATGGCTTGGAATAACACAAATAATATAGGTATTACCTGCTTTGACAGATTAAATAGAACCCAATTATAAAAGTGTCTGGTTTTGGTACATGCTTCTGTAGCATATCTTTTTTTTTTTTCCTTATGGGAAATCTTTAATTGTCTTTCCAGTCTAGTAGTACATAGTTAGGTGTCTATCAGGGCTTTTTTTTTTTTTCACCTTTTCTTAGAACAACTTTGGCACTTTATATTTTTATAGAAAATCATATGATTCTTCCAGATTTTCAAACTGATTATCATATCGTCACACATAATATTCTTTTACAGTTCTTTTAATCTATTTAGTAGATATGGTATCTTGGTATCATGATAAATTGCCCCAAGATGAGAAATCCCTGAATAAATACTACTTGATCCAAGGCAAAGTTACTTGCATCTTAATTGTAGTATTTTTTTTATTTTATAAATTTGGGGAAAAAAAGCACAAAGATTTTAACTCCACTCTGCTAATGGAAGAAATACAACTCTTTAAGAATTGTCAACTTACATGACTTATTGATATTTAACTAATTTGAATGATTAAATCTATCCTCACAACTAAACAGGAGTCTCTTTTAAAATGTGTCAGGATAATATGATAGAGCTCAGGGAAATACAGCCATTATTTTGTAATAACTTTAAATGAAGTATAGTCTATAAAAATATGGAATCACTATGCTATACACCTTAAACTAATGTAATATAAATAAACTACACTTCAATTTAAATATAAATAAATAATAAATGCAAAAAATTAATCTGTCAGTATAGAGAGGTATAAAAGACATTTTGATTTCAATAGGGAAAATTCAAATATGCCTCATATATTAAATTTCTTCATCACAATAATGCTATTATAGTTATTCAGGAGAGCGTGTTTGCTCTCAGATGACATGTACTGAAGTATTGGGTGGAGTGCCATGGTGGTTTCTTCTTGCAAGTGGTTCCACAGCAACAACAAAATGTTGCTATGCAAAAACATAGCAAAATATTTAAAAGTGGTGACTCGATGTGAAAGGCATAGGGGTTCTATTGTACCAATTTTTCAACTTTTCTGAAGGATTCTAATTTTTCAAAATAAAATATGAGAAGAAATGTACTTACAGAAAATTATCTGCCTTTGTCTCTTCTATCTTAGTAGCTGACACACAAGTCATTGACATGCTTTTATTTTCCTCTGTCCCCATTCTAATATTTATCTTTCATGAATATAATCCCTAACGTTAATTAAGACCTACTAATGTACCAGGAAGAGACTACTACAAATAGATATGACAGCCCAATATGGAAAACTCAGACAGATGCAATTTCTTTTAAGCTGTTCAAAAATACTTAGGTAACACCACAGACCCTTGGTTCATTATGTGAATTGGAGGGATACCTAGAACATTTCTTGAGTGGCTGCATGATTCTAATGACACATATTCTTGTCTTTCATCTCCCCTTTTCATCATCTTCCAGGCAACAAGTGAAATCTACAAGCCTGGAGTGGAGTGGCCTTACTCCAAGCAAGTGGGTCTCTCCTGACCCCTACTGATTGAGGCCAGGAAACCTGAGGATGACATCAAAGCTCCCAAATTCTTATGTGGGGATGGGGAATTTCCCACCCGAAAAGGGTGTTGGAGGCATCAAGATTTTTTAAAGTTCCCCAGGCGATTAGTATGAAGCCAATTTGAGAACCACTGCTCTGGAGACTTGTTTCTCAGTGTAGTCTGAGATTTCATGTTGGCAGAAATGAGTGCTTTGAAATTAGGAACCATACTTCATCCAAGGACTGTAGATTTCACGGTATAATAGGATACAGCAGGCCTTCCTTGAAAGTTTAGGAAATATTAGTTAAGAGATACTACTGGCTTCCTGATAAGCTCTTGACAGTCTGTGGACTTTTAGCAAACAGAAATACAGTTCACATTACCCCATTATTACCACAGCTGTCAAGTGCCCAATTGTTTCTTTTACCAAATACATTGAGTTGGGCTGTGGGTTTTTACTGTTTCATTTGCCTCTCTGTTTACAGTTTTAGAGTGTAAATTGAAACTGAACTTTAAACAAAAAACAATTTTCTGAAGCTATTCTCTAGAGAAAATGCAATGAAAGATAAGACAAATCATGGAATGCATTTATTGATAGCAAACAAGTGATTTTTTTTTCCCAGCACAGATGACTTATTAACTCAACTAATATTGGAGATATGCCATACGAGTAAAGGTTTCCAAGGGTGGTTATGGACGTGATAATGAAAATTTCGTGCATTTTGCTGCTTTGGGTTTGTCATGGTTGTTGCTGATGCACCAGTGTTCTGAAACTTTCCCCCACAGCAAATTTGACACATACCCCATGCAATAAATTACTATTCCCAGTTTGACTGATTCCAGCAAGAACAAGAATTTCACAGACCACCCAAAGGCTGATTCACAGTGCGTCTTTATTTAAAATATAAAGTAGAGGTGTCATTTAGTGAAGGCTTAATATATGTTAGGCATTGTGCTAAGTATTTTCATGCTTTTTTCATTCAACTCTCAAACAGCCCTATGATACCTATATTTCATCTACCTTTTATTGGAAGAGGAAACTGAGGCTTAGAGTTTAATTTATTTGCTCTAAATCAGCCAACAGAGACCAAGCTCTTTTCCGCTAACACTTCCTACAGTTACTGAGGGTCAGAAAGGTTCTTCCCAGTAACATCTCTTGACCTGAGCTGGAATTCTGTGAAACATGCTAGGGGCAGAAGCCTGGTCTATGGGGCTTCTGTACTTTTAACTCAACCTTGTCTTGCACAGATGGAACACTATGTTGACAGGATCATCTCAACAGGTGTCAGTACTTGGCACCAAGACGTTTTACAATGCCAAAGAGTTCCAGGAAGTAGCCAGCCTCCGACTTAACGGGCTCCACTTGCTAATTCCCCAAACGTCTGAGAAGGCGATGAGGTGAAGGAAAAGTTGCAGAAATTAATAATTCCCTACGTCGGCAGGTGGACTCTCAACCACTGCACCACCAGGGGAGCCCCTGCGGTAAGTCTTTTAAGCCACACTCTTTTAACACCAGCAACAACAAAAATCCTGATTTCATGTACCTCAAAGATACTGTGGATTTGGTTCCTGACCACCACAATAAAGCATACTGCAATAAAGCAAGCCACAGGAATTTTTTTGTTTCCCAGTGCATATAAAATTTATGTTTACACTATACTGTAGTGTATTAAGTGTGCAACAGCATTATATCTTAAAAAAACAATGTACATACCTTCATTTAAAAAATACTTCATTGCTAAAAAACGCTATCGTCAGTGCCCTTAGTGAGTCATAGACTTTTTGCCAGTGGAGGGTCGTGCCTCGATGTTGATGGCAGCTGCCTGATCAGGATGGTTGGTTGCTGAAGGCTGGGGTGTCTATGGCAATTTCTTAAAATAAGACAACAATGAAGTCGGCCACATCGATTGACTCTTCCTTTCATGAACGATGTCTCTGTAGCATGCAATGCTGATAGCATTTTACCCACAGTAGAACTTCTTTCAAAATTGGAGTCAAACCTCTCAAATCCTGCTGCTGCTTAATCAACTCAGTTTATATAATATTCTAAATCTTTTGTTGTCATTTCAACAATCTTCACAGCATCTTCACCAGGAAGAAGATGCCATCTCAAGAAACCACTTTCTTTGCTCATCCATAAAAAGCAACTCCTGGGCTTCCCTGGTGGCACAGTGGTTGAGAGTCCGCCTGCCTATGCCGGGGACGCGGGTTCGTGCCCGATCTGGGAGGATCCCACGTGCCGCGGAGCGGACGGGCCCGTGAGCCATTGCCGCTGAGCCTACGCGTCTGGAGCCTGTGCTCCACAACGGGAGAGGCCACAGCAGTGAGAGGCCCGCGTACCGCAAAAAAAACAAAAAAAGCAACTCCTCATCTGTTAGTTTTATCATGAGACTGCAGCAATTCAGTCCCATCTTCAGGCTCCACTTCTAATTCTCTTGCTATTTCCACCACATCTGCAGTTACTTCCTCTCCTGAAGTCTTGAACCCCTCAAAATCTCATCCACGAGGACTGGAATTAACTTCTTCCAAACTCCTGTTCACAGTGATATTTTGACCTCTTCCCATGAATAACAAATGTTCTTGACGGCATCTAGAATGGTGAATCCCTTCCAGAAGATTTTCAATTTACTCTGCCCGAGAGGAATCACTATCTTCAGTAGCCAAAGCCTTACGAAATGTATTTCTTCAATAATAAGACATCCAAGTTGAAATCACTCCTTGATCTATGGGCTGCAGAATGGATGTTGTGTTAGCAGCCATGAAAACAACATTAATCTCATTGTACATCTGCATCAGAGTTCTTGGGTGATGAGGTGCATTGTCAATGAGCAGTAATATTTTGAAAGGAATCTTTTTTTCTGAGCAGTAGGTCTCAACAGTGGCCTTTTTGGCTGTTTGTTTTTGGCCACGCTGCGCGGCTTGCGGGATCTTAGTTCCCTGACTAGGGATTGAATCCAGGCCATAGCAATGAAAGTGCTGAGTCCTAACCACTGGACCACCAGAGAATTCCTACAACAGTGGGCTTAAAATATTCAGTAAACCATGTTGTAATCGGATTTGGTGTCATCCAGGCTCTGTTGTTACATTTATAGAGCACGGGCAGAGTAGATTTAGCCTTTTTTTTTTTTTAATTATTTATTTTTGGCTGCATTGGGTCTTCATTGCTGCAGGCAGGCTTTCTCTAGTTGTGGTGAGCAGGGGGCTACTCTTCGTTGCGGTGCGTGGGCTTCTCATTGCGGTGTCTTCTCTTATTGCAGAGCACGCGTTCTAGGCGTGCGAGCTCTGGAGTGCAGGCTCAGTAGCTGTGGCTCACGTTGCTCCATGGCATGTGGGATCTTCCCGAACCAGGGCTCAAACCCACGTCCCCTGCATTGGCAGGCGGATTCCTAACCACTGCGCCACCAGGGCAGCCCAATTTAGCCTACTTCTTAAGGACCCTATGATTTTCAGAATGGTAAATGACCACTGCCTTCAACTCAAAGTCACCAGCTACACTAGCCCCTAACAAGAGAGTCAGCCTGTCGTTTGAAACTTTGACTTCTCAAAGTCAGGCATTGACTTGTCCTATCTAGCTATGAGTCTTAGATGGTATCTTCTTCCAACATAAGGCTGCTTCATCTACATTGAAAATCTGTTGTTTAATGAGGCCATATTAATGAATTATCTGAGCTAGGTTTTATGGATAACTCGCTGTAGCTTCTACATCAGCACTTGCTACCTCACTTTGCACTTTTACGTTATGGAGATGGCTATTTTCCTTAAACCTCATGAACCAACCTCTGCTAGCTTCCAACTTTCTTCTGCAGCTTCCACACCTGTGTCAGCCTTCATGGAATTAAACAGTTAGGGCCTGGCTTTGGATGAGGCTCTGGCTTAAGGGAATACCATAGCTGGTTTAATCTTCTATGCAGACCACTAAAACTTTTTCCATATCAGCAGTAAGGTTTTTTCACTCTCTTATCATTTGTGTGTTCACTGCAGTAGCACTTTTCATTTCGTTCAAGAACATTTCCTTTGCATTCACAACTTGGCTAACTGTTTGGTGCAAGAGGCCTAGCTTTCAGCCCACCTCAGCTTTTGACATGCCTTCCTCACTAAGCTTAATCATTTTTGGCTTTTGATTTAAAGTGAGAAATGTGTGGCTCTTCCTTTCACATAAACACTTAAAGGTCACTGTAGGGCTATTAATTGGTCTAATTTTCAATACTGCTATATCACAGGGAATAGGGAGGCCCGAGAAGAGGGAGGGAGACAAAGAAATGACCCATTGGTGAAGCAGATAAAACACATGATTAAGTTCACCATCTTATATGAGTGAACTGGCTCACAGAAACCCAAAACAATGACAATTAGTAACATCAAAGATCCCTGATCACAGATCACCACAACATATATAACAATGATTTTATATAAAAATTTTCGAAACTCTGTGTCACCAAAATGTGACACAGACACAAAGTGAGCAAACGCTTTTGGAAAAATGACACTTGACACAGGATTGATACAAAACTTTAATTTGTAAAAAATGCACTATCTGAAAAGTGCAATAAAGCAAAGCATGATAAAACAAGGTGTGTCTGTATTGCTTTTGGTATACATAGTCATTGTGTATTGCCAGAAATAGTGTATGTTTTGCTTAAGACTTAAAAAGACTGTAACTTTTTAAATGTATAGGAGTTCAGGTCTTCTGTCCTATTTTTTTAAATGGCAGAATCCCTTACATTTCCAAAGTCAGTTATGGGGGTAAGATGACCTGCCTATCAAATGGATAACCAAAATTATTACTGATGACAAAAAGAATAGAAAACATCCATTGAAATGCAGTTATACTTTAATCGTTAGTGAGACCTTGTGATCTCCACATCTGGATATAGGTCATACGAGCCTTATATTTAACATGTACGTGGTAACAGAACACAGAGCTGCCCTCTCAAATCTACTTCAGGAAAGAATTCACCTGGCAGCATGCACCATAGTTTATTAAGCTGCTGCCTGACTTTCATATATGCTCAGCTTTAGGCAAGACTATGTCTGCATATATCCATGGGACTAGTGACCTTCAACAGATGTCAACACTGAACTGAAAATACACAGTAAATCAAATAAAATTAAGTATTACTTATGGGAAATCTTCTTTCAAGTTAATCAGATTATATGCAGGAACATATCAACTCTATAAGATTAAAAACTTAATAAAACAGAACTACCTCATGCCCCCCCGTCAAATATAAAATCAGTAAAACTGACATTAGTTTTCAAACTCAAGTTACCCTCAATATACCAAGATGGGAAGTGGCTAAGCTCATTCAGAGACTGAACCACCACTGCATGAGTTGTGAGCAAATTGAGATTTCTATCCTTGAGAGGCTGCTGGTGTGCAAATACAGGATTCTGTAATTCTTTTCACCTAAAGAACTGATTGCATTTCTAGGAGGAATGTGTTTGGCTAGATGAGATGACAATAAACAACTGCCTTGGGTCAGCACAAATTTAGGGTGATTCTTTGTCCACATTTTTCGTCTTAGATATGCTTCTGAGTTCAGCATGTTTGTGTGTCAAATGGATGTTTGTGAAATGCTGTCACCCACTGGGAATTAGGAGAATTCAACCTCTGGCCTAATGTTTCATATATATATATATCTCAGAAGAGAATGTTATACATATATATGTATCCCAGAAGAATTCTTCAAGTAAAATACCAACACACAGTCTGAAAGTCAGCATTTGTTCTCCAAATGTCCACAAGTATTTACTCAAAGCTTTATAATTCTTAAGTTTTTGAAAGAAAAGTGATGAATTTCTGCCATGCCACAATATTACAAAGCCTAAATTAATACAATAGATGGCATGCTTAGATGGAAGAACTGAGGAACATCATGATTAAGAAAACAAGCTCTGTAGATAGACCTTACCAGTCGCTTAAGCTTTGTGTGTCTCTGTGATCCGTGAAGTGGGACGATTACACTTACTTCACAGGGTTGTCATAAAAGATAACGCATGCCAAGTAGTTAGTACACTGCCTGACTCACAGTAGTAAATGCAGTGTTACCAAAATATCCTTATCAATCATTTTAATTCTAGAAAATGAATGACTGAATACTCAATCTGAATTGTCTTTGTTAACGTCGTATGTGGTTCAAGGGGATTTCTGGGGGCTAGCAGTCCAAAGCCTTGCACATCTTGAAAACTAAAGATTTACTGGTCCACTCTCACTGCACCCCATAAATGATCTGAGGAGAATCTTAAAAATCTAGGATTCTACGGGACTCCCGGCTTCTATTTGCAAGTCCAATCCAATGCTTGTGCTCTAGTTTGGGAAAGTCAACCCTGTTTCTAAAACAGGGTACAGAGTACCCTTAAAAGGGAACAGAGGGTTGTCTACTAGAGGGCATTTTCTGAGCAACTTAGTGGATGTTCAAAGCCAAATCAGCATAGCCCAAGTCTGGTGCCAAAGAAAAATTTCACTCATGTGTTAGGCCTATTTGAATTATAATCCAGTTGGCTCTGAAAATCAGAATCAAGATTCCAATGACACACTGATCAAACTATCATAATTCGCAAGGTTAAAAAAAAATGTTTCACACACATTGTGTTTAAAAATTTGTTCAAAAGTTTGTCTTGCTGTCATACGTTGCATTTGGCAATAGTTTTGTTAGGTCCAATAAAAACTATTCACTAGAGTTTAAAGCATTTAAATATGGCTGCTTTGAATGTTTTGCAGCCACAGCTGGTGCCAATGTGTTGAAAAAAGTCATTCAGGAAAGCAAGTCTAAGAATATAGTTGGGATTGATATTCTCTCCAGGCCAGGTGTGTAGATCAAATGTCAAGCTACACTGCCAGTTCTGACGCATAATTAAGAGAGACTTGGAAGCATGTAACTGAAGAAAGAAAACTAAACACAATTTTTAGAAGCTTATCATGTGCTCTCTTCCACTGGTTTCCATCACTGAGATTATAGGACAAGTGGTTTTGTGCTACCTACCCCCTTCTACCTGCTGCCAAACAAAATTAGATAATGCTATTCCTGTTTGTTTAGTATTGTACGGCTTACAAAGTACTTTCACATGCATTGCTCATTTAACCCTCACATCCACATAAAACGGAATTTGTGAAACTAGCAAGGAAAGCATTACTATTAAAATTTTAAGAGCTAAGAAAGGTAAAGTGATCTATACAAAAATGTAGCAATAAGCATACAGAAATACACCCAGAACTTCCTCTTGAAGTGGCCCAAATGTCAGAACAGCTACAAAAATTAGGGCCACTATGGGACTCAGCAAACATCTGGAGACCTTTGGCTCACACCACTGGTAGCCAGACCAGCTGCAGGGATACCAAGGAAAAAGATTTGGATTGGAATGGGCTTCAGAAGCCCACTCCTCTCGTCAAGACCAGTGTGGACTGTAGGCTAGGTCTTGGGATCTGAAAGTAAAAGTGAATGTCAATTCTGGGGTATTGGGTTAAGGTACAAGGGTATATTCCAGTGGGTAGAGCTAAGAGTACTTCTAGCATCATCCAACAGTTAATAATGCTGATACTGTCAACTAAAGAAAAAAATGTTCAGCATCTGCCTTTGCTTATAGGTCTCAAATACTTCCAAACCATATGTGGATTTAACATGGATTTGATGATACTGTATAGCTGTTTCTTGATTTCTTTGGTTTTTTTTTTTTTTTTTTTTTTGCATTCTGGAAAGAGAACATGAAAGACCAAATGAAAAGAATTATTGCCAGAAAAATGTTTTAGTTCATTTTTCTTTTGAAAACACTGGATTCATGAGCTCAGTCTTATTTCACTGTGTTTATAATTTCCTGATGTTTTTACTTAATTTTGCTTAAAGCGCATATAACTGGATGCCTACAAATTATTCTCATAAACTCATCCATAAATGACTCAATACATGGCAGGAAAGTAGGTTTATATATAAAATATCCAATCAATGTCAGAATCATTAGATTCCTGAGCAACTAACAAAAGGAACACTGAGATCCTATAGGAACAGGGTTGCATACACTCAGTAGTCCCCCTTTATTCCTGTAACACATCCAAAGGCAGCGGGAAGTATAGGAAACAAAAATTCAAACCTATATTTGATGGAACCAGCTCAGACTCCAAAATATTTGTAAATTTTGTCAAAAGCAACTGAGTTTGCACAGAAGCCCCATGGGAGGAGACAGAGAGCACAGCAGGAGACAGAGGGCACAGCAGTGGCAAATATCAGAAATTCACAAACAAACAAACAAAAACACTTCCTGAAGTTCAGAGACACATTCTAAGGGGCAGAAGCTATATCCCTTGCCTGAACCCACAAGGTGCAAGAATGGAGATGAGATGAATATCAAAAGAAGCCCCCTTGAAGCTGGTTCATTCAGAGAAAGAGAGGAATCAGGGGTAGCTAAAAACCATACAGATAAGCTATATTCACAGAAGCTTAGTGTCAGCTAATAAGTGGAGAGACTTTGTTAAAACCACCAATGTGGAAGATTGTCCTGGCCTCTTCCCACCTTAGAAAAGTTTTGCAAAGAGCTGATATAGGAAAATTCAATACATTACTGAAGAATGTATCTTTGTATGAATCAAAATTCAATACATTCAATAAGGAAAATTTAATAAATAGCACAGCATCAATACAAAGATGCTATAAAAACAAGAATAAAGTGGCAAATTTATTAACAGAGAAAACCATTCACCACAGCAATACTGCCACAGAGCATATAAAGTTGTGAATGTAAAGGTTTGCCATGAATTAATAAAAACAACCTCCTCTATAAGAGAAAGCCACAAAACAGATCTTAAGGAGGAAATATTGAGAAAGAGAAGATGAAGCATGACCTGTAAGAATGGAGGGGAGAAGTAGATGAATAAACTAAAACCATCACAGAAATTAGAATAAGACTAAAGAAAGATCAGGGGCAACATATTATAGAAAATATACAAGGGGTATAGGAGATAAAATTAGAACAGCAAATGCAGTAAAATAAAAATAAAGGAAGAACTAAGAAGGACTGAGAGAAAATGAGAGCTACAGATGACAGGTATAGGAGATCCAACACACACATAACTAGAATCCCTAAGAAAATCTAAATGATGGAACAGAACAAATATTTAAAAACATAATTCAAGTAAACTCTATATAATGAAAGGCCACAGACTGTGCTTTCACCATTTTGTGTGAATTTACCCAAAACAGTCAACATGGAGACATAATCTAGCATATTTACCTGTCTTCAAAGATAAAGAAAGAACACTTTTGGTGATCTGGCAAAAAGATCAAGTGTGTTATAAAGAAGGAAATAATCAGGGTGATCTTGGATTTCTCCAGAGCAATATTCATCACCAGAAAATGTAACAAAATCTAGAAAATACTGAAGGAAAGAAAGCAAGAACTGAGGATTTAACATCAAATCAAATAGGGCTTTAAATTTACAGGCTACAGACCACAGATTACAACATGCAAGAATTTAGAGAATATTGTTCCCATTCTTTCTTGACTAAACTTCTAAACACAAAGGACTGGCCATGAGTTTTAATATACTTAAATGTGAACTAAGACTAAAACAAGCGTGGAGATTAGAGTGACGTAAGAGAACATAAACACTGTATGACTTAACAAAGTAGAAATTATACCATTAACAAAAACTGCAAGAAAAAGGGGGAAAATGTGGTAGGAAAAGTACATAGATTCCCTTGGGTAGTATCTGTAGTAAAAGGATATCATTTAAAGAACATGCTATGTAATATCTGTATTAATATTTAACAATACAAAGGTAAATTCTAAAGCCAGGTGATGGAGATAAGCTAGGGAAAGAG
Organism: Neophocaena asiaeorientalis asiaeorientalis; assembly: GCF_003031525.2. NCBI lineage: Eukaryota > Metazoa > Chordata > Mammalia > Artiodactyla > Phocoenidae > Neophocaena > Neophocaena asiaeorientalis. The sequence continues at coordinate 572,832 of NW_020175442.1, read as the reverse complement.
GAGAAATAGGAAAGCTTTGAATTTTATCATTGCTCCTAAAACAGAACTAATAGACAACGTCTAAGTTTATGAAGAACTAAAAATATTAAATGACGCTATAATCACAAAGTAGTAGAACAAAATGCCAAACCTTTCTTCATCTCAGTAGAATCACATTTAGAAAGCAAAATGAAGAAAACAGAAAACGGGTCTTCTGCTACACAGCCTTCTCTCTCCCAGCCTGCACCTGTGCTTCCCTAGAATCAGCTGACAGAGGGAGAGAAGACCCAGGCCTGGCTGACAGATGGTTCTGCACAGTATGCAAGCACCACCAGAAAGTGGACAGTTGCAGCACTGCAGCCCCTTTCTGGGATATCCCTGAAGGACAGCAGTGAATAGAAATCCTCCCAGTGAGCAGAACTTTGAGCTGTGTACCCGGTTGCTCACTTTCCTTGGAAGGGGAAATGGCCAGATGTGCAATTGTACACAGATTCATGGGCTGGCTGGTTGGTCAGGAACTTGGTAAGAACATGATTGGAAAATTTGTGATGGGGAAATTTGATGAAAAAGGTATGTGGATATATCTCTCTGAATGAACAAAAATCCCCAAGAAGAAGTTGTGTCCCATGTGAATACTCACCAAAGGGTGACCTTAGCAGAGAAGAATTGTAATAATCAAGTGGATAAGATGACCCATTTTATAGATACCAGTCAGTCTCTTTCCCCAGCCACCCCTGTCATTGCCCAGTGGGCTCATGAACAAGGTGCCTATGGTGGCAGGAATGGAGGTTATGCATCAGCTCAGCATCATAGTCTTCTACTCACCAAGGCCAACCTGGCTATGGCCACTGCTGAGCGTCCAATCTGCTAGCAGCAGAGACTAACACTGAGTACCCAATATGACACCATGCACTGGGGTGATTAGCCGGCTATTTAATGGCAGGTTGATTACACTGTATGACATCCATTATGAAAGGGACAATGATTTGTTCTTAGTGGAATAGATTTTCACTCTAGATATGGACTTGCCTTTTCTGCATGCAATACTTCTTCCAAAATTACATTCCCTGGATTTATAGAATGCCTTATCCACCAGCATGGTACTGAACACAACATTGCTTCTGATCAAGAAACTCACTTCACAGCAAAAGAGTGAGGCAATGGGAACATGTTCATGGCATTCACTATTCTTACCATGTTCCCCACCATCCTAAAGCAGCTGGCCTGATAGAATGGTGGCATGAGCTTTTGAAAACTCAGTTATAGCATGAGCTAGGTGAAGATACATTGCTGGGGTGTGGCAAAATTCTCCAGAAGGCTGATATGCTCTGAGAAAGAAAGAAAGGAAAAAAAGAACAGAAGGAGATGGGAGGGGAGGGGAGGGAAAGAGAAAGCAAAGGTTTCAATCTAATATCAGAGAAAGTAGAACACTCAGGTTGAAAAGCATTAAATGAAGCAAAGAAGGAAACTATAACTTTATAATACCAAGGGTAATTCACAGTAATGATATAACATTTATGATTATTTATGTACCAAGTAATTAGAGGTTACACAAGGAGAAACAAAAACCTACTAACAATAGGAGACGTTAATTCACCTCTCTCAGGCCATGACAGATCAAGAGGGAAAAAAATTAACTAAGAATATGATATAGAAAACCTAATACAATTAATTAGACCAATCTGATTATAAAAATCACACCCGGGGCTTCCCTGGTGATGCAGTGGTTGAGAGTCCACCTGCCGATGCAGGGGACACGGGTTCGTGCCCCGGTCTGGGAAGATCCCACATGCCGCGGAGCGGCTGGGCCCGTGAGCCATGGCCACTGGGCCTGCACGTCCGGAGCCTGTGCTCCACAACGGGAGAGGCCACAACAGTGAGAGGCCCGCATATCACAAAAAA
>NW_020175442.1:535813-567088 GCF_003031525.2 Neophocaena asiaeorientalis asiaeorientalis | reverse complement strand
GGGAAAGAGAAAGCAAAGGTTTCAATCTAATATCAGAGAAAGTAGAACACTCAGGTTGAAAAGCATTAAATGAAGCAAAGAAGGAAACTATAACTTTATAATACCAAGGGTAATTCACAGTAATGATATAACATTTATGATTATTTATGTACCAAGTAATTAGAGGTTACACAAGGAGAAACAAAAACCTACTAACAATAGGAGACGTTAATTCACCTCTCTCAGGCCATGACAGATCAAGAGGGAAAAAAATTAACTAAGAATATGATATAGAAAACCTAATACAATTAATTAGACCAATCTGATTATAAAAATCACACCTAATGGACAAATTCTTAGAACTGCACAACCTTCCGAGACTGAATCAGGAAGAAATAGAAAATATAAACAGACCAATCACAAGCACTGAAATTGAGACTGTGATTAAAAATCTTTCAACAAACAAAAGCCCAGTACCAGACGGACTCACAGGCGAATTCTATCAAACATTTAGAGAAGAGCTAACACCTATCCTTCTCAAACTCTTCCATAAAAAAAAAAAAGGGGAGGCCCCCAAAAAAAAAAAAAAAAAAAAAAAAAAAAAAAAAAAATCACACCCTATATCCTAATAAAAAGAGTTTATACCTTCTGTTTAAGTGTCCATGAACCATTCACAGAAACTGATGATACACTAATATCAAAAACAACTTCAATACATTACAAAAAGTAGAAATAGTACAAACCACATTCTCTGATCAATATGCAATACGACAAGACAAATTAACAATAAAATCAAAAAATAGAAAGCTTATATCTATTGAAATTTTTAAAGACTCACTTAAAAAAACTCTTGAATCAAAGAGGAAAACTCAAAACTAAAATTGCAGAACATCTGAAAAAAAATAAGAAAACTACACATTACTAACACAATTCTGAGGAAAATCATAGCCTTAAAATAGTTCTACAGGGCTTCCCTGGTGGCGCAGTGGTTGAGAGTCCACCTGCCGATGCAGGCGACACGGGGTCTTCAGGAAGAAATAGAAAATATAAACAGACCAATCACAAGCACTGAAATTGAGACTGTGATTAAAAATCTTTCAACAAACAAAAGCCCAGTACCAGACGGACTCACAGGCGAATTCTATCAAACATTTAGAGAAGAGCTAACACCTATCCTTCTCAAACTCTTCCAAAATATAGCAGAGGGAGGAACACTCCCAAAGTCATTGTACGAGGCTACCATCACCCCGATACCAAAGCCAGACGAAGATGTCACAAAAAAAGAAAACTGCAGGCCAATATCACTGAAGAACAAAGATGCAAAACTCCTGAACAAAACACTAGCAAACAGAATCCAACAGCACATTAAAAGGATCATACACCATGATCAAGTGGGGTTTATTCCAGCAATGCAAGGATTCTTCAATATAGACAAATCAATCAATGTGATAAACCATATTAACAAATTAAAGGAGAAAAACCATATGATCATCTCAATAGATGCAGAAAAAGCTTTCAACAAAATTCAACACCCATTTATGATAAAAACCCTCCAGAAAGTAGGCATAGAGGGAACTTACCTGAACATAATAAAGACCAGATATGAGAAACCCACAGCCAACATTGTTCTCAATGGTGAAAAACTGTAACCATTTCCACTAAGATCAGTAACAAGACAAGGCTGCCCACTCTCACCAATGTTATTCAACATGGTTTGGAAGTTTTAGCCACAGCAATCAGAGAACAAAAAGAAATAAAAGGAATCCAAATTGGGAAAGAAGTAAAACTGTCACTGTTTGCAGATGACAGGATACTATACATAGAGAATCCTAAAGATGCCACCAGAAAACTACTAGTGCTCATCAATGAATTTGGTAAAGTAGCAGGATACAAGCTACAAAGAAGGACACTACATAGTGATCAAGGGATGAATCCAAGAAGAAGATATAACAATTGTAAATATTTATGCACCCAACATAGGAGCACCTCAATACATAAGGCAAATGCTAACAGCCATAAAAGGGGAAATCGACAGTAACACAATAATAGTAGGGGACTATAACACACGACTTTCACCAATGGACAGATCAACCAAAATGAAAATAAATAAGGAAACACAAGCTTTAAATGACACATTAAACAAGATGGACTTAATTGATATTTATAGGACATTCCATCCAAAAACAACAGAATACACTTTCTTCTCAAGTGCTCATGGAACATTTTCCAGGATAGATCATATCTTGGGTCACAAAGCAAGCCTTGGTAAATTTAAGAAAACTGCAATCATATCAAGTATCTTTTCCGACCAAAACGCTGTAAGACTAGATATCAATTATAGGAAAAAAACTGTTAAAAGTACAAACACATGGAGTTAAACTCAAAATGGATTAAAGACCTAAATGTACAGCCAGACATTATAAAATTCTTAGAGGAAAACCACAGGCAGAATACTCTATGACATAAATCACAGCAAGATCCTTTTTGACCCACCTCCTAGAGAAAGAGAAATAAAAACAAAAATAAACAAATGGGACCTAATGAAACTTAAAATGTGCACAGCAAAGGAAACCGTAAACAAGAGAAAAAGACAACCCTCAGAATGGGAGAAAATATTTGCAAAGCACTTGACAAAGGATTAATCTCCAAAATATACAAGCAGCTCAGTATCAAAAAAGCAAACAACCCAATACAAAAATGGGCAGAAGACCTAAATAGACATTTCTCCTAAAAAGATATACAGATTGCTAACACACATGAAAGGATGTTCAACATCACTAATCATTAGAGAAATGCAAATCAAAACTACAATGAGGGGCTCCCCTGGTGGCACAGTGGTTGAGAGTCCGCCTGCTGATGCAGGGGACACGGGTTCGTGTCCTGGTCCAGGAAGATCCCACATGCCACAGAGCGGCTGGGCCCGTGAGCCATGGCCGCTGAGCCTGTGCGTCCGGAGCCTGTGCTCCGCCACGGGAGAGGCCACAACAATGAGAGGCCCACGTACCGCAAAAAAAACACAAAAATCTACAATGAGGTATCACCTCACACCAGTCAGAATGGCCATCATCAAAAAATCTACAAACAATAAATGCTGGAGAGGGTGTGGAGAAAAGGGAACCCTCTTGCACTGTTGGTAGGAATGTAAATTGATATAGCCACTATCCAGAACAGTATGGAGGTTCCTTAAAAAACTAAAAATAGAACTACCATATGACCCAGCAATCCCACTCCTGGGTGTATACCCTGAGAAAACCATAATTCAAACAGAGTCATGTACCACAGTGTTCACTGCAGCACTATTTACAATAGCCAGGACATGGAAGCAACCTAAATGTCCATAGATAGATGAATGGATAAAGAAGAAGTGGTACATACATACAAAGGAATATTAATCAGCCATAAAAGGAATGAAATTAGGTCATTTGTAGTCATGTAGATGAACCTAGAGTCTGTCATACAGAGTGAAGTAAGTCAGAAAGAGAAAAACATATATTGTATATTAAGACATATATATGGAATCTAGAAAAATGGTACTGATGAACCTATTTGCAAGGCAGGAAAAGAGACAGAGACTAGAGAATGGACTTGTGGATACAGTGGGGGAAAGGGGAGTACCACTGACATATATACACTATCATGTGTAAAACAGATAGGTAGTGAGAAGCTACTGTAAAGCACAGGGAGCTCAGCTTGGTGCTCTGTGATCACCTGGGTGGGGTGAGGCGGGTGGTGGTAGGAAGGAGGCTCAAGAGGGAGGAGATATAGGTATGCATATAGCTGAGTCACTTTGTTCTATGGCCAAAACTAACACAACATTGTAAAGCAATTATACTCCAATAAAAAATGCATATTTTAAATTTTAATACATATTTTAAAATCTAATTATAACCAAAGGGTGAAATAGGATGGTCTGTAGACAATTTTCCAACTTGCAGAGATAAACTTATTTTACTAGTAAATCTGTCCATAATTTTTTGTAGATAAATACCAATTTAAGAAGAAAATGCATTCCTGATCTCTACAGCCTAGGTCAACTTCCTGTATTTATATACATACTTATGTCCCCCCCTTTATTTCCTTGAAGCATTTATCATAATTAAATAATAAATTCATAACAAACTTTTTAGTGTACATCCTCCATCCTAGAATGTAAGCATCACAAGGGCAGCAGCCCAGGTTGTCTGGTTTATGTCTGTATCTTACAGTGTGGACATATAACAGGTACTCATTACATTCAGTGAAGGAGTTGGTATGTTTTAAAACCTAGATGTTTTATTTCTGCTTTATTCAGAGTCACAATAACCATGGACATATTTCACTGTTCCACTGCCATTTAGAGGGGCTGAGAAAAATGTTTTATGACATTTCCACTGCTGTGCTGCTTCTCGCATGTATCCTTGCTTTGGGAGAAAGGATTAGAGCAAGAGCCTATCTGCAGGGGATCTCTGAGGTTTCAAGAGCGTGATGATGTGCTCTTGAATAAAGTTTTGGAATTTTCCCCATATCCAGTCTCCCCTTCTTCTTTTACTAAGATAACTCCCCACACCCTGCGAGTTTTGGCCAGGCTAATGACCACTCCAGCTGGACATTACAATTTCCATCTTCCCTTGAATCTTCAAGAGGCTCTGAGTCTTGGTTTTAGCTACTTGGTTTTAGCAACAACTTCTGCTTCATGTCCTTCAAAATAAAGCTGTTGTCCCTCTAAGTTTTCTCTTTTTCCTTCCCATGGCCTGGAATTGCATACAGAGCAGTGCAGCTGAAGACAATTGGAGCAAACACCTTAGCACCAGAGAGAAAAGCCAAATGCAGCAGATAGCAGAGTTGCCCCACCAGCCTGGGTCCTCTGATGTCTTTGTAGAGCACAACCCAATGACCCATCTTGAGTTGTGATAAGAAGAGAAAGGAAGCTTCTAAACCATTTAAACCACTGTACTTGGAGTCACTTTTCTTACAGTGGCTAGCTTATTCCTTAAAATGGCAACAATTACGGGCATGGTTCTTAGTTGCAGGATGTTTTACAAATAACAAAATCCACTCTAGCTAGTTTAAGAAGAAAGGGATTTATTGCAGTCTATTAGGTAGCTTTTTGGAATGCCAAGGAAACTATCTTGGATTATACACTGTCAAGAGCAATGCAGACAGAAGAAACGTCCAACTCACTCCAGGCTTATTCCAGAGGAAATCCCATTATTGCCTGCGCGCTATACAGAGCACCCCAACGTATCACCCATTTTGTTGGATTCTATGCTGACTTGTTGGACTGTGAGAGATGAGCATGGGAGCTGCCTATAGAGCTCAACTGAGTCCTGTCCTCTCTAGGCCATGCCAGGGTGGGCTTTGACTGTAACGTACTGATCTTCTTAGCTCTCTTTCCTTTCTGGAATCAAAGTCTCTTGTAAAGAAGCTTTTGTTTCCGTCTGCTGCAGTGTGCTTTCCGTTGCTCTCAGTGTTATCACTGAACGGCCCATTTCTTCTTTAGGGATTCCTAGAAACATGATCTTTCAAAATTTTTCATTACAGGTTTAGCATAATAAGATGCTTTAAACAGTGGAACGTAATTTTCAGTAAGGAAGAGTCATCCTGTCACAATTCTGAGCCTAATTCCAGAACTGTCCCTGAAAGGACAAGATTTATGGTCAAAGAATATGTTTAAGTCATAAAGTTGGCAAAGAGTCAAAATAGATCAACTTTCAATTATTAACATTCTGAGCTATATGTGAATTGACTGGAAACCAGATCTTGGAGCCATAAACATTAAGGCTTGTTCTTTCCTCTCTGTCAACTTAAACACCCTGAGCACTTCAGGAAAACAAAGAAACATGAATGTTTGTAAAGGAAAAAGACTGGAGTGGACCTGTCTATTTTACTTTTAATGGTGGGATATTCTTTTGCTCTTTCTAATGTTTGACTTAGTTTAAGTCCAGTGTTTTCTGTAATTTTTATGACTTTCCTCAAAGGCACTTTGTTGCGAGTCAGCAAGGTATCTACTTTCACAGATTTTTCACATAACTGAAAATTACCTCTTGTGTATTTAAAACATTTTTCATCTCATTTTTGTAAGAAATTTTTCTACAGTCTACTATATTCTTACCTGCCTTATTAACAAAAGATACTGTCTTCAGTTATCTCAATGAATACTCATCACCAGTCAGTGTTTGCAGAGTGAAATTCTAAGTACTTTTCAAAGTTCTTTTCTCTTCCTATTGTACTGGCAATCACTTTTCACCGATACTCCATCAAATATGTGGATGCCACCTCCTCTTTTCAAATATTTTTTATAGCTTATCAAGCTTAATTGAAGTTGTGTGTTAAGTAAAATCAAGCAGGCTCTGAATGAGGGTTTCTAAGTTCATCTAGGAAGGAAGGAATTTACTTACTCTGGTAAGCTAGAGTGCTGGCTTGTCAAAGCCATTCCAGCATGTTTTTCAAAAACTTTCTGGGTGCATAATCTATGCCCCAGAGACTTGAGAACTGTAGAAACCTGACCTCCAAAAGAAAGTGGTTATACTATGCTGTTAGTTACAATCTTCTTTTTTAAACAGTTTTGTTGAGGTATAATTGACATACAATAAACTACATGTTTAAAGTGTACACCTTTGTAAGTTTTGATATATGTACACACCCATGAAACCATCATCACAATCAAGATAATGAACATGTCAATCACCCCCAAAAGTTTCCTCCATTCCCTTGTAATCCTAAAACCCAGATCCTCAGGAAACCATTGATCTCCTAATGCCACTATAGATTAGTTTGCGTTTTCTAGAATTTTAAATAAATGTAATCATACAACATGTATTCTTTTTTTGGTCATTTTTTTCACTCAGCATAATTATTGTGAGATTCATCCATGCTGTAGCATACATCAACAATTCATTTCTTTTTACTGCTGAGTAGTGGTATATAATATAGCTATACCACAGTGTATTCATCTGCTTATAGACATTTGGGTTGTTTTTAGTTCTTAAGCTGTTACTAATAAAGCTGCTACACTTTTATATACAAGTGCTTGTATGGTGTTATGGGCTGAATTGTATTCCCCTAAAATTCATAAGTTGAAGCCCTAAGCCCCATTACCTCAGAATAGGACATTATATTTGGAGAAAGAGACTTTTAAGAGGCGATTAAATTAAAATGAGGCCATTAGGGTGGGTCCTAATCCAGTCTGGCTGCTGTCCACAGAGAGACACACAGGGATGGGCATGCACAGAGAAAAAAACCACATGAGGACACAGCGAGAAGGAATCAAATATATCTATGTACATATTTTTTTTTCTTTTATAGATCTTGCTTTCAGTGATGTATCTAAGAAATCTTCGCTTAATCCAAGGCAGCAAAAATCTTCTCTCTTATGTTTTCTTCTAGAAGTTCTATAGCTTTAGGTTTTTCATTTAGGTCTATGATCCATTCTGAGTGAATTTTTGCAAATGGTGTAAAATATGAAGTTCCTTTTTTCCTCCTCACCAGTTGTTCAGAAAACTGCAAATCAGTTGTCCATAAAATTGTGGGTCTGCTTCTGGACTCTATTTTGTTCCACTGATCTATTTCTCTATCTTTACACTAGTGCTACACTGTCTTGATTACTACATTACATTAACCTTTAAATCAAGTAATGTTTGTCCTCCAACTTTGTTCTTTTTCTAAGTTGTTTTGGCTATTCTAGGTCTTTTACATTTCAGTACGAATTTTAGAATTGGTTTATCAATTTCTACAAAAGAGCCTGCTGGGATTATGACTGAGATTGCATTAAATCTTTAGAGTCAGTTTCAATTAATTGATTTGTTTTCCCACTACGGTTTATATTTTCCTGCTTCTTTGCATGGTAAGTTTTTATTAACTAGCAGATATTGTAAATTTTATCTTGTTGCATAGTGTATATTTTTGTGTTCCTTTAAATATTCTAGAGCTTTGTTCTGGGATGCAGTTAAATTACCTGGAAATAGTTTTATCCTTTTTACATCTTGCTAGACTGGCCCAGAGCAATGATTACTCTAGAGCTTATTCCCCACCACTGAGGCAAGATCTTTCTGTGTACTGGACCCAGTGTGCTGTGAATCCTGGGGTTTTCTAGTCTGGCTGGTGGGAGGGGTAACTATTGTTTTATCCTGTGTGAACACCAGGCACTGCTACCTCTAATACATTCAGATGTTTCTTTCTCCAGCCCCAGCTGGTCTGCTCACAGGCAACGGCTAATCTTTACTCAGCTGAATACTTGAGGGGACCCTTTACAGATCTCTTCAGTTCTCTCTGTGCAGCTCTCTCCTGTCCAGTACTCTGTCCTGTGAACACTAGCCACCTCAGTCCCCTGGACTTTCAGCTTTATCTACTCAACTCACAGAGTCCATTGTACTCTCCTGAGCTCCCCCTCCCAGTACTGCGGCCTGAAAACTCTCTCAAATGGTAAGCAGGGTAATTATAGGGCTCATCTTGTTCTTGTTTCCTGTCTCTCAGGGACCACTATCCTTTGCTGCCTGATGCCCAGTGTCTTAAAAACCACTGTTCCCTATATTTTCTTTTTTTTTGGGGGGGTTGGTTGTCTCTGGTAAGAAGGAGAATATAGTCCCTATTACTCCATCTTACTCAGAAGTAGATGTTCCCACTCTCCTTTTTGACCATTGTTTTATAGCTTCAAGATAATGCATTTTTAAAAAAAATTATGTCATTAATCAAACCTTTTTAGTCAAAGGTTAGCTATTCTAATTCACTTATTTTTCTTATATTATGTCATTCTGGAACTGTGTCTTTTGATTCTAACCAATGCAGGATTCCTTTTCCATCTGTAGCAAACAATGCTAACAATAAAGGGAAATGATTGAATTAGAACTAGACAATAAATACTTCCTCTCCTGTTGTGCCTACTCTGACCAATTTGTTACGGCCACTGGATTGTGTTGGCTCGTAAGTATTAAGGAAACTTATTTGTTACCCCTTCACCAATAACTGAAAATGAGTATAGAGAAAAAATTTTAAATTAAGAAGATGCTTTAAATTTGGGTTAGAGTGCTGAAATGTTGGTTAGCTTAAACAATCCATTCTATCTAAATTTTCTTTTTTAATGACAAAGTTGTGCATCGTCATTTTCATTACATTTTTAATCTCTATCTATGGTTATATATCCTTCATCATTCAAAACATTTATTTGCATTTGTGTTTTTTAACTTTTATGTTGGTCAGAACTTGCCAAACACATCATTTTAATGGACTTTTGTAAAAAAACTGGCTCTTGATATTACTTATTAATTTTTTTTTGCTTTACTGCTTTCTTATTCAATTTATGCTTTTTATCCTTCTATTGCAATTTTGTTCAATTTCTGGGATCTCATCTAGCTTCTGCAGACAAAAGCTTAGTTTGTTTCACTTCAATTACATTCATTCTAGTTCTATCTCCACTGTTCCCCTAACTATCACAACTTATATCCAATATCTAAAATGTTTCTCTCTGGAGGGGGTGGGGAGAGAGGGAAGGAAGGAGTTAAAACCAATAATTTGGCAGACATTTATGTAAAAGAGACAACATAAGCTTCATGAGGGTGCGACTGTTCACTTCACAAGGGCAGGTTTTGTGCTCTAAATTATTTGGTGAATAAATGAACATACCTGTTCCTGCCAAACTTATTTCTTCTGATCTTGCCTCTGTACTTGGAATGCCCTTTCCCATTTTTGCTAAGTGAATGTGTGTTAATTCTTCAAAACTGGTTCTAGATCAATTTGCCAAAAGTCAACCGCAAAAAGCCAACCTTCCACAAGGCCGATTTGCCGAATATTCTTGTTCCTTTGAACTATTTATAAAGTTTACAACAATTCACATTGGATGGGATAGTTTTAATAGCTTTTAAAAATTTATGTAAACTTTTAGTTCCCCAGTTTTCATAACAGCATTTTAAGGAGTGTTTAATTTGTCTCTACCCAGATTCCTGCTGCTGCAGCTGGAAAGAGCTGGGACAGAGAAAGGGGACTTCTACTAGGGGCAAGATGAAGAGGAGGGTCAGTATTCATTGCTTCCCAGAGAGAGGCAAGATGTGGTCAAAATACAAAGGATACATGCATGGACCATATATTCACAAAGAACAGATTCTCAAATACAATGACTTTTTATAAATACATTCTTAAATAAGAAGCTGCCCACAGGCTCCTCCTTTGTTTCCCCATACATTTCGCCCCATTTCTCCTCATCTCTGTAGTCTCCTTCCTCCCTGGGAGGGCCGTGCTATACGCTGACTCTGCTCCCTTTCTCTTCCCAAGTAGTCATTCCCTCCCTGCTCCTTCCAGTGCCAGCAGAAGGAGCTGGGGCAGACACAAACCCAACATTCCTTCGAGTGCTATTATGGAGACAAAACGAAAACTAGCCCATCTAGTTTCTAAGTAGTGAAACGAAACAAGTAAATTCAAAGAAGTGGTTATTCCACAAATTGGACTCATTTTCTCCCAGACCTCACTCATGTGACTGCTCTTCTACAAAGTCTTCTCTGACTCTCCCTGGTTGAAGTGGTGGGTCCTGTTACACCTTGTTCACACCTCCATCACACCCCTTAGAAGTGATCTGAAGACAGAAGCATTTTACCCCAGTTATTTGATTTCAGAAGTAGCTCAATCTCTAAACTGTTTATTCATTCAACAACTACTTATTAAACAATTTTTTTTCATTAAACAGACATTTACAGGAGGGGTGGTAAATTGGGTGAAGGGGGTCAAAAAGTATAAACTCCTAGTTATAAAACAAGTAAGTCCTGGGGATATAATGTACAGCGTGGTGACTATAGTTAATAATATTGTGTTGCATGTCTGAAAGTTGCTAAGGGAATAGATCTTAAAAGTTTTCATCACAAGAAAAAAATTTTTTGTAGCTATGTATAGTGACTGACGCTAACTATACTTATTATAGTGATCACTTTGCAATACATACATATATCAAATCATTATGTTGTATACTTGAAACTAATGTGATGTCAACTATATCTCAATTAAAAATTTTTTTAAACAAAATAGAACACAGACATTTAGTGTGAGCTGACTATGTGCTGGAAAGTAAAAAAGATGCTGGAAATTAAGGTAAAGTAAGTCCAGGTCTCAGTGCAGAAATCAGTCTGGAGAAAGCAGAACAAGTCTTAGACCTCTTTATATTTACCTTCCCCTTGGCATTGCGGTTGGCATCGATTCTGTGCTCAGTAGAAGTGCTAAGCATATCACAGGCATTTTGCAACTAAAAGAACTAGAACTACAAGTCCCAAGTACAGTCACGGGTGTTATAACTAACAGTGAAAACAACAGCAGAAAATAGTTCAAGTGCAAGAGAGATTATGAGGGGCTTCTGAAGGCTACATTTTCTAATTCACCAAAATATTTAACAAAAAAAGGACAAACAAAATTGTTTAGTTAGGTACATAGTATTCAGAATGTCATAAGAAGGAAAAAAGATGAGATAGCCCTGTATTTAAAGTTTGGGTCCCGAAACAGGGCACTTGCCATTTCTTTCAAACTACAATAATAATAATTCAATAACTATGCTCAGAGTCCAGATATGCTAAATGGTATGTTAGGTGTAAATTCATTGAAAAAAATGTATTAATTCAGCCATAATCTAGTTCAAGGTGTAACCTATCAGTCCTAAGGTGATAAAAATTAAATAATATTGAATCATTCCAGATTCAAGGTTTTATAGCTTCCACATGGCTGATCAAAAACATGCAAAAGCACATAATAATTTAGGAAGTTCAATAACATACAAAATGACCACAATAAAATTTAATTCAAATCTGACCCTCAGGATTTTTGAAGACTATATCTATTAGTCTGGACAGTTAAAACAGAAATTATGTTGTCAGATGTTCCCCAAACAGCCCGCTTTTAAAATAAAAGAAACCTAGGTTTATGGTTGCTAGTCATAACAAAAGTAGGTCTTTGGAATCTCCATCCTTTGATGTTCTGTTTAGAGATAGTAGGAAGTAAATAGATTTGAGTTTTAGCAAATTTTCAGACAACTTGCATGTTAGGCTGAATGATATCCCTTCCCCCCAAAAATAGCATGTCCTAATCCCTGGAATCTATGAATATTGCCTTACATGGCCAAAACAGACTCTGCGAATATAATTAAGGATTTTGAGATGGGGGAGATTACTCTGGATTATCTGGGTGGATAACTTTTATTGTTGCCATAATTTATAGTGTTATCACAGTAACACTTTGTCAGTGTAACTATTTAATTTAGAGACACAATGGATTAGGATGAATCCTGCAGTCAGATTGATGTGAAAGACAAGATTACCTGGATTATAAAAGTCAACATTCTCTGCTCCACCTTTCTTGAATGAACCAGAATTCCATTATTCCCTTCTTTGGCTCAAAGGCCAGACTGTGCCTATAGGCAATCACAAGCGGTTACTCACACAGTTACCTTATTGATTCCCAGTAAGTAACTCATATGCTCTGAGTTATAACTAGATCTAATTCAGAACCTGTCAGACTGTCAGGCCAGATTTCCAGCATGCAGCCCCTGAAAAGAACATTTAAGGATGGAGATCCCAAAGACCTCTTTTACCCTATTTTATTTAACAAAGTTTTGGAATAAGCCCTCCACCCCACACCACTTCCTGGATAGCCAGGTAAGTTCTGAAAGGTGTAGCTTTGCTTCCTGAATTGCTTTGGATGATCTGATCATCTAACATATTCTCAACTGTCCTCACTGTCATCAATCCATAGCTACACAATTTAGACTGCTAATTAAATCTCAGGTATAAACTTTAATCTTTGTAATTGAGACATTTTTATACACACACATGCCAAAAGTCTTTTTAATTAAAACCTTTTGTGGAAATATTTTCTTTCCATTTTGCAGATGGTGAGAAGTATATGAAAAGTTTTGATTCTGTGCAGGGCATTCCTGTTTTAAATCAAACTAATTTTTCCATAGAATATTCTATGATTTGACCACTCTTAATACACTTCAGCCGGACACATTCCCTTTGAAATTAATTCCAGTTTGTGAAATTTGAAAGGTGAAGACTAGAAGGAATGTAATTTCATATTGGTGGTTTCTGTTGCTGGGTAAACATTATTAGTGTTTTCATAATGGCATAGTGATTTAATTCACTAAGCACAGTAGACATATGGTACCATGTTCATATTAGCTATGCCCAGTACATGAAAATAAATCACTAAGTATAATCCATATGCCTGTTTTTTTTTACTAACCTACTGCATTTGAATATGAATTTGTCACTAGCAATGAAGATCTCCAGTTAATATGAACTATGGCAAGAAAGAATATACCATTAGATGTATAGGTTAATAACCAGAATATACAAAAAATGGTGATTAGCAATTCAGTTCTACAAATACTGGGATCATACCATGCAACAGGACCTGTATTCTGAACTGGGGACAGAGGAGTGAATGAACCAAATCCAGCCCCTGCCCCACGGAGCCTAGTGTACAGACCAGGTACCACTCTTGCCAGACTCACGATGCAGGTGATTGTGGCACATAGAGCAGCATGTCTCAATACGAATTCCAACCTCCTGCCTGTACTGCAGTACTTTCATGTCCTACTCAGGTTAGAAAGCTAAAAACGACTTTCCAGACTCCGTGTAAATGAGTTTAGGATGTGATTTGAATTCCACTAATCAGGTGCACTTATCAAAGACCTGGATTAAAACTAAATTAAGTGGAGACCGGGCTAGCTACAGAATTCGTGGGGCCCAGTATAAAATGAAAGCATGAGGCCCCTGTACAGAAAGCAGGGGGTGGAACTTCTACCCTCCTTTTGTGGTCTTTTCCACAATTTATCAAGGTGGTTTTTCTTTCTTTTTTTTTTTAAGCCCCTCTTTTTGTTTGCTATTTTGTGGTGTGATCTCAGAAAGCAAGGACACTCAGATACGCGTGCAGACACTCACCGGGCCCAGGGTCCCTGTCCACGACTGGGCGCGCACTTGCGACCCACTGGCTGCTGGGTTTCCCCTCCCACCAGCTGCCGGACCGACAGAAGCTTCCATAAGTCCCGTCAGACATCTCTCTTTCCCAAGGGCTGGCACCCCAACCCACGGAAGATGGATGATTCTGAAAGTACTGCCACCTCCACGCCCAGATGCACTAGGCACCTGGATAGAGGCAAGTAAGAACCTCTCCCTGCAACTAAGAACGCGCGCTGCTACCCGCCAGGAGCGTGGACCGTGCGGCGTTGCCCTGTCGGCGATCGAGGAGCACATGTGCCTGACGCGAACCAATCCCAATCCTCCTCGCACACAGGGCCGGGTCAACCCCAGGGCCGGAGAGGCGATGGTCACTGGGCAGTGGCAGGGAAGGAGAGCCCTGGGGTGCTAGGTCATAGGGGACAGGCTGGCCGAGAACCTGTCACAGGGAAGTGGCAGGAGGAGGGAGCTGAGGCTCGAAGCTCCCCGTTAATAATCCACTGTCTCAAAGGACTTCTCCTCATAACACAAATTTTAAATCAAGAATTTTAGGATGGCAACCTCGGAGTGTTAAACTACAAAAGTGGCGCCCTTCTAAGGGTGGGCCCTCGACTGGCTGCACAGGTTCTGTGTTCATGAAGCTGGTCCTGAGTGGAGAGAAAAGGTGGGAGGCTTTCATTTTGTGCCTGCAGATTTGGGCAAAGGCATTAAGGTTCTCCTGTCATCAGTTTCCTGCAAATTTCAAGAGCTTGTGAAGTTCCTGGCCACGCAGAAGCTGTGTGATTTTGGAAATTGGGAGTTGTTCCTAGAAACTCAGCCTAGAGCTTCCTCCTATAGCCCTTCAATAATTTTACAAACCATCAAAAAACTGGCAATAATTCCCTTAGCCCAACCAGGAGAGTTCAGTTGCAAACAACAGAAACCACAATGGGTACAGTAGTATTATTCTCTCTGGAAAGGCATGGAATAGGAAGATTTCAGGAATAAACTGACTGCAGTGGCCACTGTTCAGGCACAAAAGAAAGCACTTCATATTGGAGAAGTTCATTCTGTGCTAGAAGAAAAACCAGTTATACTAAGGGAGAAGCATTATTAGAATAGCTGTGCCATTCTTCACTGCCCTTTTATATCACAAGAGTTGGAGAGGATTGTTGAAGCAGAGCAGTGATTAGATATGAAAGTGGGGAATCTAAGTAAATTGTGTCTTTGCTAAGAAAGTACAAATTGTCCCCCTGATATGGTAAGAAAACATGAAAAAAATCTACTTTAGATTTAAGTAGATCTACTTGCTTTAGTACCTTGAGTAAGTAAATTAACTTCTCCAAGTCTCAGGTTCCTCTTACTTTCCTTCCAGGGTAAAGATAATATATAAAAAGAACCTGGAATAATATCATAGTGTATATTCAGTATATAACACATAGTATATATTCAGTAAAACTACTGTTATTATTATAATAAAATCAAAATTTTGTATAGAAACATGTGGATGGCTTTCCCAGGTCACATTACCCAACCAAAACTTTAAATAAAGCAACACCACTCCGATTCTCTATTGGATTCCTTGGCATCCATCTCCTATCCTCCCAGCTGTCCATGCTCCAATCCAGTCAATTTACTCATCCACCCTCCCACTCACCCCTCTAACCTTTCTCTCTTCTAAAACTGGAACTGTTATGAGTTGGAATTTAATATTCAGAAGCCTTAAGATTGCCTAGTAGCCATCTACCACAGCAAGCCATAGATTAGAGATTTACTCCAAAATATAGTCTAAAATCCATATAAAATTTTCTCCTCAGAAAGTTGCTTCAACTTTATAACAATCACAGGGATGCTACATATTTCTGGTTGGCTGGGGAGGTGAACAGTGGAAGGCCGGTCTTCATGTCAGCTCTAACCACCATACTGAATATTGATGAGAAATCTTCCTATACTTTTGCATGTGCTATTACCTCAACTTGGGATTTCTTTCCCTGCTTTATCTGATAAATGTAAGGCCTATTTCATATTTTTACTCTTCTTTGAATCTCCCAGCACCCCCAGACAACTGATCACCCCCCCGCTGCCAGTTTGTACCTTGTGCACACCTCTGCATAGCACTTCCCATAATAAACTGCTACTGCTTATTTACACATCTATATATTTGATGTATATATTTTTTCATCTGATACCTAACTCAGTTGGGCACATGGGGTGCTTGATACATGATGAATTAATCTAGAATTTTAAGAGGAAGCCCAAGCCCTTTGCTCCCAACTTCACCCCATGTAGGCTCAGTCTGAGGTTTCCCTCTTCAGTTATAATCAGCAGCTCCACCCATCCTTCCCTCCTCTTACCAGAGCTCCTGTGAATCCAGCTCACTGTGTGGGGCAGTGGCACGTCACCCAAATCTCATCCACCCATTCCCATACTCCTGTTCTGTCCTGGACCCTCTCAGACCTGTCCTAGCATTTTAAAGGTATGAGCAGAGAAAGACAAAGAAGAGAAAGAAATGACAGAGAGAGAGTTTCAGAAAGAAAAGCATGGTCAACAATGACAAATGTAGCACGCGGTAAAAGAGCTGTTGAAGTGCCTAACGTATTGTGCCCTAGCGTGCTGTAGTCTCAAGCAAGACGTAAGGGGTAAAAACACCAACAAGGCAGATGAGTCCCTTGTCATTCTGGACCTTGCCTCCTACCATGCCACACACAGCAAATGAGTAAATAAACAACGTAATCACAGCTCATAACTGCGACAAAGGAAGAAAATAGGGAGATGACAAAAATGTTGCCCATAATAGTAAGCAGCTATCTATAATTAATCCTAAATTACTGCTATAGGTCAAGTCTTGTTCTAAAGACTATGTGTATAATTTCATTTAATCCTTATAACAGCCGTAGGGTAGAGGTACAATTATTTCCTCACTTATAGACGAGAAACTGAACCACAGAGAGGTTAAGTGATGTTCCCAAGGTCACACACCATGTGTTGTTCAGGAAAGGTCTCTCTGAGAGTGGATATCTGAGCCAAGACCTGAGGGATGAGAATGAACCATCCATGTGAGAGCTGGGGGAGAGAATCTGGGGCTATGGGAAGAACAAGTACCCAGGCCTGGGAATGGACAAGGGTTTGTGGGGTTTGAATTATAAAAAGGAGGTTGGTGGGGCTGCATGAGCCGGAGCAAGTGGGGAGAGCACAGGAGATGAGCCTGAGGGGAAGCAGGGGCTGGAACGCGGGCTGGCAAGCCTCATGAGGAGACAGCTGGAGCGGCCAGAGTGGCTTGAGCAGTTGCAGGCGAGCCGTGGTAGCAGAAGGCAGGCTTAGCTGGTTGAGGAGAGAATGGGAGGTACACAAGTGGAGGCAAATACTCAAAACTGAATAAAGAAAACTAGCTTTAGAAAGGGGAGAGAGGATGGTAATGAGAGGCAAGGCGTGGGATTGACCAACTTTAAATACATTTAAATGCTGTAGAGAATGAAGTGAAGACAGAGGAGAGAGGAGGGGTGATGTCCTGAGCAAGGTCTGAGCATGCACCAAAGGGCTGGGATTCAGGGCCCAGAGGGGGGATTAGGTTCAGACAGGGTGAGGCAGAGTGATTCCAGTGTGGTGGAAGTGCTACAAGGAAGGATGAGTCGGACACACGTGAGCTTATGGGTGGAATGGAAGAAAGCTGGAGAGTTCTTATCTCATTCTTCAGTTCTCTCTGTGAAGTTGGTTCCCCAAACACTGTATCCAACTCACCTATTGAACACTCATGTCCAAACTTTACTGCAATCAGGGCTGAGTGAGACTCTTACTTCTCTTGGCCCTCATCCTGGGCTTGCCTGCCTACCCCCAAGTCAAGCTCTTTATGTGGCTCACTGCTCCCCGTCCCTTCCCTGCTGACCAAGAGGTGTTCAGTACAACGTAATGCTTTGTGCTTGTTTTCCGGAGACCTAGTAATACCTAAACTCTTAAAATGGCAGTAATATATGCTCAAAAATTAAAAATAATACATGAGAATTGATCTATCAAGGACCTTTATAACAAATGGCTCACTATATATGCAAACCTCACCCCATGAGATGACGCCAAAGGAATTTCATAGCTCCTTTATCAAGGAAACATTTCTGTAGAGGGTGGAGTGCAATCCTCTGAAGAGTCTCCTCTGGCATCACTGATACTGTCAACCTATATTTCACGTAGACTGAATGGGATCATGGATTCTGACAGATATAAAATTCCATGGGTGCAAGACATCAGTGAACATGTTCAATAAAGCTCGTATGATGAAATGACATGTTCATTCAAAAACACCTGACCACAGCTTACCCATCTCCTTTGAGAAAACTGTAATGGTTGTGTTCCTCTCCATCAATAATCAATATAATGACAATCCATATAGAAAAGGATGAGTTACTTGCATCAATCAAAACGTGTTTTATATACAGTTTACTCACTTTTGAGAAGTAAAATCTCTCCTCTTATGAAAAGGCTGAAATTGTAGACTTGTAACAATTATATAAGAAAACTTTCTCAAACTTTCAGCTGTAAGATGAATAAGGTCTGAGGCTCTAATGTATAACACAGTGATTATAGTTGATAACACTGCAATGTATAATTGAAATTTGCTAAGAGAGTAGAACTTAAATGTTCTTACCAAAAAAAAAATAAAAAAGATAAATATGTGAGGTGATGGATGGGAGGAATTAACTAGAATAGATGAGAGGAATCTTTTCACAACAATGTATATACATTTTAAGTCCTCATGATGCATACTTTAAATACCTTACAATTTTATTTGTCAAGTATATCTCAGTAAAACTGAAGAAAAAGTCAAATGATTTGTAAGCATCCTTCCCCCCGACCCCTATTTTTTTTTCTTCTTCAGCAGCAAGCAATAACAACAAAAAACAACTAAAAGTGGTTGAATAATGAAGGGGCTAATTTTTACGTAATAAAATGTCTCATGTAAGGCTGTGGAGAGCTGGTACATGAACTCTCTGATTCCATCAAGAACCCAGGGGGCAGGGGCTTCCCTGGTGGTGCAGTGGTTGAGAGTTCGCCTCCAAAAAAAAAAAAAAAAAAAAGAACCCGGGGGCGGTCCTCCTCCTCCTGCCCCACCATTCTTGGCAGGTGGCTTTTCCCCACATGGTCATGAGATGGCTGCTGTACCACCTCATTATTCATCTGCCTCCGGCACCAAGGAAGCTTAGTTTATTCCTTTAAAAATGCTGTTTCCAAGTTTCATCCAACGACTTACATCTTACTGGCTAGAATTGGGTCATACAGTCAGCTCTAGTGGAAAGATCGTTGGAAAGGTGAATATTCTAGCTTTCAAGCCACTGTGTAGAAAAAAGCAAGAACGAAAGATTGTGAATGGCTTTTAAGCCGCCTTGCCTGCCTCTGTGGGCAAGGAGATGAGGAAGGAAGTTTATTAAAAAAATATTACTAGGCCATCCAAATATTCTAAATCACAGAAAGAGAACATTTCCTTAGCAAATATTGACTTTTATAAGTGTTACTGTTTGGCAGTACAAGGCAGATTTTATTGATCTAGCGAGTCAATGTAACAGTCATTACTTACTACTGAGATGGTTTCTCAATATGCTAAGGTCCTATTATGATTTGACCTTCAGCTGAGTTCGATTCTTCAAATGGTTTTATTTAAACCCTGGACACTTCTAGACACTCAGACTTCAGGACAGCACAGATCTCAGCCCCATTATTCCCATTCTAAGCTGTCTCAGGAAAAATAAAAAGGTTTGTCTAATTCTCTTAAGTATCAGCTAGATAGGGAAGCAAGATGCTAAATGGGCTCATTTATAAAGTGATTCTACATATTAGAGTCACCTAAGAACCTCTTAAGAAATTCCGATAAACTGATTTTTTAAGACCTCTCTAGATAATTCTAATGTGCAGCTAATGCTGGGTACTGCTGCATTAGAACAAAGAAGGGAAAAAACCAGAAATAGCATGGAAAACCATGAACAAGTTATTGAACCTCTATAGGCTCAGTTTTCTCATCTGTTGATTAAATTAGTTAATTCACATAAACATGTAGTTTGATGCATGGCATAGAGCAAACACTTAGATATTACTGTCTTGTTGATGTTAATATATTTTTGAAAAAAAATCATTTTATTTGTGATCAGATGGAGTTTTTCCAAGGTAGGCAATAATATATAAGAGCATAGATCTTGACGACAGCAAAATTTGGTACTTAAATCCCAGTTCGGCCACTTACTAGTTAATTTGACATTAAGCAGGTAAGCCATTTGATCTGAGTCTCAGTTTTCTCATCTATTAAACGTGAATAATACCCATCTCTCAGGTTGTGCCTATTAGAAGATACTATGTATGCTAAAGCATAATTTTCAAAAGAGTAAAATCATGACTCATATAAATATAAAATGGACATGTATCAAAGATTTTATTCAACTCTTCATTTACTCAGGGAACCAATAAGATGGTAAGACCTGTCCAAATGAGAATCTGACTTAACAAAGCTTTATAATTTACCAGTCAAACTGCATTTGCCTTGTTATGAACAGGAATTATTTGCACTGCTATTTGTTTTTCACAATTTAACAGCTACCCCTATGGAACTGTAAAATAATCTAGTCAATTGAAGGTACATATTCCTGGAATCAGATAATGCCCTGAGGGTCGCCTGGCCAATGCCTAGCACTCCACTGAAAGACACCAGTAATTCTCTTTGCCCACTTCCAAGTCCTGACATGTAGACAAAGTGCCCGGCAGGGTGTACCTGCCATGCAGTAAGTACTGATTAAATGGTGGCTCCAGTTCTTGTTATTCTTGAGTCATATGATTATTTACCTAGAAAACCCAAGCAAGTCAACTAAATGTATTAAGACAGATTTATCATTGCTATGACACTATGCATTTGTGCTTTACATTCCTCCCTCTACTGTAAACATAGCAATGATAGATTTTTTTATGTAAAGAAAAATCATAGTCACATTCAAAAGCAGGATAAGAGAGAACCTGCAGCAATATGCAGAAGCCGAAGCCACAGGCAGCCCAGCGTTGGACTTGCGTGGGGTGACAGAGCGTGGTCCCCTTCCTAAAGCTGGAGGCAAGGACAGTCTTATCCTTTTCTAGCTCAATGACTAGATCTCTGATTATCTCCAGTCACGGAGCGAGGGACAGGAGCTGAAGCTACAACTAAGACCATATCCTGGGCTACAGATGGTGGGGGAAGAAAGGGTGCAGGCAACCAAAAAACTGATAAACATGGAAGCTTGGAGAGGAGGAGGATGAAACACCCACATAAGATAAACCTTCAACTAAAATTTCAAAGAAAATGGGGAAAATTAACACTAGGAAACACAGCAAATAAACTTAACAACCAGAACATTAATAACTAACAAAGAATATGATGCAGCCATTAACTGTGGAAGACTATTTAACAACGTGAAAATATTCACGTGTGAAAAACGTGTTAAGGGAAGATATATGTTTTAAAGACTGGTCTGCTTGTTGGCCATTCGCTTGTGGTTGCATTTCCACATTTCTATGCTTCCCACCCCCCTCCGGAAAAACCCTGCCACTGCAGGAAGCCAGAAGTCTGTATATGCCAGTCTTTTCCACATTCCCTGGCAGAGTGGAAATGTGGAGGATTTCCCTTCTTCTGGAGGCAGCTCCCACACACAGCAGCAGCAGGTAAGCCTGAGCTCCTGACAAGCAAAAAGGTTTGAACAGGAGGGTTCCTAGAATCCTGTAACATCGGCAGGATGTTTTGTTTCATTTCATTTTTAATTTTAACTACATTCCATTTCCATCCAGGTCAAGGGACAATTGAGAAAAAGGTTCTATCCTAAATACACAACCAAGGAAGCGTAGAAGGGCTCTCGATGCCATTGTTTTGAAGTTAGTCTATCAGTAATCATGATTGAAACGTAACCCCGATGGCTTGCACAAGCGGAATAAAATGCCCCGCACTGTAGGATGTTGTAAAGGCTGCGTAGCTTCATTTCCAGTGCTGCACAACCCCCTGCTCCCTGTACATCAGCTGCAGCGGGGTTCCAGCAGCCTCAAGGCATGTGATTGTGGCTGGGGTCTGGGCAGCAGCATCTTCCTTCCTGCTTCTCCCGTCTTAGGCATGGCAGTGGCTGCCAGCAGTTACTATTGTTTAGGTAAACTTAACAGCTTCCTTTTTTTGCTCCTCCAATCTTTCCAACCACTCTTCTGCACTGTATTTCCTCTACTGGTCCTCACTGCCTGAGCGGACAATGACTGACTGTTGGCTTCACCAGCAGAATACAGATGGCATTCGGCAGTGTCATAAGTGCTGAAAAATTGGAGGAGCAATGATACTTGAGGAACTGTGAATGCCAGCAGGAACTGACCTTTTTTTCTTTTTTTTTTTTTTTTGGCCACACCTCACAGCATGTGGGAACGTCCCTGACCAGGGATCAAACCCGCACCCCCTGCAGTGGAAGCATGGTGTCTTAACTGCAGGACCACCAGGGAACTATTATGCTAAAGAAGTAAGCAACTTACACAGTACAGCTGTTTTAGCATATCTACGGAGAGGAGGCCGGTTTTATCTGGTTAGCAGGATTACAGGTGATTTTTATGTGGCAAGAAGATCACAAATGCTGGAACCAGCCTATCTATAGACTCACATCCCAGCCCTGCCACTTCCTAGGTGTGTAGCCTTGGGCAGGATTTTTAACCTCTCTGCCTGGTTTCTCCAAATGCAAAGTGGTTGTGGTTGATATAATATCTCAAAAAGTTATTTGAAGAAAAAAAGTGGGTTAATGAAGTTGAAGAACATAGAAGAGAGCCTGACATATAGTATTACATAAGTGAATTTTAGAAATTATTTTTTTAAATTTTCTTTATTTTCCAATTTTAAAAAAGGATATATAATTGACCAGAAAACATGTCATATGTAAAAAGAAAAATGTGACATTCATAGAAAGTAAATATAAATGATCTTAAAGTTATTGTTAAATTTGTAATTTTTACCGTGTCACAGAGCTGTAGCAGCGACTCTGGCAGACTGTGGGAGGGGACTGCACAAGGGTGTGAAGGAGGCGGGGATCATTGTGGGCCATCTTGGAGACTGGCCACCGCAAATCTGGAATATGAAGACCACTGTCATGCTTATTGCCAAATTAAATTTTTCCTTGAGTCAGTTAGTAATGCATGCAGCTAGGAGTAATAGGAGTCCCAGCCAATGGTGATTTAAACAAGGAAGGGGTTTCTTTATTTCACATCACAAGGAGTCCCACAGTAGGCAGTCCGTAGCTAGTATGGTGGTCCAGGATACCTTCAAGGACCCAGGCTCCTGGCTTTTAGCTTTATCACCCTTAGTGATGACAGCAGCACTTCCAGGGCCCTTTGGCAGAAAGAGACCATGTGGCACCAGCAGCCTTCCTTCCCTTTACACGTCATTGGCCATAATCCCATCACGCAACTTCTAGCTGTAAGGCAAGCTGGGTCATTGAGTTTTTAGATATTCTAGCCTCTATAGTAGATGAAGGCAAGAAAAGCCAGGAAAACTGTACTGATGGAGGTCACAAGTTTCTAGCATGTTTCCTAAGTTCAGATTTTGAATGCTGCATTTTCTTTAGATCACGAGGTAAAAAATTATAGGAGCTACATTATGACATAAAAGAAGCACGGGGCCTTACATGTAACAGGTTCTTATTAATCATTTCTTGAGTGGATATGTTAGATAAGCATTAACCCTATACAAGCTTTTCCTGAAATGACTTTGTATTCTATTTGCATTCATTGGGAAAAATGGGTTTTCCATCACTAGGAAGTAAAAAAACACACTAATTCTATGTAGTCTACTTTTCTCTTAATTTTAGGACTTTATTTCGGGCTTTGATCTGTGCATGAAATGCTAAGCCCAGCTACACTTCAGCTCTATGCTTCCCCTGACACCCCCAGGCTTCCAAATCTTTTCTGCTACCCTACAGCCCTGTCCTCAGACATAAGTTCTTTTTCCTTAATTGTTCTTTTTGGTTCAGAATTTTCTTTCTTAAATAACATAAAAATAAAAGTGATAGGGCAAGATGATTAAATATATTCCCTTCAGAAAGACAAAATGTTTTTTTGTTTTGTTTAGGCCAAAGAAACTAACTTTGTAAATAGACAACCTGAAAAACAAACTGCATTCTGAAAAGACCATGAAAGGCCAACATAGCATTTTTGTACTTCAAAAAAATGTCTTCTACTTTCATACCAAAATTGACTCTAAAATTGAAGCTGTTAAAAATACACACTTAATTTAGTAGCTTTTAATTCACAGAGCTTTTTCATGGGTGGGGTGCAAAGTGGTGAGCTTAATTTTGCCACAGAGGAATATACTGCCTGTGTACAAGTCAGGCTGTTTACTAAGAATAGACTGTGGGCAGCTGGATAATTAAAAAGTGCTTCACATAATTGAAGTTCTGGTGAGGAAGTGATTAAAGTCATGGCCTTGCCTGCTGGGTGTATACAAACTACTTTAAAACCTGGATACTGGAATGTATGGCCTTAAAAGGATTGCATTAAGATGAAAAACATGTAAAAGGCCACTGATAAACCATACTTTCATTTTTAAATAGAACTTGAATCACTAAAATTTTACACTGATTTTACATGAATAGTGAAACTTGCTACACCTATTAGAAATATAGAAAAACATCTTTTTAAAAAGGGTAGCTTATGCTTTTACTCAATACAAAGGAAAATAAATTGCAGACATTTTTACTTAGCCATTTCAGCATTAACAAACATTTTAAATATTATTCAGTAATCTCTAGCTTTGTGAGTTACTAAAATTTTAAAGTATTGAAAATTAATTTTTGTTAGTTGTAAAAGAACCAGCTACTGTTTCTTTCTTACACTAAATTACTTAAAGAATTAGGCTATCTTTTAACGGTTAAACAGTATGATTAGGCAACTATTATCAGTGGCTACTTTGGGGAGTGGAATCTGGGATGAGAAGCAGCTGAAGTAATACTTGTCACATCATATTCTTCGGTACCCTCTGAATTTGTTTTTAAACAAACATATATTATCTTCATAATTAAATTATTAATGATAAAATTAAGTTAAAAACTGTGTGAGACCAACAATCACTGAAGAAACTGAAAAAGAAGTCATGAAAAAGAATTACCTTGACTGAAACTTGAAAAGGAGCTTCATATATAAGAACAAGTTTCAAAACAGTAAGGTCCAACCTAGATCTAGAATTATCTTAAGACCAAACAGAAAAACTGAAATGATTTTATGTTATTTTATGTTAGTTTTTTTTTTTTAATCTATCCTAAAAATCAATAAGCCCCAAATTCCTTCTTACTAAATGTCAGTTTACCTGTTAACAAAAGGAAAGAGCATTTTCCTCATCTTCTTCATAGTAATTTTGAAGTCTCATTAGCATGCTTTTATTACGAGACTCAGGGTTTCCAGGCTAGGTGTGGACCCCTATGAAGTCAGTTAAAGATAAAAAAATAAATTTAAATAATTATTTTACAACATTAAGTTTTATTTTTAAAGTAATTTTATATTGCACTATTATAAAACCAATAGATGATGGAGTTTACAGTCCCAGACTAAATTATCAAGGACTGAGAAGGGGAGAGGATGGGAAAAGTAGCAAATTCCTTGTTTCCATGAAAAGTCACTGAAACAAAATAAAACCAATGGAATAGGCACAATTTATCAGACAAATATGAAGAAAAAAGTATGCAGAGGTACATATTTATACCATCTAATTATAATTCAAGGCAAAAAAAGCATAAAATAAGACAATGAAGCCTATTTAAATAGTATAATCTGTAATAAAGACATAAGTCATCAACCTTGTGGCTACCCTGAAAGGATTAGAAAGTGAATGGCCTTAGCCATCATTTAACAGGCATAGATAATATCCAAATAACATTAAATTACATAGAATAAAAATATTTCATGCAGAAGGAAAAATGGACAGAAGTAGACATGCAGTAGAAGACTTTAATATACATCAGCATTACTCTATGACAGATAAAATGGACAAAATAAGGAAGATTTAGAAAATAAATAATGAAGTAAAAAAGATACTTAATGAATTCCCAACAGCAGAAATTACAAAGACCATATTTTTACTATAATATAAAAATGAAAGCAAGGAAATCTTTAAGAACACATATATGAAATAAGAAAAATACAAACAAGCCAAAAAATGAAAACCAGGCACACACACACACACACCCACCTACACACCTCACTCACTAGTACAGGAAATGGCCAGATATAAATTGAAAGCGTTAGAGTCTTTCATTACTTAAACAGAATAAAAATAAATTACTGCAATGGGTTAAAATAGACATATATATACATATATAATCTGTCTGTAAGAATATACTGAAGAACCCAAAATCTTATTTGTCACTTTTGGAGGCTGCTAGGCACTCACTCATTATTCTAAAAACTGAATCAAGCATTTCAGCTTTCTGTGTCAGGATAATTAAAGAGTTGACGAGGTAAAGTATTTTTTTTTTAATAGAAAAGGTGTAACGAATAAATGCAGAATAATAATAGAATTAGAAAATCACCATATTAAGATTTTCTAATAAAATAACAGACTTGTCAGTGATCATCAATGGCTGCTTAAAAGCATTTGATAAAAAGTTGATGTAATTATTTTTTAATGAATGAATCAGTCTGACATCATCTGAATCCACTGATCCATTTTAATGTTAATAATAGTAGGACAACCAGATATTACATGGCTCCTAACGTGATGCAATTGAAAGCATACAGCACCACCAATGAAGTGTTCTTGCCAAAAACACTGAAAGCTGAATTCAATCAAGATTTTGGACCTAACTACCAGTTTACAGGAAAGACAGGAGATGGAGAAACATGTTAAATAATGTCATGAGGATATAATCAGCCAAGTACAGACTGTAAGAAATTCTCTAGGGCAAATGACCCAATGTATTCCATAAATAAATGCAAATGTTCCATAAATAAATGAAAAATAAAGGAAGGGAAACTGTTATAGACTTAGGAGACATGCCCACCAAATGCAATGTGTGGATTTTGTCTGTATCCTGATATAAATAAATCATTTGTAAAAAGACATTTTAAACACAAATGATACTTAACAAAAGTACAGCGTTAAATAGTAATACTGCTAATTACAATCTTATACTGCCTATTTAGAAAAGGCAAGAGTATCAGCTGGAAAACTAACAGAATTAATTAGTAACGTGACTAAAAACAATGTAAAAATTATTACTAATAATATTCGTATATACTATTCGTCAGTAGTTAGAAGCTAACAATTCTTAATAGCTACACAAAAACTCCAAATACTTAGAAATAATTTTACAGAGAAGTATGTGTAAGCAGTTTGAAGAAAACTATAAAACTTATACTGATAGATACAAATACTTAAATTAATTGGGAACTAGGGTTAAGAAACTCCATTTTATACTCTCTCCCATTGCCTTAATAATCATTAAACATTAAATGTGCTCCATCTTACCATACACCTCATTCTTTACTCTTATCAATCCATTAATCAATAACATATGATAAGTAACTTATTCGTTTCTTTTAGTAAAAATGTCTCCCTTTACTTGGGAACCCAAAATCATTAACTGAAGTAAATGGTTACAGAATTGCCTCATTATTACCAGTTAGATAGAGAATCATAACTGGATCCTTTTGCCTTTAAGGATTTGGGGTTTGCTAATCTATTTCTGAACTATTTATTAGGAAGTTATTGCAGCCTCATAAAGCTTTATCATGGGGGCCAAAGTCTTCATTATTTCCTATGGCCTAGATTCATTAAACAGCTCTGCTTGGCTAATGCTCACAACTCACATACACACAGCAGCCCATCATTTATAATGCTCCCACCATCAGCACCAACCCCATGACTGTAAATCAGCTTAGGGAATCTTGTTGTCCTAGCCATTCCAGTTACCCACAACTGACCATTTACGGTGAATTACTGTCTCATTATAATCTACTTATAGCAGGAATTAAAGCCATAATCATAGGCTATTGCTCTCTTTACATATTTATCAAGCCATAAAAGGACATCGCATTGAATCAATTAAACTCTAATGTGTGAATACATTCTAATAATCTTGCACATCACCAGCTATCACAGTAAACTCTCAATTTATTATTGGTTCAATTATTTATAAATTAAACACTTGTGACTAGACATAAGCTTACATTTTTAATAAAGCAAGAGGTTTTCTGAGAACTGTAGAGAGAACCTGCATTTATCAACTGTAAAATACTAAAAAAGTTATCCACAGACTTAGAATTTAAAAAGTTAATAAAATTACAAATAAGTGTAAAACTCAACCATACATATTATTTTGCTTCAATCATTTTCCCATTGCAAATGATAACTTTACCCCCGCTATTTCAAAGCCAAACCACACTGCACACCATACAATGTAAACTATGTGTTTCTCTGGAAGAGAAAAAAATATGGGAACTTCCCTGGTGGCACAGTGGATAAGACTTCACACTCCCAATGCAGGGGGCCTGGGGTTCGACCCCTGGTCTGGGAACTAGATCCCACATGCATGCCACAACTAAGAGTTCACCTGCCACAACTAAGGAGCCCACGTGCTGCAACTAAGGAGCTAGCAAGCTGCAACTAAGACCCAGCGCAACCAAATAAATAAAATAAATAAATAAATATTAAAAAATATATGTACCATGCAGAGAGAGAACAGAGGAGAAACTGAGGTGGTAAACAGGCTAACAATACACCAATTTCTGCTTCCATATAACAGGTTATATAAGTAGTCTGGATGAGCCATGGATTAGAGAGCCTGATTGAGGAAGGGCATAGGGATTCTGGCCCACACATCTACCATCTCAGATCCAAAGGCATCTGGAGTTAGTACCAGTTCTCCCCCAAGGGGCATAAGAAGAAATTCACAGTGTCTTTCACAAGAGAAAGGCTAGAACATAAAAGCAAATACCAGCTCAGCATGAATTTCTTAAGGCAAAGGGTCCCAATCAGTGCCACAAGTGGGTTACAGATATGGAGATACTGATCTTCTCAACCCGTAAAGTGATCTCGTCAAGACCTATGTGGGCTAGAGCTCTGGGCCAGAAACTTCTGGCTATAAGCACCCTCCTCTATTTACTATAATTTCACATAAAGAATATTATTTTCCATATGTGTTATGGTTTTTAAAAGGTTAGCAAGCACCGTTGTAAGGGGAGGAAATAGGTCTTAATCATCTCTGTACGTTCAATAAGTCATATTTTCTGAGGGGGCAGTTGCCAGTGCTGGACATGGCTAGACACTGAGAATTCAGGCTTGGCCCCTGGCAGAAGACTGCTTCTGGGGGTCAGAGAAACCAGCAGAGATTTGGGTGGGTTGGTGAGAAATGGAGGAAAACACTGGAGACTTAAGGGTCTCAAACATACAGCATGTTTGCTCATAAAGCCATTTCCTGAACTCTGAAGCCTAGGTGGGGCAAACTGGCTAAAATCTTAACCTGAAAATCTGTGAAGAACAGAATTACCTGCACTCAATCAATGCTGAAGAGAAAAAGACCCATCAGATTCTTAGTTCAAAGTCCAAAAGAGACATGTCATAGAAAAAGTGATGATCAGAGGTAGACTTAGACTGAGTCTTACCAAAACAATAGCCCAGCCTTGAATCAGCTGATTGGATTAAAGCAATTGGCCTGTCCTCACTCAGTCTACTTAACAGAAAAAGGGTAGACCTTCTTTGGTGAAATATAAAGCATCTTTAGCTTCTACAGCTTTTTTAATAGAAGAAAATTTAGAATAAATGATATTTGACTGATCTAGAAGAGGAATCAAAGGAGAGAAAAAGGAACATAAAACAGGTGGGTCAAATAGAGAAAAACGATCAATATAAATCCAACTATATTGGAAATTACATTAAATGCAAATACGCTAAGATATTCAGATAGGGATTATCAAACTGAAAAAGCAACAAGCAAACAAACAAAATATATTTTGTGACTTACAAAATAAAATATAAAGCCACAGAGGGGTTGAAAATAAAAGCATGGAAAAAGATACACTATGTAACCACTAAATGAACGAAAGCTGGTAGGACTACACTAATATCAGACAACACAGGCATTAGGGCAAGAAGCATTATTAGAGATCAATAACGACATTTAATAATGATAAGAGGAGTTAACCACAGGAAAACATCACAATTCTAAATTTGTATGCATACAGTAACAAAGGTCAAAACAGAAACAGAGAAAACTGACAATTAAAATGAGAGATAGAAAAACATACAATAGTAGGAGATTTTTACACACCTTTACTATTAGAAATTTGATACAACTGGGAGACGTAGAGAAAACTGCTTTCCTGACTTACTTCCTACCCCACCTCCCAACACACAGATAAAAAGCAGAATTTGGCTGCCATAAGGAGGAAGAAAAGGAACGCTGATAACCCTCCCCACCATGAGGCCCTAAAGGACTGCTGAAGACTGAGGCAGGACCAGCAAAGCGGAGACAGCCTCTTGCTTCATCACAAGCTTAGCACTGAGTAGCAAACAACAGTCTATTGGGGAAGGGACAAGAGAGTGGAGAATGACACCCTCTATGGTGCAGGTGTGCAGGGACTGCTGAAAGTTGAGAGGGGAGGGGCATACTGAGAAAAACTGTTTGGCACCCCCAAACCCCACAATAAACACAAGGTAACTGCTGAAGAGATTTGAAATTTGTGGGCTCTGAAGGTAATCACAACTAGGATACTCAAACCAAGTTAAACTACTGAGTACATTGATTCATCCCTCCACACGAATGGCATGACAGATTCATCCCTCCACACGAATGGCATGACAGATTCATCCCTCCACACGAATGGCATGACAGATTCATCCCTCCACACGAATGGCATGACAGATTCATCCCTCCACACGAATGGCATGACAGATTCATCCCTCCACACGAATGGCATGACAGAAGAAGGGTTGTACCCAATCCTGGGCATAAATACTATGTATATGTCTACTATTTGTCTACCCACAATGTACATTGTTCAATCAAAAATTATAAGATGCAGAAAAAAGCAAGATTAAAAAAAATCCATTGTCAAGATAACAGAACTAGAGCTAGCAATGATCTAAATGTTGGCATTATTAGACAGCAACTTAAAAATAACTATGATTACTGTGTTAAAGGAACTAGTGAAAAAATGGAGACAATATGCATAAACAAATGGGAAATTTCAGCAAATGGAAACTATAAAAAAGTTAAACAGATATGCTACAAATTTAAAAAAAAGCACAACATCAGAGATAAAGAACTTCTTCAAAAGACTTATTAATAGACCAGACCCAACCAAGAAAAGAATCAGTGAACCGAAAGATAGATCAATAGAAAGTATCCAGACCAAAATGAAGAAAAAAGAGAAAGAGACAGAAAAAAGAGAGAGAGAGAGAGATGGG
>NW_020175442.1:523676-535698 GCF_003031525.2 Neophocaena asiaeorientalis asiaeorientalis | reverse complement strand
GGGGGGGGGAGAAAGGAAGGGAGGGAGGGAGGGAGAGAAAGAGAGGGAGAGAAAGAGAAGACAGAGCATCCAAGACCTGTGGGACAATATCAAAAGTCTAACATACATGAAATGAGAGTCCCAGAATGAGGAGAAAGAGAGAACAAAGCAGGAGGAACGTTTGAAAACGCAATGGCTAAAAATTTTCTGAAATTAATGAAAGACAAAAACCCTCCAAGATCTAAGAAGCCTAGAGAACACTAAGGATGATTTTTTAAAAATAAAATAAAAAGGAAAAATCTAGACACATCATAGTTAAACTATAGAAAATCAAAGATAAAGAGAAAATCTTGAAAGTAGCGGGGTGGGGAAAAAAAAAACAAGAATCAATGCAGAGACAAAGACAGGATTGACACTGTACTTCTTGTCAGAAGTTATGGAAATCAGAAGACAACGAATTCCATTAGAGAAATTAAAGAAAAACAAAAGTCAACCTAAAATTCTATGCAAAGTGAAAATATCTTTCAAAATGAAGACTAAATATTTTTTTCCAGAAAAAGATAAAGTGGGAGACCTTACTTCTAACAGAATTACACTGCAAAACACATTAAAGGGTTTTTCAGACATAAGGAGTATGATACCAACTGGAAAAATGGATCAAAAAAAAAGAAATAAAAAGTGCCAGAAATGGTAAGAATGAGGGTAAACATAAAACACATTTTTTCTTATTTTTAATCACTTTGAAAGATAACTGTCAAAGCAAATATAGTAACAATGTATTGTGAGGTTTATAGCAAATACAGGAGTAAAATGTTATAACAATAATAGCAAAATGGATGGGAGAGAGACAATGAAATTATACCATTTTAAAGTTCTTAGGTTATAGGTAAAGTGTTATGTTATTACGTGAAGGTAGACTGTAAGGACTTAAAGATGTATGTTTTAAACTGCTAAAACAAAAAAACAAAAAACTAATAAGCCAATAGTGGAGATACAAATTAAATAGTAAAACAATATTTAATTAATCCAAAAGATGGAAGGAAAAGAGAGAAAAAGGAAACTAAACAAATGGGACAATTAGAAAATTAGCAAGATGGTAGATTTAAATTCAACCATATTATTAATTATATTAAAAGCAAATCGTCTAAACACCTCAATTAAAAAGCAGAGACTGTCATATTGCTATCTACAAGAAAATTCCTTTAAATATAAAGGCATAGATAGCCTAAAATAAAAGTATTAAAAGTAAATATAGCATGCGATCACTAATCAAAAGAAAGCTGGAGTGGCTCTATTAATACGAAACAAGGTAGACTTTAGAACAATGAATATTATCAAAGATAAAGAGGGACATTATATAATATTAACTGTCAATTCAACAAGATATAACAAGCCTACTTGTATATACACTTAACAATAGAGCTTCAAAATATGTAATGCAAAAACTGATCAAACTGAAAGGAAAAACAGGCAAATTCCCAATTATAGGTGGGGACTTTAATACAACTCTTTCAGTAATTGAAACAAGTAGACAGAAAATAGCTAAGAATATAAGAAGACCTGAAAAATACTATCAACTAATTTGACCTAAAACAAATCAAAACAAACTTCAAAGGACTGAAACCATTCAAGGTACATTCTCTAACCACAAAAGAATTTAACTGGAAACCAACTATAGAAAGATATCTGAAACATCTCCATGTGTTAGGAAGTTAGAAATTAGATAAGCAGAAAATAACCAACTGCCTGGAAACTAGGATTACATTCATAAATAATCCATGGATTAAATATTAAGTCAAAATAGAAATCTAAAATTATTTTAAACTGAATGATAATGAAGATATGATATACCAAACCTTGTGGGATACAGATAACCAGTGCTTAGAGGGAAATTCCATATCCAGAGCGCATATATAAAGCAGACTGTCCTCTCCAGCGTAGGTGGGCATCATCCAATCCATTGAGGGCCAGAACAGAACAAAAACAGTGGAGGAAGGGAGGATTCACTGGCTCTTTGCCTGACTACATGAGCTGGGACATCAATCTTCTTTTGCCCTCAGCACTCTTGGCTTTCAGGCCTTTAGACTCAGACTGGAATCTATACCACTGGCTCTCAGGCCTTTGAGGAATGCCACTGGCATTCCCAGGACTCCAGCCTGCAGACAGCAGATCATGGGACTTTTCAGTCTCCATACATAATCACATGAGCCAATACCATATATATTGTTTTTCTGGAGAATACTAACACAACCTAGAATCTGTCATACAGAGTGAAGTAAGTCAGAAAGAGAAAAACAAATACCGTATGCTAACGCATATATATGGAATTTTAAAAAGCGGTACTGATGAATCTAGTGCCAGGGCAGGAATAAAGACGCACACGTAAAGAACAGACTTGAGGGCATGGCGGGGGGGAAGGGGAACCTGGGATGAAGTGCAAGAGTAGCACTGACATATATATACTACCAAATGTAAAATGGATGGCTATTGGGAAGCTGCTGCACAGCACAGGGAGATCAGCTCAGTGCTTTGTGACAACCTAGAGGGATGGGATAGGGAGGGTGGGAGGGAGGCTCAAGAGGGAGGGGATATGGGGATATATGTATATGTATAGCTGATTCACTTTGTTGCACAGCAGAAACTAACACATTGTAAAGCATTCATACTCCCAAAAAGATGTGGGAAAAAAAATTTTAAACTCTGATTAAGAAGGACAAACTTCCAGTTACAAAATAAATGAGTCATGGGGATGGAATGTACAACATGGGGAATACAGTCAGTAATATTGTAATAATTCTGTATGGTGACAGATGGTAAGTAGACTTATTGTGGTGATCATTTTATAATGTATAGAAATATCAAATCATTATGTTGTATACCTGGAAGTAACATCGTTTATAGGTCAATTACACTTCAATTAAAAAAAAAAATCTGGACTTCCTTGGTGGCACAGCCGTTAAGAATCCGCCCGCTAATGCAGGGAACACAGGTCTGATCCTTGGTCCAGGAAGATCCCATATGCTGCAGAACAACTAAGCTTGTGCACCACAACTACTGAGCCTGCGCTCTAGAGCCCACAAGCCACAACTACTGAGCCCACATGCCACAACTACTGAAGCTTGTGCGCCTAGAGCCCGTGCTCCACAACGAGAAGCTGCCACAATGAAAAGCCCGCACACCATAACAAAGAGTAGCCCCCGCTCGCCGCAACTAGAGAAAGCCCGCGCACAGCAACGAAGACCCAACACAGCCATAAATAAATAAATAAATTTATTAAAAAAAAAAAAGTTGTACACCTTAAACTAACACAATGTTA
Organism: Neophocaena asiaeorientalis asiaeorientalis; assembly: GCF_003031525.2. Taxonomy (NCBI): domain Eukaryota; kingdom Metazoa; phylum Chordata; class Mammalia; order Artiodactyla; family Phocoenidae; genus Neophocaena; species Neophocaena asiaeorientalis. Next base: position 532,403 of record NW_020175442.1, on the reverse strand, counting down.
ATAAAAAAAAAATCTGTTACTCAGGCAGTTCCAAAGTAAATGAAGGAGGGGGAAAAAAGAACCAGAGATATGACTAAACCCCTCATGACCACAAATATTATTGATATTTATTTTAAAAGACTGGTTAGTTAACATCTTAATAAACTTCACGTAGAATTAAAAGACCAAACAAAAATACTGATCAGCAAGTCCTAATTAAGAAAGTGAAAAGGCAATTCACAGAGAAGTAGAAACTAGTTTATATAACTCCAATGAAAATTCATATCTGGAATTCATTTTATACTAACTACAACCTAACCTGACTTTTAACAACAAAAGAAAATTTTAATACAAATGGATAATACAATAAATAGAGATGTGGGAGAATAAACACCAGCTTCAGGTATTACTTAAACTGCTAACAACTAAATATTAGTGAAAAATAAAAATATAGCCTTCTAAAATTATGAACAAATATTAATATTTACAATTACAGAATTCCATATAATTTTCAAAGCATGTTCACATTTCTACTTGACAGTTATAACTAAATCGACAGATGATGTGACCAAATTTATATTCATTTTAATGTCGAATGAGAAGATTTGTTTTTACTAGATGCCAGGCACTGGCTAAGCAGTGGAATGGCATAACAGAAGTAGTTCTGCCAGCATTGAATTGTTACTCCAGGACAAATGGCTAAATTGCAGATTATTGTAGCAAATGGCATGAACAATTCTGTGTTTCAAGAACCTTGAAATTTCTCATGGCATTTGATACAATAATTCACATCTGGGCATTTGTCTTAAAGTCATAACTCGATGCAGGCAATGAATTGTACATGATGATGATATTCACTGCAGAAACATGGAAACAACTATGCAACAATGGAGCAATAATTATTATGATGTATCCAGAGGTAATGGGACAGTAAGTTTATTGGTAGTGCGTGATCATTCTCATGTGACCCTATCTTGTCAATACTAGGATTACCCCTTTTAAATTACTGTAGGGAAAAAAGATTCGTTTTCATTTACAGTTCTTTACTAATAAATCTGAACATCTTGTAAAAATGTTTATTGGTCATTAGTAATTCTTATTTTATGAGTTGTCTGTTTTTATCCTTTGGCCATTTTATCTGATGGACCTTTATATTTTATTAATTTGTAACAGCTCTCTATATGTTGGGCAGGAAAAAGAAAGTATAGAAATCTTTGTGTCTGTTTTACCCTCAAGTGTTATGCTTGGAGTTTTAGCATGAATCAGATCATTAGAAATTACAATTCCTGTTTCTTAAGATGCTTCAACTTCTGATAGTTTTCATCTTCATGGATACTATCAGAAAGGTTAAAATACAATTTTTCAAGTAAGATAAGTTCAAAATAGTAAAAGCCAAGATAGACTTCTAGCATAGAAATGAAAATTTATATAGTTTTAAGGTAATTAAGTGTGCTTATCTGTAGAAGTGAAAACAAATCTTTTAAAAATAAAAAGGTTTTAGGTAATATTACATTCAGGTAACATTCAAGAAGTTTTATTATTTTATTATTCAAGACGTTTAATTATTAAGATGAAATTATTTATTTTTACTTAAGGACCATTTACACATATCTTACCACCTTGGGTTTAGATGTCCTCTTTAGTTAGTTCTTTTTTTTAAGTGATAGGGAAAGATATCTATTTTACTAAAAAGCTGCAAAAAATAAACTTTAAGCTTGCCAAAAGCATTCACAGTATATAATTAAAATGTTTCTAATCAAATAATGTATGATAGTTAATCACAGGTTTACTTTTTATAGTTTTAGCAATAATCAATTGGCAATATTTTCATCTACTAATAACAAACTAGATATAAAGGGCTCCTAACAGTTCTTCCCTCCAGTGCCCACCCCAAACTATGCCTACATAAGAAGAAAAGAAGAAAGATACGAAAGTTATTTTTAAAAATAAGACTAAACTTTAACATTTTAAGGAAATCTTAAATTTCAAGGAAAATATTATTTTTAAATGTTTGTGTGTGCATTTGCGTGTGTGTGTGTTATCTGAAAGTACTGCAACTAGTTGTAATGTTAAATAAATCAAAACTACTAAGTTACACTTGGGATTTAATCAATTCCCAATTCAGTAGCATCAAAAGAAAAGAAGACAACATATGGGATTTTTAAATTAATTCTTAGACAGGAAAAAAAGAGAGAAATTCCAGTTAAATTATCTGAAGCAAACAGCTATTAAGTGAACCCATTCTATTGAATACCTTCCTGACTCCCAATACCAGCTCCCTCCCATTTTCCACTGTGGCCTCTGGAAAGCATATCTGATTATAAACAAGGTCTCTACATCCTAGTCTCTTCAGTCTCTACCTCTGCCTGAACAGAAACCTGACCCCTCACCTAGGAAACTGCTTCCCTTGCAGCCCTCAGGAATGAAAGCTACTCATTCTCCCAGACTCCATATAATTTCCCTTTAGTAGGCAAATCCCCTCTCCCTACTTTGAAGATCAGATCTAGTGGCAATATCACTAACCCATCATCTATCTGTCCATCCAACAAATACGTACTTAAGTGCCTGTTACGTGCCAGGCACTGTGTTAGCTATAGGCTACAGAACAGTAAATCCTCATAAGGGTTAAAATCTAGTGAGACAAATATGAAACATAATTACACTGAGGAGGGGGACAAGGCCTTACGGCCATGAATGTGAGGGCCAGGACATGCAGGGCCTTGAGGGTCATGTTGAGGACTCTGGATTTTATTCTAAATCCAATCAGAAACCACCGATAAGAGTTTCAAGGCTTCATTCCTCCCTGGAGTCATTACTCATCCACTCACATTTAACCAGGATGCTTGTCCTTCAGCTCTACCCAACGCCTTCTTCATCCCAGAAAGCTTCACACCCAAGGCTGCTCAGCTCAACATCCTGGACTCCAGTGACCTCCAGCTCCTCCTCAAGCAGGATTCTCTCCACTTTCTCCTTGTCCCAAATTACTCCACCTCTGAAAAGCAAATTCCAGTATTCCATTCTCAGGCCATAACCTCTCACCAAGCCTACTCTTCTTCCACTCTATACCTATTATGCCTGTCCTTCAACCTTTAAATTATTATTTGACTAGAAAAAACAACTGAAATATAATCTCATCAGAATAAGTGAAAAGTTACTACTACTTCCTCCACCCCTACCAAGGCATGTAGGCTTTTCTACACCTTCCTCCATGCCCATACCAACATATGTGAACTTATATACACAAATGGAGAGATGCTTGTTTTGATTACAAAAAGGGAATCATACCTAATACAAAATTCTGTGATTTTTTTACCCTAAAAATAAAAATCATGCACAAATCTCAGGCCAGTAGATATAGACTGAATTCATTCTTTAAAGTGCTGCACATTGCTCCAGGTACAGATACTGCCTGGGGCTCCCCTCCAACGTGAACTTCACTTGTTTCTGCAACAAACTTGCTGACCCCAGAAAACCTCGAAGGAGACTCTTCAGTGGAGTAAAGTGCTTCCATTACTGGTAGTTGGAAAAACACTGATACTTGTGACTGAAAAAGTCTGGGAGCAGAATGGCTGCTCACAGCACCGCAGCAGAGGGTAAGAGGTTTCAGGCCCATGAGTATTGAAGCCATCATGCCTTTCACCACTTAGTTTGATACTGCCCCAGAAATGTGCAAGGCTGGCTGCTGGCAGGTACTGAGGGAAACACAACCATGAGCAGGCAAGGAAAATTAAAACTCACTTACGGCTCTTGCTCTCGGAAAGAAAGATGGCCAACACAACAGAAACAGGAGATGGTTGCTGAGGTAGGACCAATGGAAGAAACAAGAGAATTTTAATGAACATAGAATGGAATTACAGTGCTGAAAAACAAAAAAACGAGAAAAACCCCAACACTTACGGGAACTAAAAATCAATCCTGACTTCTTATTTAGAAATTCAGTACCCAACAGAAAAAGAGAATGACTGCCCTTGAGAACCATGTAAGTGGTTAGAAAAATCAGGTGGAAGAAATACCTCACAAGAAACCCAGTGACAGATACCCTGAGGGAAAAGGTAAGCTGTGTGGAGGTCAGATCCAGGAGACAAATCAAGGAAGAGGAAAGGAACATGTGGAGAGGTAATAATCCCATAAATAATGGAAGGAAACTTTTAGAACTTAAGAAAGTCATGAGGCCCTGAGTATCAAGGATAAAGAGAATATCCTGCCAGCCTGTTAGTGCTGTGGGAACAAGGGCTTTTTGGGATGATGGGACGTTGGAAGCAAACACTACTTGGGGACTCCAGGGGACTGACTCTGAACCTGACGCTGAGTTTGGTTCAAACGTCAGAAGAGCAGAATGTCTGTGCTTAATGTTTCACATGGAAACATTAAGCACAGAGACTGTTACAGTTCTCCTGGCTCCCACAAACTTCCTTTGTTATTCTGTGTCACTAGCATCTGAGTACTAACCTTAGGGACTTTGCAGTAAGTCTTTTCCTTCCACAGTCCAGCTGAAATATTGTGGGGACCAATTTTTAAACGTCATATGCACAAATTACTTTGATAAAAATTAAAAATATAAAAAAGAGAAAGTGTTCATCGATGAAGCAATGCATGATTGTTAAAAGAAACCATTACCTTTATTTATGAAATATACATGAAGGTAGTACGGTCATAGTTAAGAGCAGAGACTCTGGATGCCTGCTACTTACTAGCTGTGTGACCTTGTACAAGTTACTTAACTTTTCTGTGTTTTGGTTTCCTGAAGAGTAAACCTAATTAATAGCACCTTTCTCATCAGACATAAAGATTAAATGAATTAATACATGTACTACACTCAGAACTTTGGCACAGACTAGTACTCAATAAATAACAGCGATGCTGCTGCTTATATCACAGCCACAGAAGTTAATCCCTCTATGCTTACATTTTGTCATATCTAAGGGAGGAATATGAATACCTCCCTCTCTTAACACCCATCTATCTACCTATTCACAAACATCAACTGAGTATCCATATCAGGTATTATGTGGTGGCTGAAACAGAATCATAAATAAGATACAGTTCTGCCCTTAAAGAGTTCACAGTCTAGTGGGATATACTCAAGAACCTTAGTTTTCTTTCACGTGAGTATTTCCTAAGGCTGTCTTTGCCTTAGGAGATGAAGAAAGGACCACAAGGGTCAAGCATGTGTTTTAGTACCACAAGTACTATGATTTAAAATTAAAAGGCAACTCTAATATTGTTGGCAATTGCTGGGAAAGAAATGTGGCCAGTTTCTGAAATTACTGTATTTTGCTATTTGGGTCACAGGGAAGTAAGCCCCGGCAGATGATATGGCAGTCTTAGGAGTGAGGGGACCAGAGATAAGCAGGCCCCCATTTCTGGTCAGAAGTGGATAAAACACCTTGGGGGGACTAAGCTCTGTTCATAGGCTGGACTGTGTAGTACACAACTTGCCTCTTTGAACAATCTTTTGAGACCTGAGTGTTCTTTGAATAAACAGCTCTCAAGCCTTTCTCTGAGAGGAGTCACTACTACTTGATCCCTTGTCAATTACATCCATCCCCTTTTAGAGTATCTTGCCTTGACACATAGGCTAGGAGGTTACAGAGAACATGTTCTTGGTAGCTCTTCTATGTCATCCCAATAACAAACACCTTATTCTAAAGCTTCCTGGGATTAAGAGTGTTTATTTTGATCATCCCACGTGAGTTGGCCATGGGTAGGGGTGGGACAAGTTATTCCCCTTTCATCTTTCACTTAACTCAGGGGTTTCAGAATGTCTACACTAATAATATCAGACAATCACTAACATAAGATGAAGAACAAAAGAGACTATGAATTTATAGGAGAACCTAAATGCCTATTCTTTATAAAGAAACAATGCATGCCAACATATTTTCACCTGTTACCATCAGTTGGCATTTAGTAGCCATGACTTAAAATTCTATATTTAAAACCTCACAGGAATTATAATGGCATCTCAGCATATTTGAAACAATATTAAGTACACTGAGACCTTTGGTATCTTTAGAAAGTATGCAATTATATCATTATTAAAAATAATATACAGAATATTTTCCTTTATTATATTAATATATAAATATACAGCACCATAATGTAAAACAGTTATATACATTATTTAAAATCATGTATTTGGCTCATAATTGGCCTAGGTTTATTACAAATTCACTTGAATGGTTGCTACAAAGAATGATTCTGGCTTCTTTTCTGTGTGTAAAATATTCCAAAAACCAAAATAAATTAAATAGATATTAATCCAGAGCTAAGTGAAGATTATCCAGCAAAAAAGGAATACTAACATGTATCTTGTTTTAAAGTTTCAACTGGATAATAAATTATGTTTCAAAAATCTTTACATAAAAACCCTAATAGTACCACCCATAAATCATAAAATATAGCAACAGATAGTATATTTAATTTTTATCTAATTACTTTTTAGACTCATAGTAAAAACCTATTGCTTATAGAAAATAAATCCAACAATTTATCCAAACATTGTTACATAAGAAGTTTTAAGAAACTGTAAATAATTCTTAATACTCTCATTTTGATTCTCCGACTTTTCAAGACTATGCTGTATTTCTTTCAAACATACTTCCTGATGTTGTGCTTTCTAAATAAAAAAAGAAATAAAGATAATTAATAATGACATTCATATCAAAGGATAGTCATAATATAAAATTTATATACACAATAATTGAATACATGGTTTTTAATTTTTTTAAAGAATCCTAACATCTGATGTGTTGATTAACTTAGAGCTCACTTTTCTTTAAAATCTAGAATAAAGCACATACACGGTTGATCTCTACTGTGACAGAGTTTGTTGTAATACACCTTCACTTAGCCCCAAATTATTACATATTTAACATGATTAACTCAAATGAATTTTACTTAAAACTGTCACAATTAATTTCTATTACATTTAACATGACATATTTTAATACTAGTTTTTGCCATTTTCTTTGCCTAAAAGAATGACTTTTGCTATCTTAAAAACTGATAGAATTCTAGTTTTGATAATATGAATATTTTATTTTTAGAATCTTTTAAAAAATAAAATGAACTCAATATCATAGGTATTCTTTGAGGAAAAAATTTTAAATGGAATGTATTTTTAAAATATTCAGCTGCATATAAATTCCCAAGAGATCTGTTCATTGAAAATACTTTAGATAGACAGGCTGCAAATATCACCTAGCTTCCAACTAAAATGTAGGCACCTTGAGAAGAAAAAATCTTTTATATCCTTCCTATCAGGTGTTCAATGACACCCAATACCTTGTGAAACTGAGCGATGCCCCCAGGGGAAGTGTGGTGGGTGGTATGAAACAACTTGCTAGGCTGAGCTACACAAAGTCACAGAATGGATACAGTGAATCTTTGAGGAACATTGATTTTACTCAACAACTTGGGACGGAAAAATATTAATACAAACACACATACTGTAAGGTAGAAAGCAAAATATACATGGATTTTAGTATAATATATAAGACTCCAAAGACATTTCAGGCTTCTTGGTCTGAGGTAAGCTGCTGAGGGTCACCCTTGGGTCTATGCAAGCACTCCACCCTCCCCCGGAGCACCTGGGCAGAAAATCTGTAGAGGCCTGCCACTGTGGGCAGGGCACCCTAGAAGACACCAGCATACAATTAACTATGAGACAGCCCCTCAGGGTGCTTAGGGTTCAGATGGAGCTAAGGCTTGTATACAAAACAAATACTGAATTGCCAACTAAACTGCCCCCTGGAAGGGAAAGAACTCATAAACCCATTTTCCAGCAATGTCTAAATCTATGGTTAGAATTCTAGTTTTTTACTACTGTAAAAATGATCAGGTTTAGCAAAACATCAGATCTTAAATCTACCTATTTTAGCAGCTTTAATATTCCCAAGTACTGGGAATATTATAGCAAACACACCTCCTCTTAATACTTATTTTATTTTTTCATAAGTTTCAATTACACAAAGAATGTCACACATATTTTACAACAGAAAGTCTGACAGTGAGTTAAAAAAAAAAGTTTTGAAATAAAGGGAAGGCCTGTGCTAAATTAAAGAGAAATGTTTTGTTCTGATTAAATTGCCACGGAACTTTTGATGGCAATAAAATTAAAATATTGCACGTCAAAACTCATTTAACTTTTGAACCTTTCAGGTTTTCAATGATTTAGATGCTTGGGAATGAAAAAATAGTTTTCATGGAGTTTGGCCCCTGGAAAAAATAAAGTATTATTTCCTGTGTCACTGTTAAGTAGATAGTTTTCAAGTAATTCAGTCCCAACTAGTGCCAGCTTTCACAGTTTGTTATGTCATCTGACTGTTTCATGAATAGTTAGGAAAAAACATGAGAAGACTAATTAAACACAGCCAATTTGGTATTCTCATTTCATGGCTGAGTGGACCAAAGCATCCACTTCACATGCAGATGTAAAATGTTTACTTAACACCAACTTATAACTTTCTAAAATATAATATGCATTATTTAAGACATATCAAAATCTAACTCATAATAAGTGTTTATCTTAAAAACTGAAAAATTCATATTAGAAAGAAAATAAGTCAATGATATCTGTAACTTTCATGAAGCATTTGTCATGTAAAAGTAATATGCAGGGAAAGGGCCTGATGAGACTTCGGGGGAAATGTAATAGATGCTACCAAGGATGCAGGATAATAATTCTTTGCTCAAATGCTGACTTTTTTTTTTTTTTTTTTTTTTTTTCGGGCCGGGGGCCCCCCA
>NW_020175442.1:446209-523532 GCF_003031525.2 Neophocaena asiaeorientalis asiaeorientalis | reverse complement strand
TAATTTTTTTCTCAAATTTTTTTTTTTTTTTTTTTTTTTTTTTTTTTTGCGGTACGTGGACCTCTCACTGGTGTGGCCTCTCCCGTTGCGGAGCACAGGCTCTGGACGCGCAGGCTCAGCAGCCACGGGCCCAGCCGCTCAGCGGCATGTGGGATCTTCCCAGACCGGGGCACGAACCCGTGTCCCCTGCATCGGCAGGCAGACTCTCAACCACTGCGCCACCAGGGAAGCCCCCATTTTTATTTTTTATGATTTATATTATTTGTTATTTTTAATACTATCAGTAAAGCAATAGCCTTGATTCCCCTCACTTTGTATTTTAATTGTTTATAACTAAACCCCAAGGTAAGAATGCTAAATGCTAACTTATTTTTAATGAAAATACATTAAGCCATACTAATACTTACACTGTTCATTTTGCAAATAAGTTGATTTTGTTCTTCATTTTTCTTTCTAAGCTCAGTTTCCAGATCTAATATTTTAATTTGTAAAGCCCTTTCTCTAGATGACATTTTCTCTATTTCTTCAGAAACCTGTAATTTTAATTAAAAGAAAAAACTAAATGTGCTTTCTTTAAAATATGATTTAAAGCCTTGACATAGTTATACTGTATCGCTTCTTTCCAAACAGGTATTATTTGGATATTAGACAATTTAATTAGAAAGTGTTTAAAGATGTTCTATCTTGAGAAACGCATAGTGTAAGCATGTATTCTCCTCTTTGCTGTGTAAGTACCTGAAAAATTAGCTTGAAGTGGAAGAGGTATACGTATTTGCACTGCTCTGTGACGTTGGTAGGTTTTCCCCAATACTATATTTCTATAACCTGTTGACCAATTGCCATGTTTTACAGTATTTATATTTACCATGGTGTCTGGAGTGGTGGTGGGACATATAAAGTCCACAACCAACGCTGATTATAGACTTGGATGTACATAACTGGGGGCAGGGTAGGTGAGATTTACAACACACACACACACACATACACACAAACACACACACACACACACACACACGAGATTGGTCTTTCATTCATTCACTTCCAAAATGTTCTGAATTTGAGTTTTCATATTTCTCCGATGGCTTATTTTAGCAGAAAGTCTAGCTTAGCTACATTCATCCAAGGATTCAGATACTTTGGAGCCTATTTGCAGGAATGCTGGGTTGGATCCATAAGAATGACAGTGGACACAGGGACTAGTTCAGGAGCAGGGAGCTAGTAGAAAGGACTGTCCTCTAATCTCACTCCCATGGACTAAGTTCTAAGTTATTATAAAGTTATTTACAAAGATTTCTTGTGCACAAATTCCAAGGGTGATTGTGAGGATAGCAGGATTTGAAGCTGTGGGAGAAAGGGCCCTCAGGACAAGTATCTGTGTCCTTTACAATGTCCAGCAGTGTAGACAATGGTGACAGTGCAGTGATGGCACTCCTCATGTGGTAGGAACTAAAGACAACCCCATATTCCATTGTAGCAGGAAAGAAAGGAGAGGGCAGACACATCTCTGGGAACTGAACTCTTGTGAGAAGGAATCTGAGAGCACCTAGCATTTCCAAAGTCCATTTAGTCTGAACCCAGGATAAAGTCACTTCTTATTTTCCTCCCAAAGGTTGGGACTGAGAAATCTGGATTACACATCTATCATTGGCAGTACATTTTACTACTTAGCTTTCATTCAATGATGTGTCTTTCAAAGTCAATTTAAATTGCTTTCCTGGAGTTAAAAAAAAAAATCAAAATATATCTATATGACACTTACAATTTAAGAGCCACATTTCAAGGATATCATATGTTATCTCACCCTTGTGGAACTGCCTTTAACAGGCTTGGGAAAGGCCATGGGTGGAAGAGAGTCTAGAGAGATAGATTCAAAATTTGGTGCTGGACATGTTAAGTTTGAGATGCCTATGTTAAGTGGAGATGTCAAATAAGTAGCAGAATATATGAATTTAGATGTCAGGATAGAGAAAAGTCTGGGATGGAGATATACTTCTGAGAGTCATCAGGGTATAGACAATCTCCTTTTGGCATCATTCAATCCTATGAGGAAATTCATCATCCCCATTTTATCAATTAAAAAACTAAAGTTTAGAAAGTAGCTTGCCCTGGGTCAGGGTATAATGTGTCAGAGCCAGAATTCAAATCTACTTCTTGTGGATTCCAAAGCCCACCTCATGTCTTTCAGGATTACATTTTCAAATCACTTGATAAATTTACCTCTTCTTTGAGATCTTCCTGAATCATTTCCTTCTCCAGATTGAACTAACCACACCCCCTCGGTGTACCTTGTATCTTCCCTGCGTTGTAGCACCTACTTGCTGGATGACATTTGTTTGTTCACATGTTATCTCCCTACTGGACTGTGAGTGTCCTGAGAGCTGAGGCCAGGTCTTATTCATCTTTGCATCATAAGCACTAGCAGAATGCTTGACAGACAGTGAGATATTTATTAAATGCTATCCAGATGGATTTAACCGGAAATTAATTCTTGTCTGTATTTATTTATACAACAACATTTGCCAAAAGAAAAGGGAGTTGAGCTTTATAGCTCACTGAATCCTGATCAAAACCAAAAGGTTCAATAATTTGCATATTTGCTGTGGTTTCATTTAAAAAAAAAAGAGGGGGGACTTCTTTGAAGTGTTTTCCATCTCTGCCCTTTACCCTGCCACATCATCATTTATTTAGTGAAGTAACTCTGGACCAGTAATCTATCTGTTTAGCTCCAAAAGGGAAAAGCAGGTAAAAAACAAAAATGTAATTGCTCCCTTCACCCTGTCATCAGGATAAAAACAATAACTGTAGGTTTGGCAAGATGAGATACTGTCTGTTTCAAAAGATGACTCTTTGGTAAACTAATTAAAAAGGTTCTGAATAAAGGCCATCTGTACCTTTTGTCTTCCTTCTTCTACAGCAGCTTCCAGCTGTCTGGCCAATGCTCTGTATTCTGCAGATTTCTCTTTAAACTCAAGATTGGTATGCTTAAGACATCCTTCTTGGTTTGCCAGCTTCTTTTCAAGCTCTTTATTTTCTGCATCCATCTGTTCTAATTTTCTTTTTACAGAAGACATATATTTTAAAATTATACTGTGTAGAAAAAAAGGTAACACCAATTTTAAGTCAATTTAATACTTACTGTTTAAGGTTTTCACATTTCAACTGAATAAGATAATTTTCCTCTTCCAGAGAAAGCTTTGTCAGAAGATCATGATTTTCATCAACCTAAAAGAGAAAAAAGTTTTCTTGGTTATCTTCTTTATAATCAACTTCCGAAGAAATCTATATAGTTTATCATTAGAACAATTATAAAAAAGAAGAAGGTATAAATATTATTATTACTCCTATACAGAGAGACACCAAGAAATATTACATTGTTAAAATACAAGTTCTTAAATTCCTGGTTAATTTAAAAAAAACTACGTTGCCTCACGGAAAATCTACGAAAAATTTTACTGAAAGATGGCAATTAAAACATTCTGAGTAATGTTTTATTGAAAAAGAACATTTATTAAGTAAATGTGAAGATTTTAAACAGTATTCTCCTATTGTTGGATACTTAGGGTTACTCTTACAGTTTTCTGTTTCACTTACAGATAGTGATTGATAATTGAATATCTGTGAAGTTGTAACTCTGAGTAAAAACCATATTTGTGAGAAGCAAAATAAAATAGATAAGCAAATCAACCAAAGACACACCTGCCCATGCCAAGACAGAATATTCTTCCCATTGCTTCAAAAGCTATATTTAAATAGTTTAAGATGTTTTGAAAAATAAAAATAGAATTTTTCTTATAATTTCAATTAGTAATTTAGGTTATCTATGTGATCTGACATTTTCCTAGAAAGATCTCTTTTCAGGAACTTAAACTCAGCAAAGTTTTGTTTGCCTGTTTTTAAAATGAGGATGCATTTCAATATTAAATCCAGATTACATTTGAAAGATAGGGAATCCTTCCTAAAATTATTCTGCAGATAAAGAAAAAGACTTGCCACCACCTTTGAACAAGCTTCTTTGAAAAATAATTAATTAAAAAAATATTTATTGTTTACTATGTGCTAGGCATTGAGTTAAGAGATGGCTGTATGGCACCCACGATCTTTCTTCTGATGGAGTAAAAAAAGTATATGTTGAAAAAAATAATTGAGAATAATACAAATAAACTTGGTACATAATTCTAATTGAAAGAAATTCTAGTTTTTGTAAGGTAAATTACAATAATTTACCTTATCCTAGCATCAAAAAATATACATGTAAACATAGCTTTGTTCCTTCACTCATGCTATTACTATGTCCTCAAATGTCTAAATACAGATTTGTATGAATAAACTAAATCAGCAAATTTAATTACCAATATTTTAAAAAATACCTTGAAAATAATATAGTATTTGCATGAAACTGACCTTTTATCAACTTATTTAGATGAGAGTAAAATAATCACCCCCTGACATGAGTGCCCTCAACTGGTGAAATTATTCCAAAGCATTTAACACATCTAGCAAAAATCAAAATGATGGCTGGACACCTGGCCCTGAAGCTCCCTAATGGCGTGTGCTTGGTCTGCACATTTCCCCTTGTGGTGCTGCAGGCTCTCCTGACACTCGTGAAGCCTCTGTTCTGCTGCTGTCAAGGAATCGCGGTCGTGCTCTAACTCCTTCAGATGAGACTCCATCTGGCCTCTCACCTGAGTTGTAGCATTAGGGAAATAAGTGCAAGATCACACATTCAGCATTAACGTTTTTACTATCTTAAATACTAGATATGATTGCAATATAGTAAATGTTTTAGGTATAATAGTTTTTTAAAAAAGATTTAACCAAATAAATAAGAATAAACTTTAAGTTAGCCTCTACTAAATAAGAATGTATGACTCAAAAGTGGGCTGGACTTCAATTAGTTTCCAAAAAGTTTGCTGAATAAACGACGATGGTAATATTAGCTTGCAGGGAGACTGTTTAAATTACTTAGGGAAGTAACCTTTTTTGAATTCTGTCATTTATATTCAAGTATAGATATTACTAAGAAAGCTGGTATGGTAGTTTTCTGCTGTCCAGCCATCAGGCTAAAGTAACTTTAGACTCTCTGTCATTCGATCTGGTAACTCAGATATTTCAATTAGAGCAGCCTTGCGGTGCTCAGCTTAGTCCAAATCAGTGGGTTTACTGTATATAAATTCAAAATAGCTAATATCATCAGTACTCAGTAGACTATAATTTCATCATTAATGTTATATGTTACTAAGAACAAATCTAACTGTATCTATATTAATCTCTTTGGCTGCTGCAATTCTTCACTGTGGCACTTTTGTGGAGATGTGACAAGAAGCAGCCCTAAAAAAATGCTTGTACTGCTAGTTAAGAAAAAATAACAAGACATAGGGCACTTAGGATGTTCATAGGGAGGGAAAACAAGAGCTAGACTCTTTCCCTGAGACAGGAAACACACAGAGCTGCTGTGCAACATCTGGCATTCTTGATCACAAAAGATAAAAGTAGAACAAAGCCTACCTCTGGGTCCCCAAACATCTAAGAGCCCATGAGAAAACCAGGAGACTTAAAACAGTAGGAAAGAAAAAGGATGCATTTCATTAGAAAAAAAAATAATAATGGCTTGTCTGGTCTAGTACCAGTAAGAAAACATTGTGACCTCACAGTATTTGAAAACCACAGGCTCCTGCCCCATTGGCCTTTTGAATAGGCTTTTTAAATAGACATTTATTTAGAGTGCTGCCTACAAAAGAGGAGACATTTGCATTGGTATGTCTCATGAGAAAAACTGATCAAGAGGTATGAAATGATTTCTTCTCTGCTCTGCTAAAAATAGGTGAAAAGTATTGATAATTCTAAGTAGTAAGTTGCACATTTGATAGGCTACCTTTATCTCTTTTAACCAGCAGAATGTCTGCTCTGGCTGACCTCTTCTTCACATTGGTGCCTCACTCAGACGTCTCAATTCCAAGATGTGGGGACGACCCAGAGACAGCCACCTTATTACACTCAGTTGGAACTGACCAGTAACATCCCATGATGTCCCCAGCCGGGAGTCAGGGGAGTCAGCGTCCTACAACTTTTGCTGCTTCCTTACCAAAACAACGTGAAAAGACCCAAAAAGGGATGCAGTTTCATTTAAAAACTTAAAAATATTCACAAAAACATCATAACTTGCCAACACTGAACTTCCCCTCATTCTTTGGCAATAGGGTGAAAAGAAAAGTAAATGATGTTGGGTTTTTTAATGTTATTTTTCTTCCATAAAAGCATTTAGCAGAGAATATTTACTTTGCTTTTTTACACAAAAGATTTACTACCAGAATAAAAAGGTAAGATTAAAAATGAAAGGTATTCCACTTTGCATGAAGCTCAGTGACAAATAACCATTTTTTCTGCTACTTAAGTCTGCTCTTGTATCAGAAAAATTATACATTTATGTTATTTCCCAAATATTTTGGAAAAAGTAAAAAAAAATATTCACACAAACAAACATTTCAAGCCTGGACAAAACATCATGTCCTTAGAAAACAAACTGCCACAGAAATCGAGAACAGATAATTTCTAGGTCTAAACTAAAGAAAATGACCAAATTAAAGAATTTATATAAAATTCATAAAGTATAAAACATACATAAAACATTATTTTATTGTTTAAAATGTCAAACTTACCTTCTTTAATTTTTTATTTTTGTTTTTTGTTATTAGGTTATTCTCTTGTAGCAAACTTTCACATCTGCTTTCCACCATTTCAGCTGCTTCTTGCAACTTCTGTATCTGAAAATAAAATATATTATTAGAGTAAGATGCATTATTTTATTATTAGGACCACTGTATGAAATAAAAAGCTAAAAAATTGAATTTAAATTTTAAAATTTCAATTTTAAACCCATTATCATTTTCCTATTAATACTCTCAGTATGTTTATCTAATGTTATTCCTTCTTTAAATACAGGAATCACTCAGTGCTCTACTCTAATCCACAATCCTTTTATGATTTACCTGTCTTTTCCCATCAATACTTCTAGAATCTTCACCTGAGCTCTGAATATTAGAGAGAGATCCTCATTTGCAGGTCCACGTCACTTTAAAGAATCAGTCTCTGGTCCAAACTAGCTCCCAAACCAACTATTTCACACTCCGAATCAAACTCTGCTCAAAAAATACCTGAGCACTTTATACAAGGCCCAGAGTCAAGAATATGGTAACTCATCTACAGTATTCTTGATGGGGGATTAAACCAGAACAACCAGCTGGAAGACCCAGATGACATTCCCGGTAACGCACTGCACAGTCCATCACAGCCTCCATTCTTACCTCCAGCTGGGATGACGGCAATATTCTAACTGGATGTCTCAACTCCAATTTCCTATCTAAACCATTGGGATGGAGTGCTTCCTACTTACCTACATTATGCCCCTCCTTAAGTTTTAACCTTTAGTTCATTATTCTTCAATTCAAACACTCTCTTCCAAGAAAATCAAGCTCTTTATTGACAGTTTGTTACCCATCACTCAAGGACCTACATAAGTCCCATCCTTCAAATGAAGTTTTTCTTAAACTTTCTAATACTTAAGCTTTTCTATAAATTACCAATTAACACACTCTCTATTCCATACATATTGTCATCTGTTCTTTTCCAGGTCTTTCATGTGAGTAAATCTGAATTATACTTTATTTATTTGGAAAGAGGAAATATTGTGCTTTAATGACCCTTGAAGGGAGTCATTATTCTAAATCAATACCATTAAAAATACAAGATGACAAATATAACCAAAATTAACCAACAGGATTATTATAGGTTCACATTACACCTGTGTAATTAATTTTAGATCTACTTTTAGGAATAACCAATATAAACACAGGATATTTAAATCAGGAATCAGCAGAATGATCATTTTATAAAAGTATTTGGGACCTTAAGAAATATTTGGGATGTATCATATTTTATCACAAATAATAACTCCACCTTTCTTCAGTTCTGCTTTTTTAGATCATAAACAAATGCAGTGTTTTAAATTATCTACCAGATTTAACAAACATTAAAATAAATGCAATGATCACCTGAGTTTTATAAACTTCAATAAGGGTTTTCTGTTGTTTTTCTACTTCTTGCAATTCTAAGAGCTCATTTTCAACAGAGGCAATCTCGTCCTTCAAAGCAGCTAGTGTAGTCTATTAAGGAATATATAAATAGATTTTATAAATCATTAGAATTCATTTGTACTCCAGTGCTATAGCATTAAAAAGCATAACTCATTTATCAATGAAGCTAATAAAATAATTATTTCTGATTGCATATAATTACCATCTAAAATTAGGAATTTCAGGAAGTTAGTAATATTTATGAGCAACCTTAATAAGACTTATTCAAGACCTTTTTTTTTTTTTGCGGTACGTGGGCCTCTCACTGTTGTGGCCTCTCCCGTTGCAGAGCACAGGCTCCAGACGCACAGGCTCAGCGGCCATGGCTCACGGGCCCAGCCGCTCCGCGGCATGTGGGATTTTCCCGGACCGGGGCACGAACCCGTGTCCCCTGCATCGGCAGGCGGACTCTCAACCACTGTGCCACCAGGGAAGCCCCAAGACCTATTTTTAAACTTTAAAAATTTACTGATGAAAAAGACTTGGAAAATAGAAAGACCATGTTCCTGGAAGGGAGGACTCAATACTCTTGACATATCAGTTTTTTCCAAATCAATAAAACTTTACTGTAATTACAACCAAAAGTATAACAGTTGAGGGTAAGAGGAATATGACAAAATTAATTTAAAATTCATATGGAAAAATAAAGAGACTAATAAAAATTTTAAAAGATACTAGAGAATCTCAGTACTTATTAGATATTAAAATATATAAAGAACTAAAATTATTAAGACACTAACATAATAATATAGAGGTCTATGGAACAGAAAAAGAAAAATACACTAAGATTATATTTAGTATATGACAAATGTTGGATTTTTGAATAAATGGGGAAAATATGGATCACTATATAATGGTAATAAGACAACCATTTATTAGGAAAAAAGCAGATTTAACTATTTGCCTTCAGCAAACATGATTTTTATATTAAACAATTATATATTTATTTTAATGTATTAAATATTTAAAAGTTAAGCTTAAAGTTTTTCACAGAAGATCCAGGTAAAATTTGATTTGATTTTAAGATAGCAAAAACCTAACAGCATAAAATCAAAAGATGATATCATGAACTGTAAGAGTCTGAGATTTTATCCTCCAAGTTTACCAGTTAGCCTAGCACAGTTTCATGCATGCTAGCAGAAGACACAAGACTCCTGGGTCAGAGTCTTAATTTCTTTATTACTCAAAGCAATAGCAGTAGCCAGATATTAGCAATTGTTTTCGTTTCCAAAGCCCCACTTCCCGCAGAGCAACACCAAGAGGGCCAGATGACACCTGTACATGCGGTGGGTTGTATACAGAAGCAACTCTGAGTTTAGGGAACCCAAATCTCTTATAACAGGCAGTAATCATGCCTTTTGGTAGGAGGAAACATTGTTATCTTCCAAGGATGTTCACTATACAAACATCCTTGAAAAGACAGTCTGTATCTGGATCACAGGCAGTCAGATGTGCAGAAATGTGAGACTCCCAACAGAAGCCTAAAAGGAAAAAAAGATATAATATACACAGATACGAACACACACATGCATATATATACATGCATATGTACATGTACATATATCTCCAAAATTTCATAGCCCCTCAAAAAACTAAAGAGCCTAACAAAATGTGAAAAAAGTAGAAGTTTATGACAAAAGATTAATACAGAGAGAGGTCTTATATAATAATTAGGAAAAAAGACATGTAAAGGATAATGCGTAGGTAATTCCAAAAGGCAGAAATGTAAATGATCAACAAATACATGAAAAATTATACTTACTAGTTATTAAAAAATGCTCTAGGCAATGGATAGTCTTCTAGTAGTGAACATAAGAAGCAAAAATCCCTTCCATTGTGAGCTTAATGTACTCCATGTATAGATAGACACAAATAAGGGGTATATAGACAAAAAACAAGAAGTAAAATATATCATACACAAAAGCAAGACAGTAAGGACAAGTTGGGAATGGGCCAGGGAGGCCTCCTGAGAAAGGGACTTTGGAGTAAACACCAAAAGGAAGTATGGCTCTTTGAGGGAAGAGGATTCCTGTAGAGAAAGGCAATGGTGGGAGAAAGCCTGGCCAGTTAGGGGAAAAAGCAAGAAGGCCAATGTGGCAGAAAGCAAGAAAACAAAGGGAAGCGTGGAAGGATATGAGGTCAGAGAGGTAATGGAAAGCCAGATAGTATAATGCCTTGTAGATATCTACTCTATTAATCAAGGTATCACTGAAGGGTTTTGAGCAGAGCAGTGACATGGTCTGACTTACATTTTTATAGGAACTACTTTACTGCTACACTGAATGCTGACTGCAGGGCCAGGGGCAAGGGCAGAAGCAAAGAGAAGAGGTAGGAAGTCACTATAACAACGAGACATGATGGTGGCTTGAACCAGGATGACAGGGATGCTGGTGAGAAGTGGTCAAATTCTGGATATATTTGAAGTAGATCTGCTGACAAACTGGAAGCAGGTGTGAGAGAATCCTTTCAAGTAACAGAAAGGATGACTGCCATTAACTGAGACAAGGAAAACTGTAGGATGAACCATACTGGGGAATATAGGAACTCTATTTTGGACATGATAACTTTGAGACACCTATGAAATATCCAAGTGGAGATTTCAAGTAAGCAGTAGAATACATGTCTGGAATTCAGCGGCAAGGTCTAGGCTAGAGATATAAATTTGAGAGCCCCCAGGATATAGATGGTATTTAAATCCCCAAAACTAGATAAGATCACTTATCAAATTTGGAGAGATTTGTTTTAAAATTGCCTATTACTGGAAAAAGTACAGGGACCCATTTACGATGGGTGACCTGGAAATATATAAAACTAACATTAAGAATGGGTCTTCCGGGCTTCCCTGATGGCGCAGTGGTTGAGAGTCCGCCTGCCAATGCGGGGGACACGGGTTCGTGTCCCGGTCTGGGAAGATCCCACATGCTGCAGAGCGGCTGGGCCCGTGAGCCATGGCCGCTGAGCCTGCGCGTCCGGAGCCTGTGCTCCGCAACGGGAGAGGCCACAACAGTGAGAGGCCCGCGTACCACAAAAAAAAAAAAAAAAAAAAAAAAAAAAAAAAAGAATGGGTCTTCCTTTTGACCATATAATTCCACTTGCAGACATTTATCCTAAGAAAATATACATGCAAAAAGACTAAACGTATCCACATTTTTATTTATATTATAATAGCAAAAAAAAAAAAACCAAAACTGGAAGTAGTCCAAAATCCCCCAAATTATATATATATGCTAAAAGAGTAACTTTACTTATCTTTCAGTTGTGAGATTATAGGTGATTTTAAAATTTTTCCTTTTGTGCTTTTCTGTTTTTCAAACTTTCTATAATGAACAAATAGAACTTTGTAACCTTCCAAAAAACTTTTGTTGTTTTTAATAGAGGAGGTCACTGGGGCCCTAGAAACAGTATCAGCTAGTATCTTCTTCATTTGAAACTAAAATCTAAAATAATTGAAAGTAACAAAATACAACATCTAGGCAATTTTACATTGTACATAACATATGCCAAATATACCTAGATGTTTTTCCTTAAACAAAATTCAGAGTTAAAAATACATGTTTTTCAATTATTTATAGAATATAATATGTAAACTTTAACTCAATGATTTTTATATGTAATTTAAAATTGATTCCATTACCATGTAATTAAAAACCAGACTTAAAATTAATGAAATATCCTTCTAATCCCCTCTCTGAAGGATACCAAGGAAATTAAGAAAATAAACATAATAAATAAAATTGCTTCCTCTTCTAGAATAAAATATTTAAAGAATTAATTCAATAAATATTGAATAAGAGCTAACTATATGTCACACCTCCCCTGATTATCCTGTGCATACAAAGATGGGAGTTTATGAGGAAAGATTCATCCTAATTGAGAAGACTTTGGGAGGAAGCAGCATTTAAACTGAACTTTAAAGGAAAGGTAGGATTTATATACTGAGAAAAAACGCATTCCAAACTGTAAGAACAGTAAAACTACAGGAATAGAGGAAAACATAAACAAGTTGCAGGAAATAAGGAGTATTCGTATTTGGCTAGAGTTCAGGATAACTAGAAGGCTACATTCTCTAGTCTCCCCTGTAACTAGGTGGGGCCATATACCTAAACAAGAAGAAGAGTCGACTGGTATGGAACTTTCAGGAAGTCTCTCTAAAGAGGAGGAGATGGAGAAAAAGGGGGAGATAATTCTTTTGTTTCCTTCCATCCTGTTATCTGAATCTTGACTATAATGGATGGAGCCCCATCAGCCATTTGAATGGCAGAGTAGAGAGCTAAAAAGTAGCTAGGTTCTCTGATGCTGTATCTGGTTTTGAACTGCCAATTCTGGCCTTCTTTTCCATAAACAGATTCTTTTCTGTCTTCTATTTACTGTCCTCCAAAAACAGTATTAAGGAACAGAAAATGATGCCATCATCTTTAGTCAAGTCTCATCAGGTTACATGTATCTATGACTAGGAACTCAAATACCCTTTTCCTCAGAATGTATAAAAAGCTTCTTCCCCATCTTTACTCTGGGTACACATAAAAACCAGTCATCCCTTGGATTTGACTAAGTTGGAAAATTCTTTCCGGTTATGAAGCAGCCAAGAACATACTTTCTGGTTTCAAACGGATCATGACTGAGGCTATATCCTATTGTAACCGTGACACCTAGAAATAATCTTATGCATTAAAGTTAATGTAATTTTGGATGATTCACCTAACTGCTAAAATTGGAGAGTAAATAAACTTTTTTAGGTTGAGACAAAGAGACAGTTATTCAACTTCATAAATCTTAGTACTGCTGAAAACAACCTTTACATGTATTTGTATATACAACTATAAACAGCTAAATATCTCTATATAAGTATGTGTGCATATATGTGTACATACAGATATATAGATATAGTTTTAGAAGTTACTTATAATGATACTCTAAAACTCTGAGAAACATAAAGGAAAAAAATGATACAAGAGCACTACTCTAAACCTGCTGTTATTTCAAGTTACTTCTACCAAGTAGACTAAGTTGTCATTATACTATACATATACACATACACACATACACATAGTACCTTTAATTTTGTATTCTCAAGATTCAGAGTTTCATTTTCATATTCAATTGAGTGAAGTTTTCTAAGAATTTCTTCGCATGAATTTTTTCCATGGTCTTCCATTTTCTTCAGGTCTTCCAAAAGATTAATAATTTGCCTTTATAAAAGTCATAGAAATTTTCATTCAAACAGTGTGTTTCTGAAATTATTTTTGTAGGGTAGTTTCAAAAGTTACTAGAACTCATACAGCAAAGGAAATAGGAAGCCGTAATCTATATATAAGGTTACTACTACTGAGTAACTGATTAGAAATAATTATCCATTGATGACGCCAATGAAAAATTACACAACATTCTCTTTGCTAGTCAGTAGAACATCTAAACTATGATCCACAGGTAGGTCTGTCTTTCTATCATTCATACATGTGCACACACATACACACAATTTCAGGGAAAAGGTTAAATAAAAGGATCAAGTGAGGCAATAAATAATCTTTAGAAGCAAATCATATACACTAGTTTTCAATGATAAAACTGAAGAAAATATACAGAAAGTAAAACATTCAAAAACAAATATATAGTTATTTATTGTTAGCTTAACAATAAATTACAAAGTATAGAATATATGTATTTTTACTTCCCTGGTGGCGCAGTGGTTAAGACTCCATGCTCCCAATGCAGGAAGCCCGGGGTCGATCCCTGGTCAGGGAACTAGATCCCATGTGCATGCTGCAACTAAAAGGCCCACCCACCACAACTAAGACCCGGTGCAACCAAAAAAATAAAATAAAATAAATTAATTTAAAAACTTGCTGTTGTTGCTGATGTTGTTAAAAACATTTTTAAAAATCTGCTTATATATAAAAAAATACATTATACTACATATATAAATATATGTAAATACATATATTTATAAAATATGTGCATTTTTGATTTTTCTTTGTTATGCATGTAAGACACTTAAAGGAACAATAATTTGTGAACACCAATGCAGTTTTAATGGGTAATCCTTTTTATTGTATTTTTAAAGTAGACTAAGGAAAGTTTATAAATTATAAATAGCAAAAATAGCCAAACATATAGAAAACAGCTTTACCACATGTAATCCATAAGAACCAAAGTACAAATTACTCAAGTTGGAAAGAACAGAAAACACTTCTTATGAAACAGTAAAAAGGCTCCAAATTTTTTTTCTTACTTTTTCATTGTTTCGATCTGAACTTCCAATTCAGCTTTTTCTATTACAATTTTCTCATAATGACTTTTCCAGACGTTGGAAGCTGAAACTGTTTCAGACAACTTGGCTTCCTAAAACATACATAAAGTACTCATCTTGTAATTTCATAACACTGGTTTTGTCCAGGGTCCTAAAAATAAATACATTATAAACAAGGAAACACTCATCCTATAAAGCATGGAACTTTTGTTACAGAAAATTTCAGCGTACAAATCTGAACACAGGAAAACTTTAAAGTAAATTTTAATAATGACTTGATAATACTATTACTTTATATGCACATAGTGGTAGTTCCAAGTTAACATATTAAGGATGTTGATGGAAATATTTTCAAAAAATGTTTCATAATTACTGAAGATAATTCCCTTTATATTTACTGAACTCTTATTTGTCTTTCTGTCTGACTTATTTCATGTAGCATAATACCCTCCAAGTCTATCCATGTTGTTGCAAATGGCAAAACTTCATTTTTTTTTATAGCTGAGTAATAGTCACCCGTGTGTGTGTGTGTGTGTGTGTGTGTGTGTGTATGTGTATACACACACACACACCACATCTTCTCTATCCATTCATCTGTTGATGGACACTTAGGTTGCTTCCATATCTTGGTAATTATAAATAATGCTGCTATGAACATTAGGGTTCATATATCTTTCTGAATTAGTGTTTTCAGTTTTTTTCGGATAAATACCCAGGAATGAAATTGCTGGGTCATATGGTAGTTCTATGCCAAGCTGTTTTGTAGAGTCACCCCATTGGCTTTCAAACACTAGTACTGTCAGCAAGAAAGTAAGAGTGGTAGTGGTTGGTTACCCACACTGAATGTGAGCTACCAGAGGTAGAAATTTTTGTCTGTTTTGTTCATTACTAGGGTCTTGAACAGTGCCTGGCATAAAGCAGATTCTCAATAAATAACTGTCAAATGAATCTACTCTTTACAAATCCACCTAGAGATCTGTAGCCATTGTACCACTTCTCTACAGTCTACAGAAAAACAAATACACTAGAATGACAACAGTGCCAATAATTATTAATCAGAAGACTCAGAAGTAGTGATATGAACAGTTAACATTTATTGGGTGTTTCCTTCTTTCCCTCCATCATTTATGCACTCACTGAACAAGTATTTATTCAGCATCTGTTATGTGCAAGACATTTGTTTATATTTTTTAAAGCAATATTTTTAATATATTGAAAAAAGACTAGTTTTCTATTTTTATATTGTATGTAAATGAATATTAAGATGTATTATAAAATGTAAGTTGGGCAATTATATTAGAATATAAATTAAGATATTTAGAAATTTTACCTATAAAATAAGGGCTAAGAAGAAAATTCAAGACCTTGATGCAATTAATTGTTGTGGGACTACTTCTAAAGGAGTAGTCAAGGAAGGCCCCTCTGAAGAGGTGTCAAGTAAAAAGATACCAGAATGATTTTTAAAAGAATCAGCTATTATTGAGCCTGAGAAGAACATTTCAGCCACAGGCAACAGCACAAAACAATGAAACAAACACACTCCATGCATTAGAGGAATAGAAAGGAGGCCAATATGGCAAAAATGTAGTCTGGCCAGGCACTGTGCTTTGACATATATTTTCTCCTTTATTCCTCCTTACAATCATATGAGACAGGCAGTATTATTATCCACTATTTTATCAATAAGGAAACTGAAGCTTAGAGAGGTTAAGAAGCTTACCCAAAGTCACAAGGTTAACAAATGGAGAAGTCTTCCTATACTACGATCTGGGGCATGGGTGACATGGTGCTAGTTAAACAGGAAAATCCCAAGAATGTTAACGACTCAATTAGTTTTTACCACTCAAAAATATTTTCAGGCATTCAACTAGGCCTACAGCCTTATAGATTTTGCACTTAATGCTCAATTCTTTCATCTAATTAAATTCTTCTGAATGTAGCTTAAATATTAAGAGTTTTAAAATGTTAACAGTTGAGCTTATAAAATATTAGGTTGTTTTGTTTATACAAGCATTTATGCATGTCTGTTTTCATTTCTAAAAGCCTCTGATAATTCTACAATCCACAGCGTAAGTTCTTAAGAGGTAGAACACCAGTGAGACATTAAAAAGAGTAAATATTTTATTAACTGGTAATTGAATAAATATAATTCATCAAAAACAACAAAACGCTAAGTCCGTTTTTCAACTTTGTTAATACACCCAAAGATAACTTTCACATGGTGGGTTTATGTCAGCAAATGGTTTTAAATGCATTACGGAGTTTAAGTGAAGTGAATTACTGAATCAAGTCATACGGTCTAATAACATAAATCAGCATTTCCCAATCTGGTATTCCTCAGAACCAGTTCCAAGAGTTGCTTTGTGGGTAGAACAAGAGTTCTGTGGTTAAATAAGTGGTGGAAAATTCTGAATTCAATACCCTCCTTGGCACTGCTTTATTTTTTCGGAAGGCCTTCTCAGAGCCTTTAATATTATGTTAATGTGCTTTAATTCAATGTTAATATGCTATTAGCACTGAAGTGGTGTTACCCTTAGTTGACCACAGATGCTTTGGGACTTAACATATCCTTTAAATAAAGCCCCAAGGAAATGCTGATATAATTCAATATGCAAATCTGTCATTTTACATAATCTTTCAAAATAAAGGCTAAAGCAAAAATGTATGAGTAAGGTTTTTCTAACAAAATTATTATATTAAGCATTATGAGGTTAACTACATAAACTAAGTACATAAAACAATTCTTTAAGGAAGAATGTATATAACTTACCTGCTCTCTAATTTGGGAAGTAAGGTTTTCCACGTCTCCAGTAAAATGTTTAATCCTTTGTTTGTAAATTTTAGATGCCTTTTTTAGAGCTATAGCTTTTTGCCTACTTGATTCTTTCATCGTTATAGCCTCATGCGTACTCTTTTTCAATTGCAAGTTCCATTCTGATATTTTGGTTTCTAAGCTCTAAAAAAACATTAGCAGTAATTAAATTATTTTAGAATGCCAACGTTTACATAAACATTGTGAAAATATGTAAAATCTTCCACACAGAATTTATCAAAAGGATTAATCATAAGATTAATAAAAAGCAAAACAGTGAAGAAAGGTGATTTCACCAATGTTTATTTGTAACCAGTTATAGAATGCAAATTTAAAATGTATAAACCTATATAAAACTAATACTACTCTTACTAAAGATACTAATATTGGTGATTATAGTAAAAACACTAATTTCCTTAAAACTTTTTTGATTAACTAGAATTTTAAAAAATTTCCCATCTAGATTATACGTAGTACTAGTTACTGCAAATCGAAAAAACATAATTTAGCTGGAGACAATTCAAACAACAGGTACAAAAAGCTCAAAGGAATCAGTAGCTCCCCAAATATATTAGGACTCTTTAGTTAAAATAATAAATGCTTAAAGGATATATGATCAAAATCTATAGATCATGAAGAGTATAGATGAGATAAACATAAACTTATTTACCAAATTTTAATTTACTAGAATTAAGGAGCATGCTTTGACATTTGAAAGAGTTACATCAAGGACAATAAAAGTACTACTTTGCCTAATAAGTAGTAAGTTTGTGGAAGTTATTATTCTAAAACTACACAGGGTTCAATAAGAGTTGGGATAAAAAAGTTAGGATTAAAAAAAGGGTAAAAAGATGTTTGACGGCATGTTTCTATCCATTGAATTTGATAGTGTTAATTGACATAACTGTTTCCTTACGTATTTCTTAAGGCTATAACTAGACACAGAACATTAGGTTGGGTGAAAAATGGATATGATTTAGTGTGATAACGCTCATGTTTTCACTTCAAATTATCTTAAGACTTTCTATTTAAAAGTATTTGAGTACTATCTAAGAATTTAAAGACTTAAGATTTTAATGCCTTAACATTTTTTGAAAGTTGTGTAATTCTGAAAAGAATGTAAAATTATTACAGAATTTAAGTTTTAGTCTTCCATTCCTTGGACATTTTAATAAAAAAAAATTAAAGGACTCACAGTAAAAGATGGAGTTTCTCTACTTTTTGATCAACAAAAAGTATGCTTAATTTCCACTAAAATTGAGATTTGGTGGGAATGTAAATTGATACATCCACTATGGGGAACAGTATGAAGATTCTGTAAAAAACTAAAAATAGAACTACCATATGACCCAGCAATCCCACCACTGGGCATATGCCCTGCGAACACCATAATTCGAAAAGATACATGTACCCCAATGTTCACTGTAGCACTATTTACAATAGCCAGGACATGGAAGCAACCTAAGCGTCCATCGACCGATGAATGGATAAAGAAGATGTGGCACATATATACAATGGAATATTACTCAACCATAAAAAGAAACAAAATTGCATTATTTGTAGTGAGGTGGATGGACCTAGAGTCTGTCCTACAGAGTGAAGTCAGTCAGAAAGAAAAAAACAAATACCATATACTAACACATATACATGGAATCTAAAAAGTATAGGGAGGGTGGGAGGGAGATGCAAGAGGGAGGAGATATGGGGATACATGTATATGTATAGCTGATTCACTTTGTTATAAAGCAGAAACTAACACAGCATTGTAAAGCAATTATACTCCAATAAAGATGTTAAAAAAATAAAATTTAATTTAAAAAAAAAGAAGTACATCTTAAACAAGATCTAAAGATTTGATCTCTTTGAAAAGTAACTTGGTAGACTAAGAGAAGCAAAACATTCCTAAATTGTCTTTAAAAATCTATCTAAACTGAAAAATCCCACGAAACGTTTTAATACGTAGTTGGGGAAAACATTTTAAATAAGTATAAAAAGTCTACTTAAGAGAAGCGAAGAACCCTCTCCACCAACCCAAGAAATACAGCTGTCATTCCTCTAAAAAACCGCAGGGTGTCACCATCACATCATGAATAACAGCTACGCTTTCAGTTGAAAAACCTTTATCACTAAAGGTGAAATAAAATTTTTTGAACAAGGTTCCAGTAAAGACTTTCCCACTAGATTTATCAAATTCCATGCCTGAACACTATTAGGAAGTGTGCTGAAACTATCAAATTATTTTTATAGTTTCAAAATAACCCCTTCACAGTCATTTGCCAAATGAATGGACGTATATTTAGAGTCAACTATTTGCCTTTTCCTATTTCCTAAGAATTATATTTGCAGCATATTATAAAGATAATTATTCTCTGTCTCTTCTAAAATGTGAAAATATTCTAACTCTAATTACTATAGTTTAAAGATCTAGGAAGAAAAATGAGTTCAAAGTACCTTTGGGGTAGTTCTCAGAGAATTATAATGTAATTAAAAATTTTAAAAGACCCAATACAATTTTTGAGTCATCAACAATACTAAAAAAATGAAATTTATATTGCTAAACTGAGTTCGTTCATTGTGTTTGTAGTTTTAAAGAAAAAAAAAAAAACTTGTTAAACCTAAATAAATTCCAAAACTGTGTGTTAGAAGGAATGTAAAAAAATCCATGACCTAACGCAACTTCTTCTAATCATTTCTAAACAGTAGCGTTTTGTAAGGGGATGTGAACTCAAAGTATTAGACGGGTGAATATCATGGCAAAACTTAGGATTTTAGCCTTATATTCACTCTCCTAATTATCTAAAAAGGAACTGTTAAACTTAACTTTAAAAAGTTATTTAATATTTTATTTTTAAACTGAAGAAAGTATTTTCAAGAACTTCCCCAACTTCTATTTGAGGACAAAATTAAAAATTGTGTAAGTAAGATAAACTGAAGTATATGATCTGAGATGTTAAATTACATGTATTCTCTTGTATTTACCATGACAGAGCAAGACAATTTCAACTTTAGTTCATCTGCAGTGCCCTAGGACACCGATGCAAAAAACACAGGGAATCTTTGGGGGAAAGTGCTTAAAAGCACCTGTAGGCAGACAAAAGACAAAATTTATATCCCACATAAGCCTGCTTAATGTCCCTTTGATGGGCAAAAGCTTTTTGCCATTGAAGAAAAAATAAACAATCCCCCATATGCAGTCTTGAAACATGTGCCTGGACTGCAGACATCTGCCATGATTCAGGAGGATAAAAGCAAACAGAAATTTAACACAGAAGTCCTCACGCTCAGTGAGGTTTGTCTTTACACACTTCTTCCAAAAGCGAGAACACTGCTTCTTTTCCGTTGACAAAAATAACGACAGTAGATCCAGTTAGCTTGTGTCATACCACAGCAACCTCAAACTCTCATCTCAAAGTGACTGTGAGACTTCCACAAGAATATTTAAACTGCTCAGTTTAAACCAGAAAATTCCTCTTAATTATCCTGCTAAACTGTGTAACAAGGAGGTTACTCAATTATCTAAACACCAAGGCAAGGTTAACTGATCTTAACGTTATTACCATTAGTATATTGTCTGCTTACTAAATATGGGTGAGAGTATGTATGTATATGTATAGATGCATAAAAGACTAAATACTATATACCAAATATTAATGGTTTCAGTATTTTAATTTTCTTTTATATTTAACAAATTTTCCAAATTAATTTTCCAAGTTAATATAAATTAACTGATAATAGGAGAGATTTTTAAAGTAATTCGAACTTTATAAATCCTTCCCAGATTGGTACTAAAAAGTCACAGCATTTTTCTTTTTTTTATATTGGTATTTGGAGCCAAATCTTTAGACAGAGCAGAAATCTTAAGATTTACCTCAAATATGTACTTCCCATGGTAACACTTAAATTGAATTCTTTCAAAACCACTAAATTCCAGAATTAAGCAAAGACTTTATTGTTGTCCATTAGTTTTATCAATTAAACTATAAAAATGGGTGAATATTTATAACCTTTATGTGTTCTTTTAATTTATCATTCTCTGCTTCCTTTTTATGAATTTGGAACTGTAGTCGTTCATGTACTACTTTTACTGATTGTGACAAACGGCTTGCTTTCAAAGCATTTGCCTGTAAGAGAAAACAAAACAAAGCAAAAATGTGTTATTTGATGTATTTTTTCACAATATTAAACTTTACCGTACTTAGACATGATCTAAAAAGTTGCTAAAGAGCAAAGTACAACACTTCCCCAATTACAAATGGATTTTATATAAAACCAGGGGGATGTTTTCTCCTCCCCTTTTTTATTTAATAACTCCTAATTATCTTTTTTTAAAAGTTCCTGTCTATCCTTCAAAGTAAAATTATGGGTATGTCTAAAATGCTCCTACAAACACAGAAATTCCTTAATTTATACTAAAATTGAAATATATATTTATACATAGGTCCCTGACTTAGGCCAAGTACCCTGAATGAAATACCACAAAAATCTAAAAAGAAAAAAAAAAACTCTAAAAAATTAAGATATTATATTTGATGCATAAACTTGTAAAAATGTCCAAATAATCTAAAAATATTTCTATATGTATTTATGAGGATATGGGGGCCAGGATGGAAAGAAGAGAAAGGGGGAGTCAATATTAAGAAGATTTGATGAATTAGCTCAAAATTTGCTTACCTTTTCATTCTGAAACAAACAAGAAAGTTCTTGGATACAGGTCTCCTTTTCAAGTACCTTCGTCTTAAGAGTCTTCAGCAAATATAATGTAAAAGTTAGAAATATCACAACTTGGATAATGTTGGCTAATTTTATAAAACCAACCAGCATACAAACAAAAAATTTCAGAAAAATAGACACCAAGTCTAAAAAGACTTACAGTGTTTTCACTTTCTTTATCAGCTAGCTTCTCTAACAAGTTGGATAAACTGTCCCCTCTCTGTGGAAAAAAGAAGTTGTAAATCAGTGTTCACAAACTATATTTCTCTACATAAAAAAGTAGAAAATGGAATAAGCATCACTCAAGAAATTAATATGGACAACTACTATGCATAGTTCAGTTTTTTTAAAAGTTAACCATCAGTTAGAGGAAAACATAGGTAAAAAAAAAAAAAAGGTAACCATCAGAAAGATTTTTGCTTAAGTGTTCCAAATCAATTTTTAATCCATAATTTATGAAATCAGTTAATTTACTAAATTAATTTCTAAATAATGACTCATAAAGTACAAGCCAATGAAATAAAAATCTTGTATACAAAGGAGGCTCACAATGCTGATTGTAAACGGGTAAAAATTATAAACAGCCTAAAGTCTAGCAAAACGAAATGTTTTAAAGAATTACAGCAGGGGGCTTCCCTGGTGGCACAGTGGTTGAGAATCTGCCTGCCAATGCAGGGGACACGGGTTCGAGCCCTGGTCTGGGAAGATCCCACATGCCGCGGAGCAACTAGGCCCGTGAGCCACAACTACTGAGCCTGTGCATCTGGAGCCTGTGCTCCGCAACAAGAGAGGCCACGACAGTGAGAGGCCCGCGCACCACGATGAAGAGTGGCCCCCGCTTGCCGCAACTAGAGAAAGCCCTCGCACAGAAACGAAGACCCAACACAGCCAAAAATAAATAAATAAAATAAAAAATTTTTTTTAAATTACAGCAAATCAATAACAGAATTCCATGTAGATATTTTAAATGAGAATGAAAAATGTTTATTCATTTTGAGGGTCATACATACTGTATGACTTCATTTATATGAAATATCTGAAATCAGCAAATTCATAGAGAAAAAGTAGATAATGGGCTAAAGAGGGGTAGTGGGGATGGGAAGTAAAATTCTAAAGGGCAATGGGTTTCTTTTTGTAGTGATGAAAATGCTCTAAGGTTGACAGTGGTGATGGCTACACAATTCTGTGAATATACTAAAAATCACTGAATTGCATACTTTAAACCGGTGAACTGTACGGTATGTGAATTATATCTCAGTGAAACTGTTAAAAAAGGAATATATGAATGCATAAATACAATGTACACAAGGGCTTAAATTCTAAGAGTATTTTATTGTAATCAATTGAAATGAAGTGTAACAAATAATGAAAGTTTTTGAGCTTGAAAATAAAAATATATTTTCTATAAAAATATGCTGCTTTCATGTAAAACTATTTATGAAACATTGAAAGTGGGGGTTAATGACTGCCATTTCAAAGAAAAATTCAAGAATCATTTCCATTTCAAATATACCAATATTTTAATTTCAAGAAATAATATACCCTTCAAGCGAGAAATATCGCTATTAAAATAGTGCTTAGTATTTCTTACCTGTTGGTGTTCTGTCTTTCTAAGAAGATGTTCCAAAGTTTGTTTTAAATGTTTAAAAGAGTCTAATTCTTTTCTTAATATTTCCTTCTGTTTAGAAATCTTCAAATTGGATGCAGAAAGATCAGTCTGACAAAATATAAGAAGCACATACACATTTTAAGACATAGCATTAAGACACTCTAAAATATAATACTACTATTATCAAAGAATACTTTTCCTAGTAATAAAATCATTCTTTTGCACACAGAAGTAGTAAGATATGCCAGGTTTTTCAGCAGTAAATAGTATACGTTACATGGCTCTAAAGTAAAATGAAATCAAAATGAGGGCTTAAACCCTAAAGTATTTCAGGCATTTATATTAATAAAACTAATAGAATACAATCTATTTTTTTTGTCCTTAACTCAAACTTTAGTACACTGAACTTTTAGAATAGAGGTTTCTATTCCACACAATACTATAGAAAATATATTTCATTTCTCAAGAGTGAAAGTGAAGAGTGAGAGTGAAGAATATTTTAAATTCACTCTTGAGAAAAGCTGACTCTAGTTCAACTCAGGTAAGGCAAGCATCAAGGTACTTTCTAGTCAAGCACCAAGGTACTTTCTAGCTTAGCGTCTCATCAAATACATGCCTGAGATTATCTTTGAGAAAAATAATTGCAATTAATGACACAGGAATGAAGAACACTAATAAACCTGCATTTTTTATATCAAATACCAGTATGTGAGCATAACTACTACAAGATATGAGACCTCAGTTAATGAATTCTGAGTATCATCCTAGCTTCTCATTTTATTACACGTTCACTAGGCAAGTACTCACATTTTCAAAACTAATCTCTTCAATGGTGTCCTTAAATAATGGCAAAAGTAATTCTACAGAACAAGTTGCTAACTCGGCTTCCTTAAATGTTGCTTCCAATTTGGTCTTCTCAAATAGGATGTCCTGCTTTAGGCTAATTAGATATGCACAAATAAAATTTAATTTAAAGCTGTTACATAAACTAGTTATGCTTTTAATGCAAAGCATGATTAAATACTACAGTTCCATAAACTGCTCTGCAAAATATAACAGTAAATTTTCACTGAAAATGAATTTTTTCTGTACTTCCATATTTTTTCTACACTTAACTATACATGGAAAGACAGTTTTTAAAATGTTAAGATATGTAAAACACAAAGACTACCAACAGCAATTATCCCTGTGCTATTTGATAATTATTGAACATCTCCCCTCCTGTTTGTAAAATGATTTGTGTGAATGTGTTCGTGTCTTTTTTTCTTCCCTTACTCCAAAGCCAAAAGATTTGTCT
The DNA here is from genome assembly GCF_003031525.2 of Neophocaena asiaeorientalis asiaeorientalis. Taxonomy (NCBI): domain Eukaryota; kingdom Metazoa; phylum Chordata; class Mammalia; order Artiodactyla; family Phocoenidae; genus Neophocaena; species Neophocaena asiaeorientalis. Next base: position 498,728 of record NW_020175442.1, on the reverse strand, counting down.
TCCTAGACCTTATTCTAAAATGCTTTCTTGAAACCTATTGTTTTTCACAAAAAAAATTCCTCCAGAGAAATGTGTATGCTAAACAAATGGAACACAAAAAACTAAACCTCTCCAAATATCTAAAAATCCTTCACATTTGGCTTTATAAAACATTATTATCATTCAAAACAAAACTGATAATATTTGCTTTCTTGATTACGTTTTACACAGACATTACTGTGTATCACTGTAAGATACATCTTTGGGTATGGGGGCTCACATTTTTACATCCCGAAATTGGGATGCTTCTTACAATCTCTGTCAGTCTGGAAGCAAGTCCTTAGCTGTCTTTCCTGTACAGGTCCAGAACTTACAGAATGAGCATCCAATGTTTTGAAGAACATCCCAGAGATGGGGTACAGCACTTTTTTAACACGTAACAGCAAAGGGTCATAGAGAGGGATTGGAGGAGTTGTTGATGTAGGAATGTTTAGCAACATTCTAGAAGCAAGACCCCAAGGTAGGCTTGCTGTATATTGTAAGAGCCCATCACCAATAAATTTCATTTCAGTTTTAGATGCTCCTAAGAAATACCAGTACATATCACCAATACTCTTAATAGCAAGGATAACTCTGAGTCAAAAAGTAACTCATAAGAGTTGGGCTTTGAGTATAAAGAAGTTTTGAGAATACCTTACCTACTTTATTTCATTCACATTTTATTTTTATATAAGTGCAGAGTTATTTGGACTAAAAATCTATGTATAAGTTTGAAGGAGTTTTTTCAATATTTATAAATAAAATTCCAAGCCATAAGAAAGCATTGTGTCTTTCTTTAATTGACACCTTTTTTCTTTTATGGAACATAATGTAATGGCTCAGCAACAATGAATGGCATCTTAGAGGCTATGTCTCTAAGAAGTAGACTGTATTCTTAAGCACCACTTAAGATGTCTTAAAATGATGGGCCCAGTGAAGATGGTTGCTACAAAAGACAGTTATCATTATTAAAAACCATGTACAGAAAGTCAAGAATGATTATATATGACCAAACATCATTTTCATTTAAGCTAAACTAGAAGTTGGACTATAGTATCCACAGCAACAAGCATGGTATTTTAAGACTTATTTTGGGGAGCAATGAGTCATACAAATAACAAGTGCACTCTCCATACTAAAGAAGCAAAATATGACAGGTATTTGTTAGATAGCAATATCCCAAATGACAGTGAAGTAGTACTCATTAACTATATTTCCAATATTCCATAGTATTTATATTTTCATTTACATTAGTTAGAAAGATATATACTTTACAAATTTTTTTATAGGTAAGGTTTTCATTTTTAATTGCTTTCACTAAAATTCCAAAATAACTAGGCAAATTCTGCTAATGAGTACATCTGTAATCAGATTAAATAAATATAAATTACTAGGCTGTTATTAGATGATATTCTTGAAAGAATGCTGTATTTGATTCAAATAATTTACAGTATGGACAAAACATGAAACCCTGAAATCAAAAAATTAAGCTATCCCCTGCTATTGTTGAGAATACCAGCTGAGATGACTTTCACTGGCATGCCGTGGTAAATGTTCTTTCTCTGGTATACTTTTAAAATGGGAAAAGAGTTCTTCTGAATGACTTCCATCATTTATAGGCTTCTCCATAAATTCGGTAAATGGATTTATAGGTGGCTTCCACAACAAGTTCTCCACATAAGCTGAAATCTAGGAAATATTTTAATTATTAAACATCATTTCAGTAGATTCTTTTTTTCTGCTATTACCCAATAAGATAAAAATCCTAAAGACCTGTAAAAGAATAACACTTCACAGACAAACTTGAAATTAAAACTGCTACTCATTGTGATACTAATTCAAAATAGTATCAAAATTGCATAGCATAATCATCCAACTTCCATACAGTTTCCAAAAGGCCCACTATTTTCTACATACTCACAAGAATGTAGAAATTACTATTAGTCTATTTCTTGAAGTATTATAATAATATCCTAATCCAATCGGACTAGAAAAGGGATATAAAAACCACAGAATAACTATCATTCTCAGTTGCATTAGATTTATCCAATAGGAAATGTATGTTATTCATGCCTGTAACAGTAAAAATTTAAGATACTTTTGAAAGTATTTGGCAACAATAGCTACAAAGAAGTTATTTTCTTAAAGTAGACTTTTCAATATTAAATTCATTTATTCCTATAAATAAATCATATTTTTTAAAAAAGCTCAATCTAAGTTATTCTTTGGTAATAATGAATGGACAGATGACATTACTTCTAAGTTTTACTAAATAATCTCATTGTTTTCTCTCAAACTTGGGAGATGTCATTTTTAAAATGTGAATATTTATGAATTTCTTCAAAATGATTCCATTTTAAGTAATGAGTTAGTACTTTGGCAATCATTAAGGCTGTAGTTTTTCAAATCTAATATATGGAAATGTGTCTCCCTAACTTTGTTTATACAAAATCAAATGTCATATTTAAGGTTTTCTGCATTTTTTCAGGGATATTTTACCTCTTTGTAATTTATTTTTATTTATCTGTATCATAAAATACATATGTTCAAGAATTTTCAATACTTTAAGAAGACGTGAAATTAAAGGTTGAAAATTATTAACTATATTTAATTAGCAATTCAGAAATCCTTTCAAATGTCTGTAAAAATTTATCTATTTTTTTGTCCAAAGGTTCTGTATACCAGAAAGATAAATATTTAGGATACAGGCCAGTGAAAAGCATCCTCATATTTTTTCAATACTAGAAACTCATGTCAAAATGGAAATGTTGAATAAGATACATATAGTCTAAGATGATCTACCTGAATGCTGCAAGCACGCATCTGTTATTAGGACATAACAACATTTTGAGCTATTGGTAGCCCAGAAAAATTAAAAACATATGGATACACAAAAATCAAATGAAAACCCAAACCTAAAGGTGAAGAAGAATATGCTTGGATAAGTCACTGCCATCAAGAAAATTATCATCTACTGATTTGTTCAGTTTTGGTACTTATCTTTTGTCCATTCACTTGTTTAAATATTCGTCTCTCTGTACAATGGAATCTCAAAAAAGAACGTCTTATTTATTGGAATTCTCAGCACCTATAAGCCTTGTAAAAGCTAAGCAATATTTCAAGGAGAGGACTCAAGGCTTAGGGCAATTAATGAATAAGATGAATAAAGACTGCTGCTTTTTTACTTATCTTTTCAGGGATCATTAAAAGAAAAATAGTTCATATATTTAAAATAAAAGTTCACAAATCAGTGTAAGAAGGTAGAGATCTTCAATTTATTGAAAACATTTTATGAGGTAAGATTCAGTTTGGTATCAGTACTTTAGTTCTTGCTTGGCTCTGTGGGCTATTGGCAGCTATTTATATAATTTTTCTATAAGTTTTGTCACATGATAAAATCATACAACATAAGTAATTGTATCTTATCGTAAAGGGTAAACAAATAAAACTAACATATTACAAAAATAGGGATTTTTAGAATGACTTTTAGCCCAACATTCTAAAATGTATCTTCATTACTGATTTCTCAAAACGTGAAACAGAGAACTGGGTATGTCTCAAATATTTGCACAGAAATTATCAACTATCATATTCTCACAATCTAGAAATGAATATAGGATAAATATTGTCGAGAGGTTCCAAGGTACTCCACTATTTTTGTGTTGTGACAATACTTTAACCAAAAACATATGTGCGCTGAACAATGTAATAATTTTCTTTAGCAAAAAAAATCCTGCCTTTATAAAAAATGCTATCATTTTGGGAGACCAAATGTGTTCTTGAGTGGAAAAGCAGACATTTCACAAGAAAATGTTTTCAATTATGTAGAATAAACTGCCAATTTACAAATGTAATATACTTTTGTATAACTTGTCAGTGGTGAAACAAAGACACATATTCTGCACACATACTTAATGATCAAATCCCTAAAGAATAGCAATTTAAAATATTTTTAATGTTTAAAGAATTAAATTTCCTATACAGAAATGACTTTATCAGTCCCCTACCCAAAAGGCATGTCCTTAAAGCTTCTTCCAGGTGTGGTCATGGGTTTATGCTGATCCAGCTACACTCATTTAACTATGTTCCATTTTGGCCAGCAACAAGCATTTGAGGGATGGCTGTTCAGGGACCATGATGCTGGCCATGGTAAGAGAAAAGAAAGATCAGTCCATGACCTTCCGCAGCACCTAGATTGTTCTACATAAACTAACCAGCTCCAAGTATGTATTCAAAACTAATCTCTCTAAAGAGACTAGCATATGAATCTTGCAGATTTCAATTTGTTTTGCCAAACACTAATCCTTGGAAAACTAGCTCCCACTGGCTTCAAACAAAAGCACACAGCTTATACTGAAAAATTCACTATGAAATATTCAGCAAAGAATACCAAGTAGATACAGGAATGTTGCTAATTTCCCACACTAAACACTAGTCAAAAGTCTACTAGAGAAGTAACTGTATGCCTTTTTGGACTCCATTGTGAGAAAAAAAAAAAGGTATACGAAATTTGGAAGTAGGCAGAGTAAAAATAACCAGAAGTGGAAAACTGAACTTATCAGTAAAGGCTATCAAAACTGGAAGAAACATTTTCTGATATAGAGAGATTAACTTTGAAAAGTAATTAGCTAATGCTTCTGTCCAATGAATAAAGGAATTTAAAAGTAAAAGCGTTGCAAATTGGATAATACGGGGGAAAAAAGTTGACAGGAAGAGTGACTGATTTGTAAATAAAGGATACATACATACTTTCAAGGCCCAAGTCCTCCCTCCTTCTCAAAATGTTCCTCTGACTGATCCAGCCCACCAAGAATCCTAAACATCTAATAATATTCTCAGAATCATACAGTTTAGAATTTAATTGCTCCATAAATGGTAATATTTTAGTTCTTCTTTAAACTTGCTACTAAATCTGTGAGGGCAAATATACCCATCACCATCTACCCTCAAAAATTAATCAGTGAGAGGCATAGGTTAGGTTCCAATATACAAGTTAGGGTCACCAAATAATTTATTGTTCAAACTGAAACACTTTTGAGAGGAAGCCCCACAGAGAACCCAATTATCCAGAAGGGACCAAAGATGTTCAGAACATTGTCTAACCCCAAACAGTCAGCATCCTTTATCAGATAAACATAAAACATTTTCCTTCCCTTCAACAAAAGAACAGCATGAGGACATGCTGCCATTTATTAACAGCATTCACTGACCAAAAACCTACACTGTTGCTATTATCATCTAAAGGCTACTCATTGAAGAAACCAAGTTTTAGAAAACAGCTTGACCAAGATTACAAGTAAGAAAGTGGTGGAACTCAGTTTTGAATGAAAGCCATCAGGTACTGAAATATAAATATAAGAATCTACACAGCTGAAAGTAACATACAAACTTCCCTTTTATAAGAGTGTTTTAGCACTCTTATAAATTCAGTTTATATTAAAAAAAAAGAAAATTGTTCTGTACAAGGAAATGAAGGATGAATAAGATTGAGCTCCTTGAAGGCACAGACTACAAGTCTAAAGAGAGAGCAGTGAGCAGACCACTAAAATCCAGTGTTCTAAAGACTATGACGGGGACTCATCAGGTACCGCAAAAGCAACTGGCAGGATCCTGGGAGACTTCCCAGAGATGGATCCTCAGTAGAGTCCAGCAGAACAAGTCTGAGCTTCGCAAAAGGGAACAGAAAACAGGCATTCCGGATAGAGGGTAAAGTACCAGCAAGAACAAGGAATCATGACGGAACATGATTTGAAAGGGCACGTGGCAAAAGATGAGACTGGACACATGAAAGTAGACACTGTATACCAAGCTCAAGAGCTTGAATTTTTTCCTAAAGGTTAAGACAGACCATTAAATAATTTTAAGCAGGAGAATGACAGATCAGAAGTGCATCTTTAAAAGGTAAGTACAGGGCTTCCCTGGTGGCGCAGTGGTGGAGAGTCTGCCTGCCAATGCGGGGGACGCGGGTTCGTGCCCCGGTCCGGGAAGATCCCACATGCCGCGGAGCGGCTGGGTCCGTGGGCCATGGCCGCTGAGCCTGCGCATCCGGAGCCTGTGCTCCGCAACGGGAGAGGCCGCAACATTGAGAGGCCCGCGTACCGCAAAAATAAAATAAAATAAAATAAATAAAAGGTAAGTACAGTGGTGTTTTGGAAAATGGACTCGGCATATGGAGGAGACGAGAGGAGAAGCAGTGATCAGGTTATTAGGGTCCCAAGAGAGATGAAATTCCAACATTCTTTTCCAACAAAAATTTTTGAAGAAATCAAAAGTTGTTGCCACTGGTGATTTAAAAAAAAAAAAAAGAAAAACAATGAAGGAATTAGAATACAGGAATAGCAAGAGATCAGTATGGAAAGAAATGATCAAATGTAACCCCTCATTTACCCATGACCATCTGAATGGATTGCTCCACATCTAAGTTGCAGGAAATGATTACTTATCCTTTTAAATACAAAAATTAATTTAGACCAGTTTGAAGAAAATCTTTTAAAAGTATGTATTATTTCTTCCTTCTCAGAGTACAGATAGACTGAACATAATTTAACCATTCCTGATGACCCAGAGGCAGCATATTAAAAAGAAAGAACACTGGGCCAGATTCATCAGTTCACAGTCCTTATGAGCCACCTGACACAGACAACCCTTAGCTTCAACAGCCCTTTGGTTCTCTCTCCTACAAAATGAGAATAAGCTTTGCCAGCCAAAGCTGTCATGAGGTTTGAACAGAATGAAGTAGAAACACTTACAGGTGGGGAGTTTTGTTTGTTTAATTTAGGACCCCTTTGGTCACTCTGTTGGGGCTGCTTTCCCACCAGGCCTTCTCCTTAATTTTTTTCATCTTAAAAAAAAAAAAAAATCGTCCTGAGTCATTCACCATTCCTGAAATTACTTGCAGGCCTGAGTTATCTGTATAGAACCAACTCTTAACTTCAAAACAATCCTTTCAAAATCTATTCTTTGCAGAATTATTACAAGTCATTTTCAATGTAGTCAAAAATTGACTGAGTTCTATTAAACCAGAGCCCAGGAGAACAATTATTGACTTCCAACAGAACTGTGCCCAAGGGGACAGATGTTCTGTCAGCCTCATTGCTATACCCAGATACTTGGGTCTCAGTCACTTGCACAAACTAAGCAGTGATTAGTAGCAATATAAACAAAGCCATTTTCTCATACCTCTGGGTGTTTGAGATGCAAAAACTATCCTATTAATACACATCAATTGTGAAATTAGAAGCAAATGAGAAGCAAAAAATGGATACCTGTCTGTTAAGGGCCATGACAAACATTGCCGTGACAATCTTATTAATGCAGAAAGGTATCAAACACATTTTAAAAGCCGACAGGCTTACCGCAGTCTATTCCTTTAAGCATAACTAACCAAGTGGTGCTTAAAACTACTCCAAGAACCTCATTCATTCAAAAACACCTGAAACCTTACTATGTGTGAGATGATAGGGAAACTTCGTCTCTGCAATAGACTTCATCCCAACACCAGCCAAAGTCTGGCTATGATTTCCTCACTAAACAAGCACCACTTACTGACCACCTACTCAAAACCTGGCACTGGTTAACTTAATCTCTTTTATTACGACCACTCTAAAGTGACTTATCCTCATTTTACAGAAAAGGAAGCTGAAGGCAGTAACGTTAGTGACCTGCCCAAACCACACACTTAAAGGAATTGAGGCTGCACTCTAGGACCCTGGAGAACGAATTATTTCCCCGAGGCCTGGAGTATTCTTTACTTAAGGAGCCCCGGAGCTTACCAGAGTCTGGCACATTATATGGTGGGCATTTAAAAACCAGCCGTATACGTAAGAGAGCACTATTTCGGTAAGCAACGATGCAGTGCCCGGGGCCGGCCGGGTCAGGGCTCCGTCCTGGACAAGCCCACCTCGGCTAAGATCTGTCCTGCTGTCCCAGGGACCACACACTTCCTCGCTGCCTTTCCCAAGCCCAGGCTGTCTGTCTGCGGGGAGAGGACGGTGTAGGCAGAAAGCGGCTGAGCTCAGTTTTGGGTGGACGCGAGGGCCTCTCACTTCCGTGACCCACCTTGGCCACCGCCCCGCCCCCAGAGCTGCCCGCGGTAACTAAGCCCCGGCCAGGCAAGCCGAGGAAGCTTGCTTCCCCCTCCAAAAGCACGCCGACGTCCCTACCGCTGCGTCAGTACGTCGCCGTGACGTCAGCCCGCCGCTGCTCCGCTGTGAAAGGGGTCCGCCAGGGCCGCCAAGGCTGATGCTCGGCGAACGTTAGTGTAAGCCGCCCGTGAGCATACCTGTGTTCTCCAGCCCTGGGTCGGCTAGAACGGAGCGGGACGCGGGGGGCAGTGCAGCGGGTGAGAGCTAGGAAGGTAAGGACTCGACGCGGGAAGCAGGCGACCTCCTAGAACGGCTCGCGGTGGCAGAACGCCCAACAAGGTGCAAGCGGGACAAAGCGGAGTTGGTAACCAGCAAATGGCTTCTCTGGCAACGGCCGCTCCGCCCCTTCCGTCGGGCTCGCAGCGGCGCAGCCAATTGGCCGAGCTCGGGAAAGCGAGCGCCGGCGTCTGCTGCTATTGGCAGGAGTGAGGGGGAGGAGCCCGGGAGAATAGCTTTGTCTTTCTGTTGGTTCTCCCAGTGAACTCCCCCGACCCCGCGACCGTTTGTTTTCCGAGAAGGGTAGCGTTTGTGTGTAGTTACTAAAAAAATCTTAACTGAGTTCAACCAGAAAGGGAAGTAAGGCCGATGGATTACAAATTTTCTGACACTTGGCCTGCAAGTGTCCTGCTTTTGCTTTTTAAAGGAGGAGATTTGAAAAAACCAAGGCAACCGCGACTGGAAGAAAGCTCGTTATAAATGTAAACAGCTAAAATCTGTTTATCTGAGATCATTCCCTGGGCCTATTTTCTCCTGTTAAATGAGGGAACCGGACGGTGATCTCGAAGGCATCTTTCAGGTCACAGATTATTTGTATCTGTGCTACAGCCAGCTGGTATGGTTTATAAACTGAACAAGGCCAGATTCTATTTGGAAAAGTAAAAAAAAAAAAAAAAAGTTATCTAATGCCTCAGCCTAACGTTTAAAATCGTAGGCTATCACATTAGGTTCACAAATAGAGCCACTATCAACTGAGCAGTTTAACCATGGCGTACGTCTTATTGGTTTCACTAAAGAATATTTTCCACTAATGATTCCAGCAATGTGTGTGTGTGTGTGTGTGTGTGTGTGTGAAAAAACACATTAGCTTCCCCAACACATTAGCTTCCCCAACACATTAGCTTCCATATATGCGAATGTTAATAAGCAGGGGGAACTGCGGATATACGTACCTACTCTCTCACTGATGGATCGTAACCTTCGGCAAGTCAACTAGCTTCTCTGGGCTAGTCCTCTCATCTGCAAAAATAAAAAAGAAAAGAGGAAGAGGACAGGTAGAGTTGGGGGCAAGGAACATAATTCTTGGGATTTTTCTAGCACTAAGCTAGGATTCTAGCTAACCTTGCTAACTTGCCATAATTAGAAAAATAATTGTACACAGATGTTAGGCTGCTGTTAAGAAAAATACTTATTTTAATTAAATTTCATTGGTATTATAAGTTACCACCTGTGTAAGACATTCAAGAGGAAACATTCACAAAATCTCAAAATGATTACATAAGATTCTCAAATTGACTTATTTAACTGAATTGTCCAGGTAAAGTAAATATGGCATCCCTCAACCTCTAAATCTAATCTGTTGCTAAAATCTTGTTGGATAGTGAACTTCTGGATAGAAAGATCCCTTATTCCATTTTTTTGTTTTCTTTTTGTTTGTTTTTGGGGGTTTTTTTTGCGGTACACGGGCCTCTGGCCTCTCCCGTTGCGGAGCACAGGCTCTGGACGCACAGGCTCAGCGGCCATGGCTCACAGGCCTAGCCGCTCGGTGGCATGTGGGATCTTCCCGGACCGGGGCAAGAACCCGTGTCCCCTGCATCGACAGGTGAACTCGCAACCACTGCACCACCAGGGAAGCCCCCCTTATTCCATTTTTACATAAATGGGAAAATAACAGTTCATTCCAGTGCATTCAAAACCCCCAATTTCCCCAAATATCATTAAACACTTGACCACCTGTGAAACATTCCACCAAGGATTTCTGCATAATTTAAAGCAGAGACCAGCATGCTTTTTCTATAAAGGGTCACACATTAAATATTTTAAATTCTGTGGGTTATACAGCCTCTGTCATACTTAACTCTGCCACTGTTGCTTAAAAGGTGCCATAGAGGATACATAAATACATGGCTTGGCTGTGCTCCAATAAAACTTTTTGTTAAAATAAATTTATTTATTTATTTTTGGCTGCACTGGGTCTTCGTTGCTGCGTGTGGGCTTTCTCTAGTTGCCGTGAGCGGGGGCTACTCTGTTGCAGTGCGTGGGCTTCTCATTGCAGTGGCTTCTTTTGTTGCGGAGCATGGGCTGTAGGCGTGTGGTCTTCAGTACTTAGGGCATGCTGCCTCAGTAGTTGTGGCTCACAGCCTCTAGAGCGCAGGCTCAATAGTTGTGGCACACGGACTTAGTTGCTCCATGGTGTGTGGGATCTTCCCAGACCGGGGCTCAAACCCGTGTCCCCTGCATTAACAGGCAGTGGTTAAGACCACTGTGCCACCAGGGAAGTCCCTGTGCTCCAGTAAAACTTTATTTACAAAAATAAGTAATAAATAGGATAGATTTGGCCCACAGGACATGGTGTGCAAACTTCTGATATAAAGCATTTAAAATATCAAGTGCCTGATATCATTAAACTCATTAGTGGGACATTTGTATGTAATATGCAACAATGCAGTGTTGCATGAAAATTGTGTTTTTCTTCTTCATGACAACAAATGTATGTTATAATGTAAAAATTGCAAACAATGAAATAAAAAGTTAAAAGTTACAGGATGAATAGCAATACTTAGCAAAATAAAAACGCAATTTAAAAAAGTTTGGTGGTGTAATAAACTGTTTCCAAAATGGCATACAAACAATTCTTCTCATCCCTGTACACAAATCACAAGTGGAGTCTGTTTCCCCTCCACTTGAATGTGAACAATAGAATGTAGTGAAAGTGATCCTAGACCAGTTCCAGACCTAGGCCTTGAGAGACGTAGCACGTTCTGCTTTCCTCTCTTGGAAACCAGGTACTATATAAGAAATCCAATTACCCTGCTGCAGAGGGAAACCCATCCAGATCCCAGCTGTTTGAGCCACTCACCTGAGGTGGTAGACCTGTGAGCCAGTTGACTTTCAAGGCACAGCCTTGTTCCCTGAATGCAGCTGTATAAGTGACCCTAGCCAACATTGTGATCCAAGGGGATGCAAGTTGAAACAACTTTAATATTGAGGGGGTAACCTAATATATCCCAGACCACTGGGCCCAAGAAATTTTAGTAAGGTAGCAGAACCCTGAATTGTCATTTTCCCACTCTGAATTGCATGTGTTCTTTCCAGTATGTTTTGGTTTCCTTTTATTTTATCGAACTTAGTGGATTGAAACAAAAACTGTTTTATTTGTTCTGAACTTCTTTGAGAAGTTCAGGCAGGGTTCAGCTGGGTGGTTTTTTTGGTTCATGTGGCAATAGCTGGGGTCTCTCACCAAGCTGAAACCAGATTGCTGCTGAAGCTGGACTAACCAAGATGATTTTATTTATGTCTGGTGACTTGGTGGGTTCACTCAGGAGGCCAGGACCTCTTCCATTCTATCTATTGGTTCTCCATGTGACCGAACTGAGGTTTTTTCATGGCAGCTTCATCCCAAGAGTAAGTGTTCCAAGCAACAAATGCAGAAGCTGTAGCTCTATGGCCACAGAAGTTACACAGAATCACTTATGCTGCATTTTGTTATCTAAAATAAAATAGAGAGTCAGCCCAAATCTGAGGGAAAGAGTAAAACATTCCACCTCTGAATGGGACAGTGTCAAGGTCCATAGAATCTATGGGAAAGACAATTTACTACACAAGGCATCTATGGTATGTGCTATTTCCTGATCATTATGTCCTATCAGCACAATATCATAAATGTAGTAGACAAAAGTGATGTCCCATAAGTTGAGGAAATCATCACTGTTCCTGCACACTAAATTATGACAGGGAGCTAAAGAATTAACAAAGCCCTTACATAAAGCAATAAATTCTCCCCCATTCTCTCACTTTCAAATGAAAGTGAATGACTTCAGTTGTTTCATGCATATTAGGATGAATAAAAGACATTTTTTAGAGTGATATCTGAACGTTAGGTGTTAAGAATTGTGCTTATTCATAAAAAGACTACATCTGGATGTAGACCAATTCATCTTAGGCGACCCATTCATCTTCTACACAGGCCAAATGGTAGGTTAAATGCTAGTGTGTTGAGAATCATCACCCTGCATTTTTCGAGTCTTTGATGGTGGCACTAATCACTAGAATTTCCCCAGGTATATGGTATTGCTTTGGCTTACTATTTCTGTAGAAAACACACTTCTAGGGGCTACCAACTGGTGGTCCTATTTTAATAGCCACGAGTTAAGAAGCCAATGACAAGATATTGTAGGTCCCCACTAAGGTAATGAAGTTTAGGTCTCTCTTTATCAGATCTATCAACTTTTCATTATACAGATCAATTAGGATCCTAGCAGATTGTCCGTCCATTTCATTGTAGGGATATCATGATCAATTATCCACGGTTAAAAATCCTTCTTAGGGGCTTCCCTAGTGGTGCAGTGGTTGAGAGTCCGCCTGCCGATGCAGGGGACACGGGTTCGTGCCCCGGTCCAGGAGGATCCCACATGCCGCAGAGCAGCTGGGCTCGTGAGCCATGGCCGCTGAGGCTGCGCGTCTGGAGCCTGTGCTCCGCAGCGGGAGAGGCCACAGCAGTGAGATGCCCGCGTACTGCAGAAAAAAAAAAAAAAGATCCCTCTTAGTCAAATGACTGTGATTACTACTCTGGCGCTCCTGTCCATTATGGTAACCACCACTACCTCATCTCTGATGGTTAAATGCAGTCATTTGGTCTCTGCCACTTTTGGATTCTATTATGTCCACTAGGGAATTGGGGATCCCTTTCAATGGCATAATCTCCTAATTTCATCCCTGTGCTTAGAGGACAGAAGCTACAGTAATTTCAAAGGATTTTGGCATTCTCCTCACTATTTTCTCAGTGCATTAGTGAAGAGAAGGTCTTCTGGGCCTTCTCAGGACATATTTGGAGATAGGTGACTGGGTCATGATGATTAACTGACCTAATGAATAGGTGACTGGAATGATAAATCCATTCCAAGCATCCTATCTCCCTAAGTCTTTTAAATCAATCCTCTAAAATGTATCGAGAGATTTCTAGCATCTCAACTTTATTTAGTGCAGGCCACCACTGAGTCCAGGTTTCAACCAACCAACTAAGAAAACCTTTAGAACAAGTCCCAGATGCTCAGGCAAGCATGATGAATCCAAGGCCTCTGATAAGTATATCCATATTAAAGATTTTTGCCTCATCAAAAATTATATTCTTTCATGCCCGTTCTAACACCCTTGAATTCATTATCATATTCCATAGGTTTCTGCCAATATGAATAAGCAAAATCTTGCCTATTTTTTAGTGTGAAAGCTTTTTCCTAGGCCAGACTTTTTACTTATGCCCTGGAATATACCGGGGCATAATATACTGGGTAGGAACATCTACCAACTCTGTAGATCTATACCAGTGGTTCTTGACATTCTTTTTTGGAGTCAAAACTGGAGGTATGCGTTGGTGGGGGGGGGGGGTACTACAAGCATCTAGTGGGTAGAGGCCAAGGATGCTGCTAAACAGCCTACAATGCACAGGACAGCCCACTGAAAAAGAATTATTCAGTCTAAATGTCGATAGTGATGATATTAAGAAACCCTGGTCCGATATGGAGAATACCGAGGTCACTAGCCACCTATGGCTATTGAACATTTAAAATGTGACTAGTTCAAACTGAGATATACTTTAAGTGCAAAATACACACTGATGTTGCATATGAAAAAGGAATGTAGAATACATTAATAATTTTTATATTGGATACATGTTGAAATGATAGTATTTTGAATATATTGAGTTAAATACGATATATTATTAAAATTTAATTTTAACCATTTTTTTTTACTATCCTTAATGTGGCTACTAGAAAATTTAAAATTACATATGTGGCTCACATTATATATCTACTGGATGGTGCTGGTCTAGAGGTATAAAGAAATGATAACAGTGAGTTATGAGAAGGTAAATTCCTCAGATGAAGTTATTTCAGAATCTTCAAAGAAGACAAGACCAGCCTTATAAGACAGGTAAGGAGGAGTTTTTCAGAAAGCAAAAAGCCCTCTAGGGTCTATCAAGATGATAGAATTATCTAAGTGTACTCAAACAGCTTCACGACAATTCTCAAGATCCAACTCCTTCTCAGTCATTGCCTGATCTTTTCACCTAGTCAGTCTGTTTATTCAACTTACCTTGTAAGTCAGCTCTTCACAGCACTAATATTTGATTTAGATAAGTCATCCTAGCAACGTATAGACGCGGGCCTCTCACTGTTGTGGCCTCTCCCGTTGCGGAGCACAGGCTCCGGACGCGCAGGCGCAGCGGCCATGGCTCACGGGCCCAGCAGCTCCGCAGCATGTGGGATCTTCCTGGAGCGGGGCACGAACCCGCGTTCCCTGCATCGTCAGGCAGACTCTCAACCACTGCGCCACCAGGGAAGACCTAGAGGTATGTTTTTAAGGCAATCATAGAAGCTCTCCTGACCTCTGAGCTCATCACATTTTTCTTTGAGCCTCTTAATACAGTAGTAAAGAGCAAACCCACCCCACAATCTTTGTATTCTTCATTTCTGCCATTCTCATCAAAGGCTTGCCTTCAATAACTACTTATTTCCTGATCACTACAGGCTGCTTTTAAATTGTTATAATTTACATTCAATAAAGTGCACAAATATTAAATGTTTAGAATATGAGTTTTGACAGTTATATTCACCCATGAAGCCACTACCTAAAACAAAGATATAGAACATTTACATCAACCTAGAAAGTTTATTTGTATTCCTTTCCAGTCCATCAGCCAAAACTACTTTTACCCCCTCTCACACACATACGTGCACACCGAGATAACCACCTTCTATTTTCTGTCACTAGAGGTTAATTTGCCTATTCTTGATCTTCATATAAATGCAATCATACATTCTAATTAATTTTGGGTCTAGCTTCTTTCACTCAATATATATATGTCTTTTAGATTCAGTCATGTTGTTCCATATTTTAGTACTTTGTTCCCTTTTATTCCTGAGTAGTATTCAGTTATACGAATATATCACAATTTATCAATTCTCCTGTTGATATTTTGGTAGTTTGCATTTTTTGGTTATTATGAATGAGGCTGATACAAACATTCTTGTAAAAGGCAGTTTATAAACACATTTTTTCATTTGTTTACCTAGAAGTGGAATTGCTGGGTCATGGGATATATATATCTTTAAGTTTATAAGAAAATGTCATATCCATCTTCAAAGTGCTTGTACCAGCAATGTATTAGGGTTCCAATTGCCTCACATCCTTGCCAACATTTATTATGGCAACCTTTTTATTTTAACTGTTCTAGTGGGTGTGAAGTGGCATCTCACTGTAATTTTAATTTGCATTTCCCTGATAACTAACGATTTTGTTGAGCACCTTTTTAATAGTTACGGGCCATATGTATATTTTTTTTGGTATGTGGGCTTCTCACTGTTGTGGCCTCTCCCATTGCAGAGCACAGGCTCTGGACGCGCAGCCTCAGTGGCCATGGCTCATGGGCCTAGCCGCTCCGCGGCATGTGGGATCCTCCCGGACCTGGGCACGAACCCTTGTCCCCTGCATTGGCAGGCGGACTCTCAACCACTGCGCCACCAGGGAAGCCCAAAAGGCTTTATTTTTTTAAAGCATTTTTAGGTTCATAGCAAAATTAAGAGGAAGGAACAGAGCTATACTATATATTTTCCACCCCACACGTGCATAGACTCTTCCATCAGCAACATCTCCTACCAGATGAAACATTTGTGACAACTGATGAACCTAGATTGACACATCATTATCACCCAGAGTCCATAGCTTATATTAGGTTTCACTCTTGGTGTTGTGCATTCTATGGGTTTGGACAAATATATGACGTACTCACCATTATAGTACCATACAGAGTATTTTCACTGCCCTAAAAATCCCCTATACTCTGCCTGTTCATCCCCACCTCCAAACCCTTAGCAACCACTGATCTTTTTACTGTCTCCACAGTTTTGCCTTTTTATATATTTGGAATCATACAGTATGTAGCCTTTTCAGACTGGTTTCTTTCATTTTGTAATATGCCTTTAAGTTTCCTTCATGTTTTTTCATGGCTTGATAGCTCATTTCTTTTTAGTGTTGAATAATATTCCATTGTTTGAATGTACCATAGATGATTTATACATTCACCTACTGAAGAACATCTCAGTTGCTTCCAAGTTTTGCCAGTTAGGAATAAAGCTACTCTAAACTTCCACGTGCAGGTTTTTATGTGGACATAAGTTTTCAACTCCTTTGGGTAAATACCAAGAAGTGAGTTTGCTGGATCTGATTATCGCTTTTCATCCAGATATTGTCCACAGAAATTGGAGACTTCAAACATGAACTTTCTTTTAAAAAAAGGTAATAGAATATGTTAATCTACTTTTCCCTCTAAGCTATGAATGACTCCAGTAATTACCATAACCTGCAAAAATCCAGAATGTTTGACGAGTTAACACTGTCAAATTTAGCCCAAGTTTCAGCGTACACTACAGAAAATTAGTTCATGTATGGAACATTTAATATATTGTATTCCATAGACAAAATGTTTGTTTTTTTTTTTTCGGTATGTGGGCCTCTCACTGTTTTGGCCTCTCCCGTTGCGGAGCACAGGCTCCGGACGCGCAGGCTCAACGGCCATGGCTCACGGGCCCAGCCGCTCCGCGGCATGTGGGATCTTCCCGGACTGGGGCACGAACCCGTGTCCCCTGCATCAGCAGGCGGACTCTCAACCACTGCGCCACCAGGGAAGCCCCCATAGCCAATTTTTAAATCAGAAGTTTATTTTGACGTCATTCAGAAAATAACACTGCTTATTCTTATATTTTAAGCTCAATATTCTATCCTCTGAACATCAGCATTTCTTTGGCTGACCAAGGGAAAATGATGCAAAAGCATGAAATTTCCTTTTTAAAATATATTATTGTTTGGCTCTGATTAGGTATTAAAGGCTTTAAGAATAAGTGTAAGCAACTGAAGTCTGGCATAAAGATGTGGTCATAGAGAGTACAGACACGATTTTATTAATTTTGTATTATTTAAAAATCTACTAATATAATTACAAATTAGAGACTTAGTTAACTATTTCAAGAACACTCAGAAAATAAAGGATCCCCAGGTGTCAAATATGAAGAAAAATATTCATAAGAAGATAGAATGTGGAGACAAAAGATTAATAATTCAGGGACACAAATATGAAACTGGCATACTTAGCATATTATGGTTAGTATACACTTTAAGAAAAGCTTAAGAAAGCTAAAGGACTAGCTTTGCTATTTGCTTTTTAAAAAATTATTTTATTTTAGGCTTATCTGCTTTGGATGGGCATTTTTTAATAGGTCTTCCCATTGTTAGGTTATTGAAGCTAAGCATGATCCTTTTGTACAGAAAAGAAAATTGCTTGGTCAAAATTTTGCCAAGGAAATGAATATAATATTACTTCGTTCATAAAAATATCATACATTTATATACTAAACCACTTACTGTACATGTTTTCAAACATTGACTGGCACTTTTTAGAAATGCCAGTGCTATTTTCTAAAGTACATTTAGCACTTACAAGAGTTTTGGTGGGAAGTAACTGGATACCTAACTAATGGTTGCTTAAAGAATCAGAGTTTACTTTACACAGTAAGAAGTCTGGAGTTTGGTACTCCCCCGTTGGCTCAGCTGTCACCAGTGTCATCGGTGACACAGGCTCTTTCTACCTTTCAGCTCTACTACCCTTCACTTTTTGGCTGACCTCCTCACCTTCCATCTAATGGCCACAGAGGCTCCCCCAGCCTCTGGCACCCTTATAGGAAAGAGGGGTAGGCTTTTCTTAGACATTTCTCTTTTTTTCAGGGAGAAAAATCTTTTCTGTGAACGATCCGCACACCACCACCTCCTTCTCCTTCATCTCTCTCTTGCTAAGAGACTACTCCTTAGATTATCAGCTAGCGTCGGGTTACATAGTGCCGCAGTATGAGGGAGGCTTGGAAAAATGAGCATCAGACATTTCCGACCTCTGTCGTGGGTGGAAGACAGGTTCGGCCAGCAAGAAAGAAAAGGAGGCTGACTATTGGGTGTGCAACTAACAGTGCCCAAGCAGGTGCCACACACCAGAGAAAGGCCATAATTAATATGGATTAATATTTATTAAACTCTTACTCTGACCTAGACACAGTTTTAATCACTATATGTACTATTCAAATTTTACAGATGTAGAACCTGAGGCACGGAGATGTTTAATAACTTACCTAAGGCCATGCAGCCAGTAAAAACTTTGCTTTTTACTGGAATTCAGGAAGCCTAACTTCAAAGCCCAATCACTTAACCATTTAACCACTGCTTCTACATAATTATTGCAATACAGGATTAAAGGAGAATGCCAAAAAAAATTTATAATTGAAAACAGAAGTAAGAGAACATTTTAACATATTCTTAAACTCTGGAATTTTAATATTTTGGCTTGATCCCCTGCTTAATAAGCAATCTACAATGTGTGACTTATTGCTATAATCTATATCATGATAACTCATCCACATGGAAATAAAACATGTATGTGATATGACATTGAAGATAAACAATGACACTAGAGAAATTCTCTTATCCTTGGCTAAAACAGATGAAATCCTTCCTGAAAAGTTTCTTTTAAAAAATTTGTGTTTCTTATAATCATTGCTTGAAAAATGCTCTTAATACTTTTATAATATGAGCATTTGATCTTAGTTAAAAATGTATCATCTATTGTACATTTTGTTCTTAAAATTACTGTATTTTAGTGACCAATTATAGTATTATATTAAAGAATTGATTGATTTTTCCTCTTTTCCTAGTTATATGACTCTAAAGAATCCCTGGTCAAAAAGATCCCATTATTTTCTAATAGAGAAAAAAAATTAAAAAAAAATTACTATGTAGTAAAAGATACATAGTACTAATTTTTAAAAAAAGTTAATCCCTAGCCTTTTTGGAGAAGAATAGAAAAGGGCAGAGAAGACAGTAGTCATATGGGAGACACAAAAAGAATTGGTAAGCAATAAGAAATAAAGGAGATCTCAGTTTAAGCAGGGCCTTCACTGGAATTTTCAAGCAAGCCATAGCCAAAACTCTTGAAATAATTACAGTGGGAGGTTATTCATGAAAACGTGGATCAAGGTAGGTTGCTAGGAATTGTGGGATATGGGATGAACTCTGAGACCTTAGCTATGCCCAGCTAGTTAAAGAGAAAAGAGCAAATTTAGGGAATAGAAATGACATGTCACAGGAAAAGTAATGGTATAAGAATAAATGCTTTGACTTTGAACTTAGAGAAGAAGCAGAGACAATCTAGAGTGGTTTTTGAAGCCATCCAGAAAGACAAGTGCCTAAGCCATAATTGTGTTTAAAAATTCTTATTTCCCTGAATCCCTCATGGGGAGAACACTATAAATGTCTGTGGTTGAAGGGGAGCCCTCCTAATCTTCCCACTGTACCTGGTTTCTGGATGGTCCCAAGGATTCAGAGGAGCAGGGCAATGGCTCTGTATGAGGCCAGGCGGGGATTTTGTTTCTACTGATTAGTTGGTTTTCCTTTTGAACGTAAGAAAAAGAGAGAAAGGAAGAGAGATGAAGAGCCTTCATAATAGAAAGAGGCTGAGGCAACCTGGGCACCAGGTTGCTCCATAGTTATAGGAAACTATTTTAAAAATGCTGATGCCTTCAGTGATGTAAAAGCTTTGTTTTATTTTTTCTGTGACATAAATACTTCCTTAGCTTCCCCATGAATTCTTCAATAAAATTTAAATTGCTCCAAATACAACACATACATATTTCTTTGGAAAACTCAGAAACACTACACTTAAACAATGTGAAGCACAGAAGCAACATGTGTGGCTCTAGGAAAAAGGAGTTTTAAGAAGTCAAGAGTTGTCTCCATCTTGGTGCAATTTCGGATCATCTCAAGCCAGAGCAGCTTCAGCCTGCCCTTACATGCACTGCCAACAAATTTCTTTCCATTATTTTTAAAGGGACACCATGATCAGCAGACTCCTGAACTGGACATTCCCCTGGTCAACAGAGAACAAAACAAGCAGCTGATGCATGAGGATCCACAGCCTTGCGAGTCCTCTATGCATACTATTAGGTGGATAGGAGCTGGGGAAGCTGTGTGGCTGACAGGGTCTTGGTGATCTTGCCAGGTGTCAGGCCTGAGCCTCTGAGGTGGGAGAGCCAAGTTCAGGACATTGGTCCACCAGAGACCTCCTGGCTCCACATAATATCAAATGGTGAAAGCTCTCCCAGAGATCTCCATTTCAATGTGAAGACCCAGCTACACTCAACAAACAGCAAGCTACAGTGCTGGACACCCTATACCAAACAACTAGCAAGACAGGAATACAACCCCACCCATTAGCAGAGAGGCTGCCTAAAAATCACAATAAGGTCACAGACAACCCAAAACACACCACCGGACATGGTCCTGTCCACCAGAAACACAGATCCAGGCTCAACCACCAGAAGAGAGGGACCAGTTCCTTCCATCAGGAAGCCTACACAACCACTGAACCAACCTTAGCCACTAGGGGCAGACACCATAAACAATGGGAACTATGAACCTGCAGCCTGTGAAAAGGAGATGCCAAACACATTAAGCTAAACAAAATGAGAGGACAGAGAGATATGCAGCAGATGAAGGATCAAAGTAAAAACCCACCAGACAAAACAAGTGAAGAGGAAGTAGGCAGTCTACCCGAAAAAGAATTCAGAGTAATTATAGTAAAGATGATCCGAAATCTTGGAAATAGAATGGAGAAAATGCAAGAAACATTCAACAAGAAACTAGAAGAACTAAAGAGCAAACAAACAATGATTAACAACACAATACATGAAATAAAAATTCTCTAAAGGAATCAATAGCAAAATAATTGAGGCAGAAGAACACATAAGTGACCTGAAAGATAAAATAGTGGAAATAACTACCACAGAGAAGAATAAAAAAAAAGAATGAAAAGAACTAACGACAGTCCCAGAGACCTCTGGTACGACATTAAATGCACCAACATTTGAATTATAGGGGTCCCAGAAGAAGAACAGAAAAAGAAATGGACTGAGAAAATATTTGAAGAGATTATAGTTGAAATCTTCCCTAATATGGGAAAGGAAATAGTCAATCAAGTCCAGGAAGTGCAGAGAGTCCCATATAGGATAAATCCAAGGTGAAACATGCCAAGACACATATTAATCTAACTATCATAAATTAAATACAAAGAAAAAATATTAAAAGCAGCAAGGGAAAAGCAACAAATAACACACAAGGGAATCCCCATAAGGTTAACAGCTGATCTTTCAGCAGAAACTCTGCAAGCCAGAAGGGAGTGGCAGGACCTATTTAAAGTGATGAAAAGGAAAAGCCTACAACCAAGATTACTCTACCCAGCAAGGATCTCATTCAGATTCGACAGAGAAATTAAAGCCTTTACAGACAAGCAAAAGCTAAGAGAATTCAGCACCACCAAACCAGCTTTACAACAAATGTTAAAGGAACTTCTCTAGGCAGGAAACACGGAAGTAGGAAAAGACCTACAGTAACAAACTCAAAACAAGAAAATGGTAATAGAAACATACATATCAATAACTACCTTAAATGTAAATGGATTAAATGCTCCAAACAAAAGCCATAAAGTGGCTGAATGGATGCAAAAACAAATTCCGTATATATGCTGTCTAAAGAGACCCACTTCAGACCTAGGGAACACATACAGACTGAAAGTGAGGGGATGGAAAAAGATATTCCATGCAAATGGAAATCAAAAGAGAGCTGGGTAGCAATTCTCATATCAGACAAAATAGACTTTAAAATAAAGACTATTACAAAAGACAAAGAAGGACACTACATAATGATCAAGGGATCGATCCAAGAAGAAGATATAGCAATTGTAAATATTTATGCACCCAACATAGGAGCACCTCAATACATAAGGCAAATGCTAACAGCCATAAAAGGGAAATTTTCAGTAACACAATCATAGTAGGGGATTTTAACACCCCACTTTCACCAATGGACAGATCATCCGAAATGAAAATAAATAAGGAAACACAAGCTTTAAATGATACATTAAACAAGATGGACTTAATTGACATTTATAGGACATTCCATCCAAAAACAACAGAATACACTTTCTTCTCAAGTGCTCACGGAACATTCTCCAGGATAGATCATATTGTGGGTCACAAATCAAGCCTTGGTAAATTTAAGAAAATTGCAATCGTATCACATATCTTTTCTGATGACAACGCTCTAAGTCTAGATATCTATTATAGGAAAAAACTGTTGCAAATACAAACATATGTCAGCTAAACAATACACTACAAAATAACCAAGAGATCACTGAGGAAATCAAAGAGGAAAACAAAAAATACCTAGAAACAAATGACAATGAAAACACGATGACCCAAAACCTATGGGACAAAGCAAAAGCAGTTCTAACAGGAAAGTTTACAGCAATACAATCCTACCTCAGGAAACAAGAAACATCTCAAATAAACAACCTAAACTTACACCTAAATCAATTAGAGAAAGAAGAAGCACAAAAACCCAAAGTTAGCAGAAGGAAAGAAATCATAAAGATCAGATCAGAAATAAATGAAAAAGAAATGAAGAAAACGATAGCAAAGATCAATGAAACTAAAAGCTGGTTCTTGAACATTCCCAAACTCATTCTACGAGGCCACCATCACCCTGATACCAAAACCAGATAAAGATGTCACAAAAAAAGAAAACTACAGGCCAATATCACTGACGAACACAGACACAAAAATCCTCAACCAAATACTAGCAAACAGAATCCAACAACACATTTAAAGGATCATACACCATAATCAAGTGGGGTTTATCCCAGGAATGCAAGGATTCTTCAATATACGCAAATCAATCAATGTAATAAACCATATTAACAGATTGAAGGAAAAAAGCCATATGATCATCTCAATAGATGCAGAAAAGGCTTTCGACAAAATTCAACACCTTTTATGATAAAAACTCTCCAGAAAGTAGGCATGGAGGGAAACTACCTCAACATAATAAAGGCCATATACAAAAAAACCACAGCCAACATCATTCTCAACAGTGAAAAGCTGATAGCGTTTTCTCTAAGATCAGGAAGAAGACAAGGTTGCCCACTCTCACCACTATTATTCAACATATTTTTGGAAGTTTTAGCCAAAGCAATCAGAAAAGAAAAAGAAATAAAAGGAATCCAAATTGAAAAAGAAGAAGTATAGCTGTCCCTGTTTGCAGATGACCTGATACTATACATAGGGAGTCCTAAAGATGCTACCAGAAAACTACTAGAGCTAATCAATGAATTTGGTAAAGTAGCAGGATACAAAATTAATGCACAGAAATCTCTGGCATTCCTATACACTAATGATGAAAAATCTGAAAGAGAAATCAATAAAACACTCCCATTTACCATTGCAACAAAAAGAATAAAATACCTAGGAATAAACCTACCTAAGGAGACAAAAGACCTGTATGTAGAAAACTATAAGACACTGATGAAAGAAATTAAAGATGATACAAACAGCTGGAGAGATATACCATGTTCTTGGATTGGAAGAATCAACACTGTGAAAATGACTACGCTACCCAAAGCAAGCTAGATTCAATGTAATCCCTATCAAACTACAATGGCATTTTTCACAGAACTAGAACAAAAAATTTCACAATTTGTATGGAAACATAAAAGACCCCGAATAGCCAAAGCAGTCTTGAGAAAGAAAAACAGAGCTGGAGGAATCAGGCTCCTGGACTTCAGACTATACTACAAAGCTATAGTAATCAAGACAGTATGGTACTGGCACAAAAACAGAAATATAGATCAATGGAACAGGATAGAAAGGCCAGAGATAAACCCATGCACATATGGTCACCTTATTTTTGATAAAAGGAGGCAAGAATATACAATGTAAAAAAGACAGCCTCTTCAATAAGTGGTGCTGGGGAAACTGGACAGCTAAATGTAAAAGAATGAAATTAGAACATTCCCTAACACCATACACAAAAATAAACTCAAAATGGATTAAAGACCTAAATGAACAGCCAGACACTCTAAAATTCTTAGAGGAAAACATAGGCAGAACACTCTATGACATAAATCACAGCAAGATCCTTTTTGACCCACCTCCTAGAGAAATGGAAATAAAAACAAAAATAAACAAATGGGACCTAATGTTACTTAAAAGCTTTTGCACAGCAAAGGAAACCATAAACAAGATGAAAAGACAACCCTCTGAATGGGAGAATATATTTGCAAACAAAGGATTAATCTCCAAATTTACAAGCAGCTCATGCAGCTCAATATCAAAAAAAACAAACAACCCAATCCAAAAATGGGCGGAAGACCTAAATAGACACTTCTCTAAAGAAGATATACAGATTGCCAACAAACACATGAAAGGATGCTCAACATCACTAATCATTAGAGAAATGTAAATCAAAACTACAATGAGGTATCACCTCACACCAGTCAGAATGGCCATCATCAAAAAATCTACAAACAACAAATGCTGGAGAGGGTGTGCAGAAAAGGGAACCCTCTTGCACTGTTGGTGGGAATGTATATTGATACAGCCACTATGGAGAACTATATGGCGGTTCTTTAAAAAACTAAAAATAGAACTATCATATGACCCAGCAATCCCACTATTGGGCATATACCCAGAGAAAACCATAATTCAAAAAGAGACATGGGGGCTTCCCTGGTGGCGCAGTGGTTAAGAATCTGCCTGCCAATGCAGGGGACACAGGTTCGAGCCCTGGTCTGGGAAGATCCCACATGCCGCAGAGCAACTAGGCCTGTGAGCCACAACTACTGAGCCTGCGCGTCTGGAGCCTGTGCTCCACAACAAGAGAGGCCACAAGAGTGAGAGGCCTGCGCACCGCGATGAAGAGTAGCCCCCGCTTGCTGCAACTAGAGAAAGCCCTCATACAGAAACGAAGACCCA
Organism: Neophocaena asiaeorientalis asiaeorientalis; assembly: GCF_003031525.2. Taxonomy (NCBI): domain Eukaryota; kingdom Metazoa; phylum Chordata; class Mammalia; order Artiodactyla; family Phocoenidae; genus Neophocaena; species Neophocaena asiaeorientalis. The sequence goes on along the minus strand of NW_020175442.1, from coordinate 473,449 downwards.
ACACAGGCAAAAATAAAAATAAATAAATAAGTAAATAAAAAACAGAAAAACAAAAATACATGTACCATAATGTTCACTGCTGCACTAGTCACAATAGCCAGCACATGGAAGCAACCTAAGTGTCCACTGACAGATGAATGGATAAAGAAGATGTAGCACATATATACAATGGAATATTACTCAGCCTAGGAAGAAAACGAAACGAAATTGAGTTATTTGTAGTGAGGTGGTAGGACCTAGAGTCTGTCAGTCAGCGTGAAGTAAGTCAGAAAGAGAAAAACAAATACCATATGCTAACACATATATATGGAATCTAAAAGAGAAAAGAAAATGGGTCTGAAGAACCTAGGGACAGGACAGGAATAAAGATGCCGACGTAGAGAATGGACTTGAGGAAATGGGGAGGGGAAGGGTAAGCTGGGACGAAGCGAGAGAGTGGCATGGACATATATACACTACCAAATGTAAAAATAGATAGCTAGTGGGAAACAGCCGCAAAGCACAGGGAGATCCGCTTGGTGCTTTGTGTCCTCCTAGAGGGGTGGGATAGGGAGGGTGGGAGGGAGACACAAGAGGGAGGAGATGTGGGGATTTATTTATATGTATAGCTGATTCACTTTGTTATACAGCAGAAACTAACAAAGCATTGTAAATCAATCATACTCCAATAAAGAGGTTTAAAAAAAAAAAAGAAGTCAAGTGTCCAAGCAGTTGCAGAAGTGTAGGAGGGGGGCTTGATCTTCCATAAGCCATGGAATTGACATAGAAACAACCAATTACATATAGGTCTCTGAGGAGTAAGGGGACTCCAGCTGACAATAACTGAGAATTATATTGATAACAACATCTATAGCTACCATTTACAGAGCACTTATGGACAAAGCATCAAGAACCATAGCCTTATGTTATAAACTTGGAGTATATTTTTATGTCATTTAACTACAGGTAACTACAGATCTCAGATTCTTTTCAGGTCATTGTTTCTCATTTTATATCTTCTGTTGGCAGTTAGTGTCATGTTCGTCACTTCTGGGCAATGAAGCATTCCTTGATTCCTCTCTTGATAAGCTTATAAGCTGAAGGGCTTTTATTTTACCTTCATAGCAAGAATATTCAATGGCGGGTGAAAAGGAGACTCCTAGAAAGCTGAAGGAAGGCTAAAAGAAGACAACCGAAATTGTTGTCTGGGCTCTGTCCGTTTCACCTGCATTCAGCAATAACCCCCTTGCTGGCCGCTGCTTCCACCTTTGGCCTCCTCACAAAACATGTGAAAGTCAGATCACGTCACTCCTCCACATCCACCACTGATTTCCCCTTTCATGGGTAAACTCCAGTTTTCCCATGAGCTCTGGTTGACCAAATAGACTACCAGGTATTTCTCCAAAAAAGATGGGTTGATTTGGGATCGGCAGAGAATTACAACTTGGGATCTCCAACCGTGGCGAGTCACTTGCAAGTCCCCCACAGTAAGGGAAGGAGAGACTCTGTAGAGAGGAAAGGGAAGTTGGGAAAGTTAGAGTAAACCCAGAATCCATGGCTTTTCATTGGCTGAGTCCTCATAAAAAGAAGAGCAGTCTTTCTTTTTCCTGTTGGGCTCAGCTATCATCTCAGGACATGAGAGCTCCCCCTTCTGGTCTCCAAACTTTATTTAATTGAGGTTTCTGTTTCTTAAATTTTACAGTTGCAAGCCTTATGTGATCTGTGCTCTAGACAGAGCTCCCTCCAGTTCACGGCATGTCTCACTGCTCTCTCCTGTGTTCATTTCACTCCAAGCACCCTCCAGCCTCAGGACCTTCCCACTTGCCCATCTGTCAGCCTGCACTACTTCTCTCTCAAGTGGTCGAATGTTTCCTTCCGTCACTCCTAACAATATTACCTGTGAGGCTTTGCCCAGCCACCTGATACAAAATAACAAAACTCTCTCATTGCCTCTTCCCCTTTACCTGATTTCTTATTCTTCATAACACTTTCACTAGGTATCCCATTATATTTGTTTGTTGTCTCTCTCTCTCCTCTAGTGTAAACTCCCTGAAGACAGGGACTTGGTCCATTTCATTCATTTTACATCCAGCACTTAGAACAGTGCCTGACATCTAGTAGAAACACAGTTTATGTTTTCAACAGGCTTATTAGGATATATTTGACACAATCTTAATTTTGAGTGAATAAATGAATGAATGAATAAATGAGAAAGGGAAAAAAGAGAAATAAAAGTTAAGGAAGCAGTTCTTTGTTTAAATAAGGTACCTTCTTGGGAGTTACTGCTTGAGGCTAGATATCTATCAGAGGTCATTAAAACAATCTTATCAAGACTCACCTAATCATCAAAAAGAAAACAGACTGAATTTGAGGCAAGGGCTTTAATAATAGAGAGATGATTATGGCTTTTGAGAATCTAAAACCCACTTATTGGTGTTGTTATTTTTAACTCTGTACTCTGTAGTTGTTTCTTTCCAAAGAATAAACAATGGTGTCACTGTAAAATCCATAATTAATGCAATATTTTTTTTTCCTGAGTTCTGAAGAAAACACAGGCCTTTCCCAAAAGAAAATTTAAAAATATATTTAAGGACTACATAGACTGCCTTTTTCTAGTGTGAAGGCTGTAATCATGAAGTAAATCCGTGGATATTCCCCCAGAACTCTTGATATAAAGACTGCTCCAGTTGCCCACTCTCACCACTCTTATTCAACATAGTTTTGGAAGTTTTAGCCACATTACCCCAAAAAAAATGTTTAAAAAAAAAAAAAAAAAAAAAGACTGCTCCAAGCGGGGCTCAAAGACCAGCAGCCTCAGCATCACGTGGGAGCTTGATAAGAGTGCAGAATATGGGCCTTTCCTTGACCTCTAGAGTCGGAATCTGCATTTGAACAGGTGATTCTTAGGGATATTTAAGTTTGAAAAGCACTACTCTAAGTAGCTTTTGCTGTAGTCTAGAAGGAGGTCCCTGCGGGCTAATTCTGTTTGCTGAGAGTTTTGTCTGGGAATTCAGAGCCCCATGTACCTACACCCCAAAAACAGAAGGGGGAGCCCTAATCCCCCCAATTGCCAGATCTAATTGGAGTTGCTTCCTGTTCTTTGCAGGGCTGGCGGGGTTAAATGGACTAGTAGAAGCTGCATAAGGAGAGAAGGAAAACCAAAAAACCTGCTGCCCCCTGTTTGTGGGAATGGAGGAAGCCAGGGAATCTGGCAGAGCCCTGGGCCTCAGAGAGGTACTGAGGACAGAATCAGAGCAGGAAGAAAACAGAAAGGGAAACAGAGTCAGGATTTTATACTAATACTTCTGTTTCTTGTTCTCTGAGTCTCTCTGGTTATTTTCATCTCTTTACAACATTTCCCCTACATTTCTGCTTTCTCTTTTTTTCTTCTCTGGAAAAATAATGATAGTAATAATGATAATACCTTATACATACCATGATACTATACACTATCTGGTTCATAATGGATAGAACAATATTTTATAGAATGCAATTTTATAGAATTTTTTGCAAATGAGGAATATTCCATAACTTTCTCACATTTTCTTTATTGGCTTATCATTAAAAGTAGTTCTTGCTTCCATTCATTTTGGCAAATTTTGGAGGTTTCTCTGGTGCACAAAGTCATCTTTGTTATTGCCACCATGAGGGTGGGGAGGAGGCTTATTAGCAAAATCCCGGAGGTGAAAGACTGCAGAGGGAGAATTCAAGAAACTAGAAACGAAGTGTAAGCGCTCAATGCTTTGGCATGGTGGTGACTCACCAAACACAAATGACTTCCCAGACCCTATCTGCACCATCCACTTCACTCCTTTGCCTTGAAAATGAGTATAACTATAAAGAAAATGGGATAAGGGAGGTATAAAATGTGCCATCTGGGTCCTTAGCAAGCTCCATGTTTTATTCAAATTCTTAGTCTACAATTTTTTTCACCTTCTATTTTGATTTATTTCATAAACATTGCAAAACGGAAGTGGCCCATCAGCTTTGCAGCCAAGCCACACACTGGATTATACTTTCCTCTTCTAAATGGGTTTGCTGATGAGTTGAAACAAAAGCCTGAAAGAAAATAATCCAAAACTTTCTTGGACTCCTCAAGATGTCAAATCTCCTGATTCTCTGACACCAACTGCATGTTTAACTCACTTTGATTTTGGGTCTCAACCTACAGACTCCATGAAAAAAAAGAAAAATAGAGAGGCCTTCTGGGTTCAGGTTGAACTGCAGATTCAGACAATGAACAAAGATGTGCTTTAGATTCTTCAGTTACTGAAATTGAATAACTCTTATTTTCTTGAAAGCAGATAAAAACAGACCAGATTCCTAGAATTTATATAATATTGAAATAAATGCTTGAACATTATGTTCCCATATTTCTTCACTTTACGTATGTTTCATTTCTCAGATATCATAAAATCTATAGGCAGAAGCAGTGAGTTTTTTTGAGCGAAAGGATAAGGTGGGTTTTTTGACAAAGTCTCACACTTTATCAGAAGTGGACACTCTGCTCAGGAATGCCTTTAAGTTATTGAGTTAAGTCAGTTTTTGCCAGCTTTTTAGTTTTGTCTCCTGTAGGGTCAGCCTGATCAGAAGAGAAGGCAGGAAGAAGAGATCCTCAGCTAGCCTGACCCCAGGCCTGGTTACTGAGAGCAGAAAGGGTTCTCAGGGTAGGTCAGAACAGAGGTGGTAGGAAAGGGCTTTCAGGAGTGAATATGACTCCCAAGACATAGTGAAAAAGTGGGTCAGTGACTGGGAATCTGTAAAGACAGGTGCCAGCCAAGTGGCCAGACCCAGGGATTAGGTTCCAGAACCAAGGAACCAAAAAGTAGATAGACAGGAATGGATGTCATGCCTGGACTCTCAGCCCAGGGTGAGCAAAGCCCGACTGTGCCTGTTCAGGTTTTAACCCAAGTGAAGTTGGACAAGATTATTGATTTATGGCTGTTCTTTATAAAGCTGCATGCATTCTCTACCCCTCATTCTAAGGGAGCCATTGTAACTGTTGACAAGAACAAGTAGAGAGAGAGCTGGATGTCAGTGCTCAGTGGCCCCCTCAGCCAGTTAACTTATATAAGTGTGCATGGTGGTAAGAAGAAACATCCCTGATTGTGGTGAAAAGCTACTCTCCTGGTGTGGCTTATGAGTTTAATTTTTTAGTATATTGCTTTGCTGATAGGAATGTTTTTCTTAAAAGCACAACAGATTAGTGTAAGAAAATAAACCGTCAAGGAAAGCTGAAAGTAAAGTGCATTGTTCTGTCCAATGAGTCACAGTTCCAGGCAAAGCCTTTGGAGTTGCCACGCCTTGAAGCTTCCACTCTGTAGACACAGCGTGAGCGAGGGGAAAAAACCCACGGCTGGGAATCAGCCCGAGAAGACAAGACAGCTAAACTGACCTCTGAGCTGTAGGATGAGCAACTCTGGCAGTCACGTGGTGACCAGCGATATTCTATTCTCCAACACCCCCAGGGGAACAACCAAAACCCAAGCAACTTCCTTCAAGAGGGATGAAGAGGGAAACTGCTCCAGAGCAGAAGCAATACCTTCTAGAACTGATACTTTCAAAGTTGGGGAGATCATTTTCACACTCTAATCCAGGGCTTCTTCGTAATCTGCTTTAATTTACTTCACTGATTCTGTTCATTCATTCATTCAACAAATATTTATTGAGTGTTTACTGATCTAGGCGCTGAGGAGGTAGTGATAAAAACAGACAGGGTCCTTCTCGCATAAGCCCTTCAGCGTGAAGGAGACAACCAATTACACAAGCATAAGCCCTTCAGCGTGAAGGAGACAACCAATTACACAACATGAACGTGACATTGTAGGCGTGATCATGCTTCAAAGGAGAGGTATCTGATGCACTGAAAGCATGAAAGGGGATTTGAGCTAGGTAGGGAGCTCGGCTCAGGCTTCCAGGACAGAACAGGAATTTGAAGGAAAACAGGTGAGAAGCAGTGGGAGAAAAGGTTCCAAACAGAAGGACAGTAAGAAAAACTCCCTTCAATATCCCTCAACATTTCAGCTCTTCACACTTCGTTTCTAGTTTCTTGAGAACATGAGAGACACGATACATTGAAAAACAATGGAACTTGGAATCAGTTGGTTTCATTCTAGCCCTATGACAATACTCACACAGCCTTGAACAAGTTACTTAGATTTTCTGAGCCTTAGTTTTGTCACCCATAAGATAGGAAGGATAAAGCCCAGCACACAATAAAAGTTAGCACCTTTCCCCACTGGCTAATTTTCATAATCTTTCTGAGACTCAGTGTCTTCATTGAAAAATAGAAATAAAAAAATTATACCTGTATCTGGGAATTCACATTTAGGTGGGTTCATTTGTAAGCTCTAAAGCATTATAAAATTATCGGGTAATATTATTAATCACTCATAAAATATTTGTGAGGCCTGCTATATTCCAGATCCTGTGATAGTTACTGCAGAAATGGAAGTTTTTTTTTTTAATCTTTGGCTGCGTTGGGTTTTCGTTGTTGCATGCGGGCTTTCTCTAGTTGTGGAGAGCGAGGGCTACTCTTCTTTTCGGTGCACAGGCTTCTCACTGCAGTGGCTTCTCTTGTTGTGGAGCACGGACTCTAGGCACGCGGGCTTCAGGAGTTGTGGCTCATGGGCTCTAGAGTGCAGGCTCAGTAGTTGTGGCGCATGGACTTAGCTGCTCCGTGGCATGTGGGATCTTCGCAGACCAGGGATTGAACATGTGTCCCCTGCACTGGCAGGCCCTGCACCACCAGGGAAGCCTGGAAGTGGAAGATTGATGGAGGCATAGCCTTGCTCTCAGGAGAGAGGTGCTGAAAGAGAAATTCATCCTTTTCCTTGATCAAGAGAGAAAAGGCAGCAAGGACAGAAGGAAAGGCCTCTGTGGCCTGCACAGACATCCAAGTTCCTGGCACTTGGCCCTCTCTGGGGGATATCTGATACCTTCCCCCCACCAGCCATCAGCTGAGAGCTCTCCCAGACTACCTGATGCAAGGCCCCAGGGACAGGGCTGCAGGATGGATTTCCAAATCTTCAAAATAAGCAGACAAAGGAATCTTACATCAAACAAAAATTGACGAGTGCAGTAGGGAAGGAATTGCTCTGAATGATGGAGGAGGTTGTCAAGGATTTCAAGATTTCTGTGCTTCTACTGCAAGTGGATGGAAAAACCCAGATTCTCTGATTTTCAGCCCAGCCAGCCAGGCTTCCCTCTTTTAAGCTCCTTTTGTCTTATTTCCATTTGAGAAGACATAAAATGAGTAAGGGGTGGAAGATTTCTTGCCAAACCATGATTCAGGAGGAAGCTCAGCCACAGAACATGCAAGTGTGGCATCGCCCAGAGAAAAAAGACTTGTAGAGACAGGTCTCCGAAAGATCCACCCCAGATTTTGCAAAGAAGGCACCTCCTTCATCACAAGCTCTAAGCCCTTCCAAGTTCAGGAAGAAACTACCTGCTCCGCCATTGACAGCTTGGCACAATGTGCCCAGCAGGACCAGTGTGAGTAAAGCAGACGGTTTTCTGCAACATGACCCACGGGGACAGTGCAGGTCCTGTTTGCAGCCTGAAGTTTGTGACTCTCCTGGTGGTCCTAGGTCCGGAACTCCTATTCCTGGGAGCCGGAGTGCAGCTTCAAGAAAATGGGTATAATGGATTACTTGTTGCAATCAATCCTCAGGTAACCGAGGATCAGAAACTCATCCTAAACATTAAGGTGAGTGGCAAGTATGAAGTCAAAACCATTATCCTATTCGAGCAGACCTGTAGCCTTCTTTAAGGAGTTGCCTGGTTTGTATTTGAGCAGTAAGGAAAGTGATGTTTCTCAAAAATAGCAACAAAAATTACAATTAACAGCCAAGCCAGTTTGTTCACCTAATTCTGTGTAGTCTCAGCTCACAGACTGTTGATCTAGCCCTCTTTTATTTGTTGTTGCTGGTTACTACTAATTTTAGCTTTTGTGTTTAACTACATGGCTGTTTTTGGGGTAGCAACTTAAAAAATAATCCATTGTGGCAACAAAGACCAGATGTTTGACTGATGAATAAGCATGATTGTGCCTATTAAAATTATGTTGTTGGGTTCCATCCTGAGGATGGGAATTCTCAGACAGAAAGAGTGAGAGTTTGAACGGAGTGCCAAAGAGCAACATTCTTTCTTTTCACCTGAATGTTCTGTAAAGCAGTTGACTATTTTCACCTTGATATGGTAAGGCAGGCCCATAGCTCCATTACTTGAGTCTCCCTTTGGTATTGCTTTAGTGAAATCAGTATTGTCATAAGGTGTGGTCTTGGAAAGGTGTGCCGTGAAAAGGATTTGTTCGGTAAAAGCTTAGAAGTCTTTCACAAAATTTGGAAAATTATATAGGCAAACCCAGATGCACAATTAGTGTCCTAAAATCTCTTCCAGATAACCATTTGAAGTTTATTTATTTTGCTCCTAGGTTTTCCCAAAAATCTAACACTGTCTCTAATAGAAATGGGCTCCTTCAAAATACCTTCATTATTTTTATTACTGCTTATTCAAGTATAACCAGAAAACTAAAACATTAAGAATTTATAAGTGATAAAATAAGCTTTTCTTTTATTTGGTTACAGGAAATGATAACTGAAGCTTCTTATTACCTATTCAATGCTACCAAGAGAAGAGTGTTTTTCAGAAATATAAAGATTTTAATACCTGCCACATGGAAAGCTAATAATTACAGCAAAGTAAAACAAGAATCATATGAAAAGGTAATTCAAGATTTCATTAAATGTGCTTAACTCAAGAAAAAAATATAATGTGTTCAAACTTTAAAAGTGAGAACTTAGACAAAAACAAATTAATATTAATACACAAACAATATTATTGAAAAGACTGCTATGTGCAAAATGTATGGAAATGTAATAAATGAGTGAAAATTATGGAGTAAAAAATAAGCAAAATGCCATTGCCCAAGCGGCCTCTCAGAAGATCTCTTTACTATGTAACTTACAGAGTCCTTTCTGAAATTTTTGGTTAAGGACCAAGAACTAGTTTTATTCTACTGAGTATGAGCTGTAAAGGGAATAATTTCAATTATGACTATCCTCATTTTCCACCCTGTCAGAGACAGTAAACATACATGTACAGACAGAAACCTAAGCCACCCATGCATATAAAAATATGACTTTCTTGTCCTGCAAGAGTGCAAATTAGCAGAATTTCACATTAGCCCAAGTCCAGGACACTGTTTTTGAGGAGTATGTTGATAAGAAGCAAGGCAGAAAGCAGGGAAGAGAGGCATGGCTACCTTTTTTTTTTCCAGCCAAAAAAAGAACCTTCAAAGGACTCTCATAAGCTGTAGATTATAATTAAGCATCCGTGATAATGTCTGGCACATACTGGTATGCATGCTATAAATAAATGTTAAATAAATTTGGCAAATGACTGTTTGAAATTACTGTGATCAAGAGTCCTAGCAGCTACCGGAAAGGGCAGGAGCAGAGGCATTGAGAATATAGCTCAGGGCTTCAGCAATGGAGTGGGTTCAAGATCTGTAATTACAGCTCGGATAGAAGGGCTGAGACTGTGGTAGTTTCCCCTTTTCCTTATTTGTGTCACTTGGTATGAATTTTCCTAAGATTGTGTTAATTCTTAGATCTCCTTTTAAGTTATTAAATGATATAGCAATCTCAAAGGCACCCCAGTGTCCTGAAGAAGTTAAAGGGGTCCTTAAAATGATCTGATTTATGACCAGGTGAAAGCATTTGATGATCGGGCTTGGAGATAGGAGTGATATGGGATAAACTGGGAACAGAGCTATTGTTTATTAAACTGCAACTAAATGCTAGGCATTCTGTATATATTGCTTAATTCTCAGACACCTAAAATTAGTTGCTGTTATCGCAAATTAGGAAACTGAGGCTCAAATATGGTAAGGATTTTATCCCAAGTCAAACAGCTGGTAAATTAAAGAGCAATTTGAATTCATGCCTGTTTGATTCCAAAACCTATGCTCTTTGCTCTAAGCTATACTGTCTCTAGCCACCTTACATAGTTGTCATTAATCAATCTGGCCTTCAGTGGGACAAAAAGTCTTGGAGATAACCAACACCAAACCCAGGTGCTACTCCTCATCCTAATGAAGAAGAGAGAAATAAATAAATAAAGCAATAATGACTGAACAGGGCTTCCCTGGTGGCGCAGTGGTTGAGAGTCCACCTGCCGATGCAGGGGACACGGGTTCATGCCCCGGTCCGGGAAGATCCCACATGTCGCAGAGCGGCTGGGCCCATGAGCCATGGGTGCTGAGCCTGCACATCTGGAGCCTGTGCTCCACAACGGGAGAGGCCACAACAGTGAGAGGCCCGCGTACTGCAATAAAAACAAAAACAAAAACAAATGACTGAACAGAAAGATTAAAGGAAAGAGTTACTGAAGGCTGTTCATGTATCTGCTAGATACCAACTCTTTTAACCTCATAATGTCAATCAAGCAAACACTTAGCAAATGATCATTACATACAGGAACCATGTTAGGCATGGCAGAGGACACAAGGAAAAGCAAGATAGTTCCTCTCCTTATGACTCTACAGTCTAATGTAGGTGGGACGCAGGGGAGGGGGGGAGGGGTAGGAAAAAAGTACATAAAAGCTGTATTACTATGGTCTGTAAGGTAGTATATAACCCCAAACAGCCTGAGTATTCTATCCCATACAGTGTACTCTTTCCTTTTTGTTTCAGGACAACTTTCCAGACATAGAAATGAGGTTTTGTCCAAGTGAAGACTATTCAAGGGCATGATGCCTGTAGCCCTTTTCACAGGTGTTGCCTTGCAAAGTCCTTGGCTTGAATTCTTATCTTTCTAAAAAAAAATGCTAATTATTATAAAAATAATTCATGCTTGTTGCAAAAAGACAATGTAGAAATATGGACAATAAAAAGAAAGTATTACCTTCCACTATTCCTCAGCGGTGTGTACACCCCCCCCACACACACACCAATACACATGTAGTACATATAGTGATTGTTATATATATATTTATAAGATCATATTAGATCTATTGTTCCATAATCAACTTTAAAAAAAATTAACAACATACTTAACTTCTAAGGGCAAGTCTTGAGACAACATATTATCTTTATTCCTCAAAATAAAAGGAACAATGTTGTATATAAAACTGTGTTCTCTAGATGGTTATTTGAATAGATATTTACTTTAGCTTCTGACTTAAAATATTGTGTTTTATAAATAGTAATTGAAATGGTAAGGGTACAGTATGAAATATAACTTCAATAGAATAATTGTTTTGCTGATCTGATTGGTTATGGGAATAAAAGGACAAGGCTTAAAAGAAACATATCCTATTGTCTTGCACTGATGAAAGAACCCACAGAAAGTTGTTCACAAAAGGCTATAACATTTTACAGTACAGCTCTGAATGATGTGTAAATGCTCTTAAAATTTCTTCAAACTTTTAAATTTCTTTTTATCGTGATTTATAATGTCAGAATTTTACAGTGTTGACTTTTGAGAAAATTTTAATCTGGAAAATGGGAAGGTCAAATGAAAGTAATGAAGCTCCATGGAAATTTGATAAGCTTTTAAAATATATACGCTTTTGAAAGTGACATATAGTTTTGTTGATATTTAGTTGTGAATGAATTTTAAACTCCATCTAAAGGCATTTATTTTTTTAATCTGTTTTAAAATTGGGATACAACCCATATAGAAAAATGGACACATATCTTAAATGTACACTTCAAAGTGTTTTAACAAATGTAGATATTTATGTCACCAACACTACAGTTGCGATGTAGAGTATTACAAGGCATTTCTTTTAATTTAGGCAAATGTCATAGTGACTGACTGGTATGGGGCACATGGAGATGATCCATATACCTTGCAATACAGAGGATGTGGAAAAGAGGGAAAATACATTCATTTCACACTTGACTTTCTACTAAATGATGACTTAACAGCTGTCTATGGATCACGAGGTAAGTTTGACCAATCAAGAAATAGACAATGGACAGCACTATTTACAGTATTCTGTGCTTAATGCTAAAAGGGACTCAGAGAACCTGAAACCTGCCAAGGACTTACCATTGGGATGAGGAGATAGGCCACGTGCCCATGAAAAGATGAGGGACAAAGTGAGCCAGAAAGGGTTAAGCGCCAGATTAGTGGTCCAGACAGGGCATGCTATAAGAATTCAGTGAAGAGGGAGAGCATTTTGAGCTAAAGGTTGTCAGAAAAGGCCTCACAAAGAAGAGGATCTTAAGGTTGAATATAATTTTGATAAATGGAAAAAAGGGAGAGAGAGTGGGAAAAGTATGAATAAAACCGTGGCAGCAGAAGAATCCAGGGCATATTTGAGAGATGGGCACAGTAGACCTCACTGATGGTGCAGAAAAACTATGGGAAGTGAATAGTGGGAGAAAATGCTGAAATGCACATGGGTTAGTGATGGAGAGCCTCAAATGCCCAAATTAGCAAGTCACAACTTAAGGTTTATAAACATAGGAGTGAAACCATCCAAGCAGGGTTTTCAGAAGCTGAATCTGGCTGTGAGGATAATCTGACTCCCTCAGATCAATGAGGGAGAAACTGGATATCAGGAGAATAACTAGAAGTCCAGGTATGAGGCCATGAGACTTGAGTAAGATCGAAGGCAGTGAGATGGGAAGGACAAGAAAGAGAGTAACAAGAACAAGAGAATTTTCTACGTGCCAAGTGCTGTGCTATTTGCTTTTCAAATGTTATCTTATTTAATCCTAACAACTCTAAGTAATGAGAGATATTCCAGAGGGGAAACAGTATGAAACAGAGGTCAGAACTGCTTCAGAGTGAAAGGCAAGGAGTGTGTGTGTGGGCAGCATTAAGTAACACACCAGGTTTTGGGCAGAAATAGAAGGGACCAGTTTAAAGGGGAAATCCACAAGTCTGGATTTAGGCAAGTGATTGTGAGGAAAGTGGACTATGCTGGTGGAAAGACCCAGCCTGTGGCGGAAAAAGGATGACTAGAGTTTGACACTGAAGCCAGTGTCATAGGTTTGGAGACTGGCATTTAGTGGATGAGATCTGAGAAAGAAACTGTGATGAGAAAAAATGAGTAGGTCAAGGGCTAACTATCCAATTCTTAATTTTTTGTTTTTGATTTTAACGTACAGCAGTGCCTTTCAAATGATGTTTTCACTTTTACCTCCATTTAAATCTAAATAGATTTTATTACCCTCTGAATAACTAGCAGGAAGTGGAGCCACACACTCTATAAAACACACTTTATAAAACTTTATAAAAATGGCTTTTTTTCCTGGTAACTCTGAGGTGCTGATAATCTCTGCACAAATATATGACTTCACCAGCACTTCTAAATTCCATGAGTAGGCAGAAACTTTTCCTTAGCACTTTCAGCTTAGACTGTTCCCCTCCCTTCCTATGTTCCAAGGTCCAAAAAATGCATAATATGCCACAGCCTGAGTCAACTCAGCAAACATTTCCTGGGTTCCCAGATCTTAAAAGAATTCAGAAAGAAAAGTGTTCTTGGGGAGGGGAGTTAATCTGGAAAATTTCTATTGGGGAGAAGTCAGTTTTTAGCTGAACATTGAAGAAAATACAAGATTTAGAGAGGTAGAGATAAACTTATAAAGGATTTGATGCTGACAATGAGGATTTTCATGAGCTAAGATTTGAAGATAAACATGGAGAATCAGGAATAAAATGAAAGAGAAAGGACCACCCAAGATGGAGAGGAGGTTCTATGATCCTTTTTGCTCCTTCTTCCCTCCCTGGCCCCAAGGTTTCAATCATTGCTGTAGACAGGAGAATTATCTATAGGAAAAAAAAAGTGGCAGGCATGCCTGGATAACACAAACTGAAGAATAGGAAAGCTTTATTTGCTGGCTTGATGTCTTAGTCGATTTGGGTTACTATAACAAAATAGCATACACTGGGAGGCTTATGCACAACAGAAGTTTCTCACAGTTCTGGGGACTGGAAGTCCAAGATCAAGGCACCAGCCAAATTGGTTTCTGTGAAGGCCCACTTCCTGGTTCATAGACAGCCATCTTCTCACTGTGTCCTCACATGACAGAAAGAAGGAAACTCTCTGGGGTCTTTTTATAAGGGCACTCATCCCATTTATGAAGGCCCCACCCTCACGATCTAATAGTCACTCCCAAAGGCCTCACCTCCTAACACCTTCACATTGTGGGTCAGGATTTCAACATATGAATTCTGGGGAGATATACACATTCAGTCCATTGAATTGAACATTCAGTCCATATGCTTCTTTTCCTTTCCCAGAATCCTGAACTTATAGGCATGTATAAAGCTAAATAGAAACCCTTAGGCAGCTTCCTTAGGGAAATGAGAGAATGTGAGACTCCTCACTAATTTCAAACAGATATGCAACAGGTAAGTCACTGGTTTGCACTTCCAGGACTAAACATATTTTCACACTGCCTCTTTTACAATGGTGGGGGTAAAGCAGAAGGAGATGGGAACGGGGTGGGGAAGAGGAAAGTGGAAGCAAGAATTGCATGTCAACCCTTCAGAATGAGTATATATAGTCAGGTGATGTTACGTATTCACTGATTAGCAAGGTCTATTGCTGAAATTTTAGGAACTCAAAACAAAAACTCTCTCTTCCACAGGCAGAGTGTTTGTTCACGAATGGGCTCATCTCCGTTGGGGTGTGTTTGATGAATATAACAATGAGAAACCTTTCTACGTAAATGGGCAAAATCAAATTAAAGTAACAAGGTTAGTGTTTTTTTGCATGTTTAAAATTCACTGTTTATTTTTTTTACTCTAAAATAGAGTTTATAATGGCTGCAAAACTTAACTGACAATTTTCAGTTTTATTGGATTTTTAAAAAAAATTGGTAAGTATTTATGTGGTCAAAAGCCAAAACAATATAAAAAGTTATACTCTTATATAGCATACTCCCACCACTCTCTTCACCCTGTTCCCTTTCATCTCCTCTAGATCACCATTTTTATTAGTTTCTCATTTATTTTTTCTGTGTTTCTTCAGGAAAATTCAAATAAATATGAATATATATTTTTCCTCACTCTTCTTTCTTTTAATTGCATAGTGTTCCATTGTATGGATATACCATAATTTTTCAACCAGTCCCTTATTGTTGAACAAATGAGTTGTTCACCATATTTTGTTATTACTACAAGTCATAATGCTATAAATAAGTTATTCCCATTATATGCAGGCAGATCTGTATATCTATTGAATAGCTTCCAAGAATTACCAGGTCATAGGGTAATTTTAGCTGTAGTTTTGGTAGATATTGACTGATTCTTCTCCCAAAATTTAGATGGCTTTTTATCCCATTGACAGCATTTGAGACTGCTTATATAGGAAGGAATCCTTTTAAATATCATCATTAGATGTTCATTCTCTTCTTCCTCTGATGTCCAATGGCAATGAACTCAAAGGAGCCCTGATTCAGGATACCACCATTCATGACCTTCCTCGGGCCTCCAAAAGTTCATGTTGATTTCTTGGTGAATTTTGCTTTGACCCTGTTTAGCTGGTAAAGCCCTTGGCGATACAGAGCCTCTCATCAAAATCAAATGCTTTAAAATCAAGTGGAGTGCATTTGTAAATTAATGACCTTTCTTAATAGTTTTTAAAATGTCTTCTGTGTATCTAGCAATCTGCGATCCTAGAAACAAATTATTTTATGAGCCAATAAGAAAGAAACATAAGCATTTCTAAAACAGACCCAATGTCTCTTCCTATTTCAGGTGTTCATCTGACATCACAGGCATTTTCTTGTGTGAAAGAGGCCCTTGCCCCCAAGAAAACTGTATTATTAGCAAGATTTTCAAAGAAGGATGCATGTTTATATACAATAGCACCCAAAATGCAACTGCATCGATAATGTTCATGCAAAGTTTATCTTCTGTAAGTATGGCCTTAGAATAACAAACTCTTACAAGATTCCATCTTTTCCCAAGATAGACTGATATGTTTTAAGTATTTAAACAAAAAGACAATTAAGATTCACTACATTTGGGACTTCCCTGGTGGTCCAGTGGTAAAGAATCCACCTTCCAATGCAGGAGAGGAGGGTTCAATCCCTGGTCAGGGAACTAAGATCCCACATACCGAGGGGCAACTAAGCCCGTGAGCCACAACTACTGAAGCCCACACTCCTAGAGCCCGTGCTCCGCAACAAGAGAAGCCACTGCAATAAGCCTGCGTGCCACAACTACTGAGCCCATGTGCCTCAACTAGAGAGCCCATGTGCTGCAAACTACAGAGCCCATGTGCTCTGGAGCCCGCACACCATAACTAGAGAGAGAAAACCTGCATGCCAAACTAGAGAAAGAGAAGCCTGTGCGCTGCAATGAAAGATCCCGTGTGCCACAACTAAGACCCGATGTAGTCAAAAAAAAAAAAAAAGAAAAGAAAAGAAAAAAGATTCACTACGTTTTAGAGCTTGGGGAACCTTAGAGTTCATCTAGTTTTTACTTTACAGATTAAAAAAAAAAACCTCAGTGCCCCCCCTCGACAGTCCAAGCTGATCAGTAAAAATTGTTTCCTTTAGAAAAGTGATTATTTGCTCTCCAGGGAAGGTGATTTAACAAGGGGAAACCTGGAGTCTTCAAAATAAATTGCTCGTATGGTGGTGCTTCTATACCCTTTCACAGGAAAGTGTACCGGGTTAATGACAGGGATGTAACGTATGATTATATTTCTTCATTTAAGACAGCAAACCACTCTTATTTTAATGGAATTTCCTAATTCTCTTTCCCTTGTTTTGCATATTCTAGAACTTAAAAAGAAAAGTCAGGTGTTACCAAGGGAAGTCAACTAACCCTTAGCTTTGCAGGTTCAGAAACTCAATCTTGTCAGTATTCCACGCTAACTGACAAGAGACTTGTGTAGGAATCCAGAACACATTTTTAAAATTATTTAAAAAGAGTACTCTGTCATGGAGATCTGACATTCGCATTCTCTAGCCAGTTCATTTTCTCTCTGACAGAAGCAGCACGGAACAGCCAAATTCTACCCAGAGGCCTATTTTGAGAGTGTGGAATCAGAAAGGAGGGAGTTAGGAGATGCAGAGATTTAGTCACATCAGCCCCCCTAACCTGATACATTTTTCCAACTTCATCACATCTGTGGGTCACGTCCTCTTCATTGAGCTGGGAACACTGTGGGCAGTGTCTCTGTGAAGTTTTCTGTTTCTATGACTAACCCAATGTTCCTTGGATTGACACATTCTTTTTTTAGATAATTTTTTTTCTTCAGTCCGGTTTTAGTCAAGGCTAAGAGTCATCTGTAACTTTAAGGTGCTTTTTCATATTTCTTGTCCAATTCATTATGGTTTTAATTTAATTTACAGCTTTAATATCTGAAGCCAAGCTAATTCCATGTTATTTCATCCACATTGTTTGTGGCTAGGTATTATCTTTCTGGTCATTTGAAACACCTACTCATTAATATCCAGTCAGAAAACTTTTACCATCTCCTAACCATAGTCATGAAATATAAAGAAAAGAGTTAAAAACAAACATACAGACAAAAAAAACAAAACAGGTTCTATCATATCTCCCCATCCTACTAAGAAACTCATGTTCTTATGCAATTACTAACTTTTTGAAGCTTCAGCTTCCTTTTCTAAGAAATTAGAGTTGGGGCTAGAGAATCTGTAAGATTTCTTTTACCTCTAAGCTTCCATAGCTCTGTTAGCAGGAAGCATCTACTGTTTGCAGGAATATAGCCACTGGGAAGTAGATAACACATTACTTTGTAATGCAAATCATGCCTTTAAAAGAGGTGCTGCCTAGGTTTAGTATTATTGTATGAATAATGGGGAGAGAGATCAGGAAGTAGATTTAAGTTGGTTTTCTCCTTATCCTAGTCTTACAGAGGTCAATATTTGAACTAGCTCAATATAGGTTTATTGATCAATAGATAAAGGTGCAGTGGTTATTAAATATGATTCCAAACAATAGGCTGATCAAGATAAGATAGCATCTCCTGGGGTATTTCCTTTAACACATTATTATGCTATGGAAGATGAAAGTTTGTTTTATTTTTTTAAAGCCTAAGATATTTATACTCGGTCTACTGGGTCTACTCTCTGTTACCTGAGCGCAAGAAAACTTTAATAGAGGTTGACCTCAGTACCACATGCGTGCCAGAGTTTCAAGCAAAGGGTGCCAAGGTTTATCTGTAAATTCAATGGCATTCTTGAAGTAAAGAAGGACATAGCTGTAGCACTTCTGATTTCTCATGTTTCAGCTCACCTTTCCTCTTACCTTTAGTTGTTTGAGAATGAGAAGTATGTCTAGTGTGAGAAGAGTACTTTTATTTTCTGATTATTTTCTGAGTACTTTTATTTTATTCTCTTTCAAGGTGGTTGAATTCTGTAATGCAAGTACCCACAACCAAGAGGCTCCAAACCTGCAGAACCAAATGTGCAGCCTCAGAAGTACGTGGGATGTAATCACAGACTCTGAAGACTTTAATAACAGTTTTCCCATGAAAGGGACTGAGCTTCCGCCTCCTCCCATGTTCTCTCTCATACAGGCTGGCGACAAAGTGGTCTGTTTAGTGCTGGATGTGTCCAGCAAGATGGCAAAGGTAACATCTGAACCAAAATAGTTGTAAACCATCACTTTTTTCTATCAGTTTTTAATTCTTTTTCTTTTCAGAGGGTAAGGGAAGGGAAGGGTGAGGCCAAACGTTTGGAATAGTCATGGGCATCATCTCTTCTCGGGTATGAGAGAAACAAATTCAGAATGTGGCCCAGATATTGAGATAACGCAGATAAATGAAATCCACAGGTAATTCCCAGGCCTCATTATTGTTACTAATTGCAACCTTTTCCAACCAAAACCCTTTCCAAAACTCTGACATGTAGCGGAAGGCTCCTTTCTGACCACATTCCACTCACTGGTAAACAACCATGGCCGAGGCAATAGACTGAGGTTGCAGTGAGTGTGCATATCCATTATGTGTGTATTTTCCATGTCACTATGTACAGAGAAACATATCTCACTCATCTGGCAATCTGGCAGCCTTCTAGAAACCCATTCTCCAAAGCTCCAGAATTCTTAGACAGTAATTAGAGGTTTAGTCTCTGGAATCAGGCAGATGTGCTTTAAGTCCTGGCTCCTTCATTTACTGTCTGTGTAATCAAGAGCAAATAACCTCTCTGAAGCTCAGTTTTCTCATCTGTAAAACAGAGATAAGAATACCTATTTCATTGTTGTGACAGAGACAGTTCATACTGGCTCACAGGAGTCAATTGTTAAATTTTCAGGAAATTTGCAAGCCAGTTGTAAATATAGCCATTATTAAAAAATATACTATGTAGAGTTATAATCAAATAAAATATATTGAAATAAGCATAATAAATGCTCAAAACTCATTACTTCCTAATTTTTTTTCTACTATTCTTACTATTATCTATGCCCAGAGTCAGTAACTACCTGCTTTTGCATAGCCTGCAAATTAAGAATGGGTTTAGAAAAAAATCAAGAGAATAATAAAATTTCAGGACACATGAAAATTATATGAAATTCAAATTTTAGCATCCATAAGTAAAATTTTATTGGGAGAGAGCAATGCTCATTTGTTTACATATTATCTATGGCTGCTTCAGTACTAAAATAGCAGAGTTAAGTAGTTGCAAAAGACAATATATGTCCCACCAAGCCTAAAATATTTACTATTGGATCCTTTACAGAAAATGTCTGCTGATCCCAGATCTAGGCTCCTGAGGTTATTTCTGGTCTATCATCTCTATGACTCTGCTCCTACATATCTCTTGCCAACTTCGCACTCAGCGATGTCAGGTTGACAGCTTAAATCAGCCACAGTGAGAATATCTACCCCATAGAAACTGCAACAAATCCAGGGTTCTCCCTCTTTCTCTTTTTACCAGAAAGCCAGTTTTTAAACTTTTACCAGCGCACCACTAACTACTTCATAGTGTTGCTGAAGGGGAAAATGAGATACTGAATATGAAGTTTTTGGTTTATAAGTGACAACCGTTATTTTATTATAGTACTTGTCCTAAGGGAGAGTTTATCCTCTTGTATTCTCTGGATCAGTAGTCCTGGAAAATTTGCCTTTTTTGGCTCGTCTCTAAAATATGAGGAATACCACGAATACATTCAGCATCTAGATAATTTTGTGATCTTGCCTACCTGCAGTTGACTAGGGTATGATCTTCAAATATGATCTCAGAGTAATTAATATTGACTATCTGCCTCTGTTGAGCAAGGACAGATGGAGTGAAAGGGAAAGATAGTTTGTACTTGAAAGAAGACCTGAGAGAAGTAGAAGAGAAATGAGCCTAAAGTAGCAAGCTCATGGCAAAGAAAACTTCTCTCCCTTTTCCTGTCAATAGTGTCACTGAACCATTAGGACCATCCATTCATTTACCAGGTGCCTATACTCTGCTGGCTTGGGGGATACAGAGATGACAGAATAGAGTCTGCTTTGAAATGCTCACAATCTGATGAGGGAGACAACACACACATGGGAATAAACACAATACGATGTGACAAGGCTCCACAGAGGTGTGAATTGCTGTGGAGGCATTGGCAGCATCTGGGTTATAGGAGAGTGACTGAGGAAGACTTCACTGAGAGGATGAACTTGGAGTTGAGTCTTGAAGCGTAAGTAGATATTTGCCAGTTGGATGAGGTGAGGGGAGGCATTCCAGTGAAGAGAATAGTGTAGGCAGGTGGCTGAGAGGCAAAATTAGTAGAATTTTTTTCAGGGGAAGTACATCAATTGGTATGGATATAACTAACAGTGGCTTGGGCTAGAAAAGTGACAGATAAAATGAAAATGAATGATGAAATGAATGATGGTATGAATTTGAGAGAAATTTAAGACGTATTGATATGACCTGTTCAAGGATATGGAGGCTGGTAACACAGGAGTAACAAAAGAGAGTTCCAGGTTTCTGGCTTCACTAGTTAGGAGTAGAGGTCATGACCATGTTGTTAGCAATACTTAGTATTTACTAAGTACTTACTATGTACCCATTTTGCAGGTGAGAAAACCGAAGCTAAAAGAGATAAGTAATTTCTCTATGGTCACATTACTAGTAAAAGTTGAAGGCAGGATTCAAAGTCCTTGTTTTATCCACTCTACCGATTTACCTCTCAATATTGTAAGAGAAACAATATTTGGGAAGGGGGGCAATGAATTCAAAGTGTGTAGAGTTTGAGATACCTGTGAGAGGTTAAATTGGTGGTGTTTCCTAAGCAGTGTGAAATGCAGGTCCAGATGTTAAGGGAGATGTCTAGGTTGGAGATAGAGACCACAATCATCACTGAACAGGTGGTCATTGAAGCTCAGCTTGCTGCTCCCACATCCTTCAAAACAAGTGACCCTAATGAGTTTATCACTAGTATCACCTGCCCAAATGTGGTCACTAACATTACTTTATATTTATTCAAGGTGTAACTATTGTCATATACATATCTCAGTTGATCCTCACGGTAATTCTATTTTAGCAAGTAAGAAAGATTATTATTACCCTCACTTTACAGATGGAATGCCCAGCCTAAGATAAACATGATAACAGAGAGTAGTGCCAGGATAGATGCCTGACTGCTGTTCCTCTCTATCATAAGATCTTTGCAATGTTTCCTCTTACCCAGGATGAATTTTAAAAGAAGCAATTACAAACCAAGTCTCTATTGGTTCTACAGATCTTTGAATCAGGTAGGAGAGAAATAGTGGATGTATGTGTTCTTATGGAATGGCAAATCATGAACAGCTTCTTAGGGGCAGAGTTCCAAACCAACCCCCACCCCGCCGAAAAGCATTCATTTTTGAGCCTGCATTTAATCAAACAATATTCTAGCATAGTGTCAATCTTTACAACTCAAAAAATCAGAGTCTGACATCTCTAAAGAATTAGCAGAGATATTTGCTAATTGAGTTACTTAGTTATACTTTTGTCTACCAACCAAATGTTGTTACCTTTCTTTTTTCCTTTCTGCAACATAGGCTGACAGACTCTTTCAACTGCAACAAGCAGCAGAATTTTACTTGATGCAGATTGTTGAAATTCATACCTTTGTGGGCATTGCTAGTTTTAATAGCAAAGGGACAATCAGAGCCCAGATGCACCAAATTAACAATGATGATGACCGAAAGCTGCTGGTTTCCTATCTGCCTACCACTGTGTCAGCTGAAGCAGAAACCAGCATCTGCTCAGGGCTGAAGAAGGGATTTGAGGTACAGTAGAGCACCCCAAGCCTCACCATCACTTTCCTTTCCCATCACTTTCCTTTCCCTCACTTTGTATCTGAGGCTGCTTCTGATTTGGGGCAATCTGTTACAATATGGTCATGAGTCTCAAGTATAGGAAAGTAATGATGGATTATCTTTAAGGTCAGGGACCACGACTTTCTCACCACTGAATCCCCTGTGCCTAGTAAAGGGCATGTAATATTTGCTTAAGAAAAATTTCTTGAAGGAATGGGTAAATAATTGAATACAATTATTCACTTATAGGCTGGGGGACTTCAGCATCATCAGAAAAATTTCTAACACTGTCCCTATCCATCTGGGACTGTTCCATCTGTGGCTGTTGTTACCCTTGGGTTTTCCAATCAAAATCAGCATGTCTGGCCTCCTGCCTATAGTCATACTAGACCTCAAGCATATGAATATCAGTTAAGGTCAGAGGTATGTTTCAAGAATAACGGAGTTCACCTAAATCAGCATAAGTGTGGATTCGACACTGAGGATACAGCCATGTGTTGTTAAACATCTGGTAGAAGGCAGAACACAATTGCAACTGTTACTTTCTACAGCCAAGAGTTTCTCAACATTGGCTGCGCATTGAAATCAGCTGGGGATTCAAAAATTCCAATGCCTGCATCTCACCCCCAGAGATTCTGATTTAATTGATCTTGGGTGTGAGCTGGCCATTAAAAAATTTTAAAGTTCTCATGCAATTCCAGTGTATAGCCGAGGTTGAGAAACACTGCTCAAGGTCCTTTTATTGGCCACTTATTGGATCTCAGAAGCAAGGATCTCACATAATAATGTTCTCCCACATCCTCTATGATAGACACTATTCTAAACTAGGGGTATCTCATAGTGATTTGAACAGGAAGAAGTCCTATCCATGAGTAAGCAGGCAATGGCATGTAGGGTGACAAGTGCTGTGATGGGGTGAGGTGAGGACTGAGTGGAGATGGGCATGGAGAGTGTGGAAAGTTAGAAAGGACCTGGAAGAGGAATATGCCCCCCTGGTGGGGAATTTGGAATGAGAGTGAATTCTCCTGCTTGGTAAGGCAATCTGAATCACATTTCCTTCCAAATGAATGATACCCTGTGTTCAGATGGTTGAAAAACTGAATGGAAAAGCCTTCGGCTCTGTGATGATACTAGTGACCAGTGGAGATGATGAGCATGTCACCAACTGCTTCCTCACTGTGCTCAGCAGTGGTTCAACTATTCATACCATTGCCCTGGGTTCATCTGCAGTCAAAAACCTGGAGGAATTATCACATCTTACAGGTAGGTAAATTTCTAGCAACATATTTTAGAGCATTTCCTTTCAACTTGAATATTCAAAGAACCACCATGAAACTCAGATTATGTCAACAGAATACATGGCTTAATTGAAAAAACTATGAACAGTTTTCTTAAGAAAAAAACACAAAGTCATTGCTAAATTCTGTCAAAAATTTGCTTTTTTATAGTTTCCTTAGAAAGTGCCAATTATATACATCTAATGAAAATATTATTATTACTTCTTTGTTAAACCAGCCTGAGCATGTATAATTATGGAGCTAAAAGTATATTTAAATGCACTAACTTCTATGATAAGGAGACATACAATATTACACACATATCTTTTTTTGTTCTAAATGAGGCACAGAATAATTTTATCTTATATTCCTCACATTGAATAAAAAATGCATATGCTAACTTGAATATTGAAAACTAGGTTTTATTGAATTATGTTTGAAAATAATGTTTTCAGAATGTAAATATATAGCAATATAAATGGGTAGCAATTAACCTAGATTGTCTAGGAATTACCTTAATTAAATATTTATTGATTTCAATAAATATTTATTTTCAATAAATATTTATTGAGTTTTTATCACATACTGGGTAGAGTTCTAGACCCTACAATTACAGCCGTGAATAGAACAAAGAAAACCACTGCCTTGGGGAGCCTGCTCACCATGTGGTCGTATAGGATGCTGTGCAAAGCAAGTCAAGCACAGCTCCTGCTTTCCCCAAACTCACCCTCTTAAGCATAGGAAGTTTGTTAGAAAAGGCCTATCACTTTATCTTTTGTTTTACTTTATACATTTTAATAGCTAACATCCCAATTGTGTATTTCAGGAGGTTTAAAGTTCTTTGTTCCAGATAAATCCAACTCCAATAACATGCTTGATGCTTTCAGTAGAATTTCCTCTGGAACCGGAGACATTTTTCAACAACATATTCAGGTCAGAATTTCCTCAATATTATATTTACAGATAGGGGAGAGGGGAGAGGGAGCAAGGAAAATAGATGAATTGTGCTGTCTCATTAACCTTATTTGAATATGTAACAGTCCTTGTTACATTAAAAGAAGGCTTTTAGTGAACTTCTTGACATCACCAGAACCAGGCTTCATCTTTACCTGATGTCTACTTCTCAGCCCTAGGAGTCATTTTCTGTAATTGCTACTTCAGCTTTTCAAGGTCTATAGCAGAGTTTGCTCCTTCCTTGTGGCTCCAAATGGGGTTGGGGGTGGGACATGGGGTAGAGGTAAGGTCCAGAATTAAAATAAGGATCAGTGGCTTTAGTTTTAGTTCAAACTTGCCATCAATCAGAATCCATTTTACTTTGCTTCTTTAAAAACTTCCTTGAAGCTCCTCCCTAATATAAAAAGTATCAACTATTTCGTTCAATTCTAGAAATTCCTAAAGATCTCTCCAACTACCACAATTTATTTGATTTTGCTCACAAAATCTTCCTTTAATCAAGCCATTTTTTTCAAAGGGCCAATTTCTTTTTCTTTCAAAGTACTTTAAAGATATTTTGAATATAATTGAATAATGTTTTGAATAAAATTTCACCTGCTGTTTCCTCACAGATGGTAAGTGAACCTGCCAAGTTAATGGCTTGATGGGAGCAATTAAATCAGTAAATTATTCTTAGAAAATATTTAACATGAAGATTATATGTACAGAGTAAAGGCAATAACCACAATTCTGTCATTAGAAGTGGAAAGAGGTGAATTTTAAGTGATAATGTATATTTTAGATTAGACTACAATTGGCTCTTCTGAATAATCTTTCTACCCTTGATTTTCTCTTTAATAATATGAAATAAAAAGAAATGTTTAAAAAAGTAAAACAAATTTAGCAAAACATTATTCATATGACTCAAATTGTTTCCCAGACTTGGCCACCTCTCCCCAGTTATTTGCATGTCATTAGCCCCTCTAGACTGTGGGCAGAAACTACATCTAATCCCCTTCAACAGCTCAGAGCCCGGCATGGAACGTGGCACAGTAATCAGCAGTCCACGGACACTTGTTCAATTGAGTTGAACAAATAATCTGCAATGTCTTTGCTGTCATCCACCAACAGAATTTTACATTCTTTACAAGTCTGAGCAATTTTACAGTGTTGCTAATGTCTTTATTTAATAAATATGATTTTTCAAAGTTACTTATAGACTGGTATTCTTTGTGAATACACAGCGATTAAACGCAGGGGTTCTGGTGTCAGCCAGCCTGGGCTCTATGCCTGTTTCACCTCCTTGCTCTGTGACCTTGGACAGCTTACTTCCCTAAGCCTGTCATTTCATCTGGGAAATGTGGGTAACAATAGCACTTATCTCAGAGGGTTTTCATAAGGATTGGGTTAAATAATACATGTAAAGCATTTAGCACAGTGCCCGGCATCTGTATGCACTTGGTGAATGTTACACACACACACACACACACACACACACACACACACACACACACACACAAAGTGTACATACAGCTTATTTAAGTGCACACAGCTTAAATCATGACTAAATGATTTTTTTAAATGTACTAAACCCCGCTGAAACCCAATGTCTGATTTCTTATTAAAATACATAAAGGTATCTGGACAGATTATACACAAATTAATTAGAGCACATTCACAAAAAAAGTCAAAAAAAAAGCTTGTTTTAATTGCTGCTCCGAGGCTAATGTTGATTTGGATAAGAGAGAAGTATGAGAACAGCTAAAATCTCTTGATAAAGATTAATGAAGCGACATGTACTAGCTATAACAAAATATTTTATATCTACTGTACTTATAACACTTTGCTTAAGCAAAGTATGTTTACATGAAAAATAATTTATGTAAATATAGGACATGTCCAAGTTAAATAGTTTTTTTATTTTTGCCAATCCATTTTTATTTGTCATAAAAATAAAGGAAAAATGGAATGATTATGCATATGCTAGAAACTTTCACATGTATATTCTCTCGAACAGCTTGAAAGTATAGGTGAATATGTTAAACCTCACCATCAACTGAAAAACACTGTGACTGTGGATCACAGTGTGGGCAATGACACTACCTTTCTAGTCACATGGCAGACCAGTGGTCCCCCTGAGATTGTATTATTTGATCCTAATGGAAGAAAATACTACACAGATGATTTTACCACCAATCTAGCTTTTCGGACTGCTCGCCTCTGGATTCCAGGAACTGCTAAGGTAGGTATTGTAAGCTTGTTCGTAATGACAACGTTTAGTCAACTACGTGACTTTCAGATGGATCACAGAATTAAATGCATTGTGTAAAGGAAATCCCATTCTGATATATCAAAATTTTACTTTAAATTTATGAGGGAAGTTTTGAAGGTTCAAAATTTAAGAGGAACTACTAAGGTATGTTCAAAACTTTAAATAATGGACACCAAAGGCTTCTCACTTCAACAGTGGAAATTAGTATTTATGTAGTACAAATAATTTCTTTTTGCTTACTTCCTTCTTTACAAAATCTGTATCGAATACTTAGAAAAAACCCTCTACTTAGAATTTATAATATAAATACATGGAATATATATGTTTTTGAGCACCTACTATGTGCAGGGTCTTGTTCTAGGTGCTTTACAATAAAGTGCCATAATAAGAATAAGAACAGGGTACTCAGAGCACACAGGGGGCATGTGCAGGCAGTGGGGGAAGGAGAATGCTTCCTGGAAGTGAAGACATCAAAATGGAAATGTGGAGGCCTAAGGGGCCAGAGGTATGAATAACATTCTGGACCAAAGAAACAGCACGCAGGAAGGCTG
>NW_020175442.1:310361-446159 GCF_003031525.2 Neophocaena asiaeorientalis asiaeorientalis | reverse complement strand
CCCCCCCCCCCCCCCCCCTCCCGGATCACTGTTGATAGCCTCTGCTTGGCCTTCCTTCCTCTGGTCTAGCATCCTTCTCTTCAAACACCTTTATCAGAGTGATCCTTCTGAAGCAAAATCTGATCAAACCTGTCTCCTACTCAAAACTCTTTGACGGTCTCAGGATAAAATCCATGTGGTTATTAGTATATACTAAGCCCTTCACGTTCTGGCTTCTGCCCAAACTTAGCTCTTTTTAAAAATTATTTTTAATTTAGAAAAGCTTTATTTTTATATAATTTTTAAAGGTTACTTTCCATTTATAGTTTTTACAAAAGAATGGCTACATTCCCCATGTTGTACAATACATCCTTAAGCCTATCTTACACCCTAGTTTGTACCTCTTACTCCCCAACCCCAAACTTATCTCCTAACCCTACTCCCAAACACCCTGTGCTCTGCCCCTACTTAACTTTTCTCCAAACGCATCATGTTCCTTTCACACCTGTGCACAAGGACCAGGAACACTTTACCTACTTCTTGCTGCTTTTGCCTGACCTCTTTGTCTGGCTTAGGTGCTCTGTATCAAAACACTTCTTACACCCACAGAGGAGTTTTCATGTGGAGGTTTCTGCCACGTGTCTGTTACTAATGTTATGATTACAAAAAACAAAACAAAACCAAGCAGAAAAAACCCAGATAGATAGATAATCTTGATGCTTGAATTGTGACTTCACTGGAAAATGGTAAAGCACATGAATCCCAGGAAGAAGACTGGATAGGGTGTGGCATCTTAACTTTCCAGAGTCAAACATTAACCCGCTGATTTCTCTCTTCTTCAGTCTGCTTGATTGTGTTCCTCCTGCTACTTCCACGATTTAAGAAGGAGCAGCAGCAGGAATTAGGAAAAAAGGAATACTTATGTACAATTTTATCAAAAGAACAAATTTCTGCTGCACTGTAGTTTAAGCTTTTTTCTTTCAGACATTCGTTTCCAGGTTTCCCCCAGGCAGCCCAGACAGATAAGGAGAATGGCATTCAGCAATACTTCTATAAATTACTCAACATAGACATTGTGCAATCCTGATCTATTAAAAATAGTGTTCCTTTTCTTGGTCCCTAATAGTGTATGTGGGGTTTTTTTTTTTTTCCGTTCTATTTTTTTTTTAATTTTTTTTTGTGGTACGTGGGCCTCTCACTGTTGTGGCCTCTCCCGTTGTGGAGCACAGGCTCCGGACGCGCAGGCTCAGCGGCCATGGCTCACGGGCCCAGCTGCTCTGCGGCATGTGGGATCCTCCCCGACCGGGGCACGAACCCGCGTCCCCTGCATTGGCAGGCGGACTCCCAACCACTGCACCACCAGGGAAGCCCGTGTACGTGGATTTTGTTGCTTGAGATTTCTGGGCATAGGAGCATTAAAGGAAGTGGAGGGCAGGAAGGATACTGTTGCCTTTTATTCCAGGTTATCCACATAAATCATAATTGTCCACTTAATTTGCTGTAATTTTCTCCATTATATAAAAGGAATAAAAACGTTGAACCTCCTGTAGGGTGAAGGGGCTCAGATTAATATTTGCCAAGTACTTTGAAGCTGGACACATTGTTATCCTCTAAAAATGTGAATCAAGATGTGTCCTTCCCCCAAAATAAATTCAGGGTCTAATTCCCTAAAGAGTTACCTAACAATGAAAGTGGGTTGTACAGTGAAAGCCATGTAAATACTGAATTTAGTTATCTCTTAACCAACATTACTCTTCCTGATATTCTTTTGTAGTGTTTTAGAAAATGCAATATCAACAAAACAAGAACAAAAAACCCTACGAGGTTAAGTTTACACTTTAAAATGAGGGTTGATTTTTTTCTTCACACTTGACAAACGAAGTCTTTGTTTTGCAGCCTGGGCTATGGACTTACACACTGAACAATACCCATCATTCTCCTCAAGCCTTGAAAGTGACAGTGACCTCTGGTGCCTCCCGCTCAGCCGTGCCCCCTGCCACTGTGGAAGCCTTTGTGGAAAGAGACAGCACCCATTTTCCCCATCCTGTGACAATTTATGCAATTGTGAGAAAGGGGTTTTATCCCATTCTCAATGCCACTGTAACTGCTACAATTGAGTCAGAGACTGCAGATCCTGTTACGCTGAAACTTTTCGATGATGGAGCAGGTAACAAGGAATATCATGTAATTTTTCATGTTCTCAAGAGCTGTTCTGATGCCGCAGTATCAATATTAAGTTTATCTTTAAAATTCTTCCAATTCAATTATTTTCCTCACCCAATCTTATGAGAATCTCAAATTCTCATGGACTCACTGACATACTAAGTAGCTACAGGTCTCCACCTGCACAGGGAAAGCAAATGTGAACTTGGGAAAAGAGAGTCTCCTTGAGGCTCCTCAGAGTGGCTGTGTGTGAGCAGAATGGAGGGAGGAAGTCGCCCGACACCTAGGTCTTGGCTTCCACTTGTCCAGTGACACTGACCACACTTAGTAAGGCCACTTGGGAACAGGCATGCCCACATTCCTTTAGGATTCACCAGTTTTCCTATTCACTGAAATAATCATATTGGACAATTAAAATAGCAAATGAAAACCCCAAAAGGGAGATGCAATGACAGTTAATCCATTTCTTCTTCTTTTGCCCGGCTGTTAAAGAGAAAATTGGAAATTGAGTTGACCATAGACTGTTCTTTAGCCAAGTAGCTGGGTTGATGAGAGAGCAGAGCCATGGCCTTTTACATGTGTTATTTGGTAACAAGAAGACCAGGCCAGAAAGCTTAGTGGAATCAGGATAGAGATTTCCCCACCACTGGGAAAACAAAGTCAAACAAAACAAAACCCTACTTCAAAGCAGTCATTCTGCACAGAGAGAGTTCAGAACTTCATCATCATACCTCACAGACACCACAGCATCAATCTGGGCAACGAGCAGCACTTGGACTTTTTCTGACTAACTTGTTTTAACTTTTAAAAACAAACTCCTTTATTGTTTTATCTTTTCTGCTCTGTCCTTTTCCTAAACTAAATTCTCAGAATGACAATAGACCTCAAAGTTTATGTCGGCAGCCCCAATGTTTGATCTACCAGTAAAATCATATTCCTTCTCTTTGTTGTTTCAAAGATAAAAAATTTTTAAGAGTCTTATGTTTGTTTAAAACAAGACAATTTATGTGAAAAATCTCTGTAGGCTATTTTGCTGTGATTCTCCTGAGCCCATAACTTCAGGCAGAATTTTGTTCTGAGGTGCTTTAATGTGGTCTGCCCTACGTGTAGGCTATGAGGCAATGCGTTGTTTGTAGAGAATAATAAATAGATTAAAGAAATAAATGTATATACCAATTAAGTATAAGCAATTATAAACCAATTAAAAGTTAAAAAAAAAAGAGTCTTATGTTTGGCAACCCATTAGTATCTTGCCATGGCGATCTTGTATGACATTTATGAAACAAAAGTTCATTTAAAGGATTTTAGTTCAAGGCCACCTCAGAGGATACTAGACAAGTCCTCTTATTTTGCCTACTGGAATGGATCCAAACAAACTTCTCAGACTCTGATTGCTTATCCCTGGCCACACCTTTCACTTTTTGTATATAGTCCAAAAATACACTTTGCAGAATGTTCCTCCCTAGCCCCAGCCTGTGGGCTGGCCTGGGAACAGATCCTGCTGTCTTAGGAAAGAGCACCTCAATAGGCTTTTATATTTATTCCCTGGAACCATTCTGTTTGTTTGATGTCAAAATTTATATCCTGATGAAAGAAACAATGAAAAGGTTGTTTAAACATTGAAGTGTAAATTTAGATTTTTCCCCTGTACTTAACACACATGCACATAGTTGTCTAATACTTATGTTTATAATGGAAATAGTACTTATCTGCTAATAAAATTAATGAACAATATAAAATGCTTTATAATTTTAAATATACTTTCTCATGCACACTCTCAAATAATCATCACAACCACCCTGTGAGATGTTATCCCCATTTTATAGATGAGAAAACTGAGGCTCAGAGGGATTGTTTCACAGCTACTGTGGCAGATCCAGACCTTAAAACAAGTCCCCTGACACCCAAGCCAGTGTTCTTTCCCATTTCTTTCTGACTCAATGATTAAAAGAGGTGGCAGTGGTAACCGTGGCAGGAAGAGATTTTTCTTTATCATTTCTCAACAAAGATAGACCTTATCAATCATTAAACCACTAAATATCAAGATCTGATTTCTTTCCAGTAGATAAAAAAGGTTTCTAAAACTACTGTGATCATAAGGTGCTTAGCGTTTTTTATTTTAATAAAATATACTCCTATTTTTCTCATGTTAAGGAGCAGACCTGCCTCTCTAGTGAGGATTCTAGAGCACTTTAGTGATGATGCAATGCTAGAGAACAGGGCTGGGTGTGAGGTGTGAGAAGTGAATTGACCGTAGAATAGGACAAGCTGCTTGCCCCATGTGGCCACTTGCACTTGAACAGTGAATGTGATCTGCACTTGGGCTAAGCTGCACCTCCCATGGCTGCCCTGGAATCTAGGCCTTGCTGCCATTCAGTCATGGGCTTGGTTTGGAACCGAATGACTCTCTGAGGACCAATGCAAAAGGAAAGAAGTCTAGCACTGGGCAAGATTTTAGAATGCCTCCTGAAGCAAGGCACGTCCTCCTGAAGTGGACAGAACCAAAGCCTGTCAAACTCCAAGTCAATGAGCACCTTCGAATCTAGAACAACCCACGTATCCTCTAATGAGGAAATTAATTTCACACTATTATATCAACTACCAAAGTTTTTTTTTTTTTTCATCAGGGCTTCAGGGTGTTCATAAACCCCTTGAAATTGCATGAAAGTATGTATATGTACATATATATTTATTCACTGGGAGCAGAGTAGCTTTTATCTCAAAAGGGTGTGTGACTATAAATAAGCTTAAGAATGTGCTTGGTTTCTGTGAAAACCTAGTATTATTTTCAGTGATAGGAAGGAGAGTGCTAAAGGTGATTATTAAATGCTCTATTAGCACTGAAGCAGGTACAACTCATTCACCTTTAGAAAATAACTTTTCAGAGGTTAAGGAATCACAAGGAGAAATTATGGAGCCATTGGAATTTTAATCACCTGATAATATCAAAAGTAGCTATGAGCATAACAGCATATGCTAAAATTAGAAGAACAAGGGGAATAAATCTTATTTTTAATGATTTAATTAAATATTAGTAACCAACTGTGATAAGAATTGACATTGAATTTTTTCTATATTAACAGGTGCTGATGTTATAAAAAATGATGGAATTTACTCGAGGTATTTTTTCTCCTTTGCTGTAAATGGTAGATATAGCTTGAAAGTGCATGTCAATCATTCTCCCAGCATAAGTGCCCTAGCCCACTCTATTCCAGGAAGTCATGCTATGTACGTACCAGGTTACATAACAAACGGTAAGAATCATTAGCACTGTTATTTGAATAACATCATTTAATGTGTATATTTCTGATGAGTGTGTGTGTGTATGTATCAGAGAGAGGTGAATTTCAAAACTCTTTTATATAAGTCAATGCATAATTTGTTGATTATCTCTTTAATCCTCAGTGATTCATGATAGTAGATAACAGGAAGGCAGTAGGTAATTCCCACAGATTTCTCCTACCCTCGTTTTAGTCATTATTTTGACCTCTTTCTTGTGACTGTTTCATCAGAATTACTACCAGGCAAAGAGATTTATTGAGTTTTCTCCTGTATAGCTCCTGTACTTCCTCTACAGAGGAAAGAGGAAGAGGCAAAAAGTTGTTAGCAGTTTAAAGAAGGCAGCAAATAGCCCAAACAATCCACACAGGAAATGAGTTCCTGAAAAAATATGAGTGTGGATATTACAGGAAACTGAGGGCTTCCTGAAGATGTTCTGTCTTCCTTCAAGATAAAAGTGCCAAACACATAGAAGATACACATATTTTTTAAACACCATTATTATAATAGTTCCTGATGGGAAGCAGTGGTTAAAGTATAACAAACAGAAATATGCTGTAGTCTTTAAATATAATCTCAAAAAATGTTTCTAATCATTCTTATTTGAAAAACTGCAGAATCTTTATGAATACTTTTCATGTATTTTAGCAGCTATAACTAATCATTTGGACCATACTATAACATGATTCTATATTTTTGTACTATATGTACTTTTCAGTAGAAAACAATAACGATGCTATGGTGGATTTGCATCTCCTGATATTTTTAGTGTTGCCTAGAACACAATTTACTCTCACCTATATTTAAAATAATTTGGATTATTTCAAAACCAATATAAATCAATTTGCAAGGTAACACAGTTTTACTACAAAGATATGATTTTGTATCTAGATGTAATACTTCATTTCTAAGTAGATATTCCCTCTTTCATTTATACATCGAACATTTTTGAAGGCCTCCTAGGTGACAGGCTTAGTCCTAAGAACTTGGGATACCAGGTAGAATAAGACTTGATTCCTATCAAGGAGCTTGCAGGCTACTGACAGGTCTAGTATCTTTTTTAAAGCCATGAATTTAAAGGATGCAAACATCAACATCAAGTGTACACTGAGAATAGAAAAGTCATATTCAACTCTGCTTTTATCTGTGTACATCATATAGGCCCTTGATAGCACAGAAAGAAAAATTTAGATTTCCCTAGGCATGCCTACCTCACATAACATTCGTTTATCAGCTCATTTTCAGGTGATGACCTTGAGAGTACGCTGCATTGAAAAATGTGAGCTGCTCTGTTTTCACACCACCAAATCTCTGGGCACAGCAGCATCTACTTCCTTCCTCTCCTCCCTAGTGCCTCTGTTGGATCTGCTCTGGATTCCACCCAGCCTGCTTATCAAGGGTCCTTGAGAGCTCTCCCTTGCATGTCCTCTGAAGAGCATTCAAGCATGATTTATTACTTCCCATATTAAAAAAGAATTTTGGTCGTTCCCCTTTAAGCTACTGTCCACCTGTCTACTCCCTGTCATCCAGTTCTTTGAAATTAAATCTAAATCTGCTGACTGAACCTTCTCACCTCCAGTTTACTGCTCTGCTCACTGCAAGCAGACCTCCACCCACATCACTCCACTGGAACTGCTCTGGCCTTAGTCACCAATGACTACCTGCTCTTATATCCAAAGGATGCATTTCAGTCCTCATTTTACCTGACTCAGCAGTACCTGACACAGCTGATTGATTTCTCCTTTGCCATTTCCTGGTTTCTACGATACCACACTCTCCTGCTTACCTCTTATTCTCTGGAATTTTTATTCTCAGGCTCTTTTTCCAGCTTCTCTCTTTCTACCAAGCCTCTAAGTGTTGGCAATGG
The DNA here is from genome assembly GCF_003031525.2 of Neophocaena asiaeorientalis asiaeorientalis. Taxonomy (NCBI): domain Eukaryota; kingdom Metazoa; phylum Chordata; class Mammalia; order Artiodactyla; family Phocoenidae; genus Neophocaena; species Neophocaena asiaeorientalis. Next base: position 438,871 of record NW_020175442.1, on the reverse strand, counting down.
TCAAAGCTTTGTCTTAACCTTCTCTTTTCACTCTTCTGTCTGGAGCCACATTACCAGGGTTTGGAACCTAGTTCCTCCATTTACTAGCTGTGTGACTTTGGGCAAGTTACTTAGCCTCTGTGTGCTTCAGTTTCATCATCTGTAAAAATGGGGGCAATAATTGTACTCTCCTCATAGCGTTGCTGAAAAATTAAATAGTTGATAATACAAGGTACTTTAAAAAGTGCCTGACACATAGCAAGCACTTAGTAAAATACTTTTTATTTTTATAGCTGAAATTCTTATTAGGTAATCTTATTAACCTATATGGCTTTAATAACATCTATAAGCCTATAACTTCCTAATTCATAGGTTCAAAATGATTAAATCTAGCTAAAACCCCTTCTTTGAGCTTAAAATCCATATCTAACTGGCTCCTTGACATCGTCAATTAGATGTTTTACAGGAATCACAAACCTTGTAACTTAAATAGTTAGTCTCCTCCCCATAGCCTGTTTCTCTTCCCATTTGCTCATTTTAGGAACCTGGGAGCTATTCTTTTTGTTCACCAACTTTCCCTTCTTCATCATTCCATACTCAAATCCAACACCAGCTTTTGCTGATTTTCTCTACAAAATGCATCTCAAAATGCCTACTAGCCTCCTCTCCACTGCTATCACCCAACCCAGGCTACCATCTTCTCCCATCTGGACTGTTGCAGTGGCCTCATTGCTTCCTGTGCTAAAATCCATTCTCCACTGACAGCAGCCAGAGTGACCTGTCAGAGAGCAAATGTGATCATATCACTGTCCTGCTTCCCCACAGCATGTTTAAGCTTAAACTCTAAAACCACTACAATGGCCCACGAGGTCCTACTTGAACTTCTCTCTCCTGTCTCATCTCAAACTATTCTCCTCCTGGCTTTAATTAAATTTTTCTAATTTGCAAAGCTCTTCTCCACCCTTCAGAAGTTTTTACACAACCTCTTCCCTCTGCCGGGGATATTCTTAACCTCCGCTCTTTATCTGGCTGACTTCTGTTCATCCTTTAGGAAATTGTTAAATGTTACTCCCTTGATACCATTCTAAATTATATTACTGTGTTATTTACTTTCATAGTACCCTTCCTTTTTTCCTTCTTACATTTATTACAATTTATAAATATATGTTTATAAATATGACTGTAAATTCCATGAGCAATACTGTTTTGTCTGCGATTGCTGGCATAGCATATGCCCTAAAAATATTTATTGAATGAATGAATGGATGAATGAATTGTTGAATAAACAAACTGTTATTCTAAAGATGTAGCAAAGGAAAAAAAAGCCTTAAAATGTCTCTCAATAATCTGCAAAAGCAAGCTATTCAGGAGATGGTAACTTGTTGTTTTGGCTATTCTTTTCTTTGGTGTCACAGGTAATATTCAGATGAATGCCCCAAGAAAATCAGTGGGCAGGAGAGAGGAAGAGCAAAAGTGGGGCTTTAGCCGAATAAGCTCAGGGGGTTCTTTCTTTGTGCTGGGCGTTCCAGCTGACCCACATCCTGATGTGTTTCCGCCATGCAAAATTATTGACCTGGAAGCTGTAAAATCAGAAGAAGAGGTGACTTTATCTTGGACAGCACCTGGAGAAGACTTTGATCAGGGCCAGGGTAGGTTTCTTGCTTTCATTACCTATTTTTCTACAAGGTGGCATTTCCAATAACTATGTCAGGGGTTAGTTGGGTAAAAAATAGCTTTGGGGGCTTACAGATGACAAAGCTGTAGAGGATTGCATGGCAAGCTTTGAGTTGCTGATAAGGCCCTGTATCCTGGAGTCTAGGAAGAGAATGTATCAGCTCCCCCAGGATTGACGAGGCCCTGGTAAACTGACTGACACTAATACAGAAACCTTTGTTGGAAACATAAATACCACATGTAACAGTGGTCTAGTCAGAAGCAATGGGTTCTGCTTTACAGAGCATGGACTTTCAAATACTGAAGGTGATTAGTTTTCTGAAGATTAGATGGTGTTTATTCAAGGGCTTACAAGTCAAGTTTAAGGGAATAATTCCCACAAGTCATGAAATACTTGGTGCATTGTCCTCTCCTACTTCTGGTCATCATTTTTGTTAGGGAGGCTGGGACCAGTTCCCTGATTTGAAGCTTTCTAACCCTTGCTTGGGCATTGATGAGTTCCTTTGCTACTTTCCTTTTTCTAATGCTTTTATGCCAGCCTTCAGCCTTCCACCTACCTCATCTCTTGATCCCCACAGCAACTCAACAGAAAAAGTTTTCTAAAAGAATAACCTTTCCAACATCTTTGCCATTACCAGAACATGATTATCATTGATTACACTTTAAATGGTTTATTTCCTGATGCGTCTGATTGAGATTTCTGTAGGAACCAACCTTCTCTACTGAGAGCTAATTCATCAATATTGGTCAATAACAGTGACCACCTTGGGCCTTTCCCAGTCTTGCTTTCAACCTGGATCATCTTTTTTGGCTTATAATTCTGTTTACTACTCTCTCCAGAAGACATCTTAATTACAAATAATTATGCACTGCTGAGAAACAGTCAATGTTGTAGTTTTGTCTTGAAATTCTGTTATCACAATCTACCTCTTCTTGCCAGATAGGAAGGAAGTGAAACATTTTACATTCTAAATTAAGGATTTTCCTAATTTAAAGTTTGGAGATGTGAAACGATTGAAACTGTGGGATGGGCATATCACTTGTATAATGGAAACAGCTGTAACTTAACTTTAGAAAAAATGTAGTTCCCACTCTGGCTATAAGTCCAGCCGTTTAATCTTTGGCAGGTTGCTTAAACTCTATTACCCTCAGTTGCATATGTGGAAAATAGGACTAAAACTATCTATTCCATAAAGTATTATAAAGATGAATTGAGATGACATATAAAATAAAAAATGGAAGAGAAAGTGGGCCCAGTAAGTTTTCTGGGCTCCTGGTTTGCACTGCTAGAGAGTTCTCTAGCTTCTTATTTGAAGTAAGGAGCCACCAATACTCATTCCCATCTTTATGTAAAAGTAAGCATGGTGCCACCCAGTATCTTTCCTCTTTCCTCACTGCCTCAGAAGCACAGTTGTGTGTTAAAAGAGACAAACACAAGCTCAGACTCCCATTACTACTGGGAACTGTTTTTTTCAAGATCTCTGGTGGTTTCAACTACACCACTGAATGAAACGTAGAAAGAAAGTGAATGTGCAGTATCAGTGGTTATGAATGGCTTGAAAGGAAGAAATACAACCAAATGGGACTTTAGTTTAGAATTGGTATTACAAAGGGTTTTAGAAGGGAAGAGAGGATTTCATACCTTCACATACATGGCCCTGATGAGCAGTATGACTGAAGCAGATCAAGCTTGTTATAATGTGAAACCTCAAGACAAAAGATTGGGAGGCGGGGAATGGCTGGATGTGTATTAAGTTGATGACATCACTCAGTCATAATTGACTTGATGACCCAGCAATGGCAAAATTGACCAATTAGCTATGAGTATACCAACTAGCAAGTAGGTGTCTGTTTAACTCATAAACATGTGCTTTCATCACCTCTTTTTTTTTACAAATTGTTGTCTAGGAAGGTGTTATACTCTCCTCTATGGCCAGAGTTAGAAACAATAAGGGTATGTCTCTGGCTTTACAATTATGAAAAATTTGACTATTCTTAAAAACCTTATTAGTAGTAAATGAACATCTCATATATGCACAAGCATATCAATGTATATCCAGTTCCAACTCTTCACCATATACAATATATGGTAAAAGATGACAAAGTACATGGAATAAGCAAAATATTACCAGATCATTATTATGTTTGGGAATGTATTTAGACAAGGCATTATGGAAATGGGTTATTTCCTTAGGTTTTCATTAAGAGTGTGGGTAAAATAACTTTTAAAACTGAGTACCAGGCATAATCTGTATTTCTGCTATAAAGTTAATTTCCTTTGTGTTTTCTCCAGAAATTAAAGTGAAAATATATTATTTACTAAGGAACTATTATGTGCCCAGCACAGTGCTAAACATTATATAACAGTAATTTAAGATGGTATCACACTCCAAGAACTTATAATCCTAGGCTAAGAGAGAAAAGGCATAAAATGGTCAAAAAACTATTTTATGTATTACACAGTGCCATTTGTATAATTCAGACTTTGGGAGCTACAGGTATTAAAAGGTTGTAGAGTGGGTGGAAGCAGAGCAAAGGCCAGTTTCTAATGCCAGGGGCCTGGGTAGAGCCTTTAGAGTAGTGACAGACCACAAAAAGCACCAATCTTGGGCCTCCTTCCTTGCACTCAGTAGCTTCCCTACGTGTCTAACAGCCTGACTTTCACACTGTTTCCTCTGATATCTTTTCATCTTGTTATACAACTGTCATTGAACATATTATCTTTACAAATTGTTGAAAATTTGCTGCTTCTGAAAAAGCTGTTCAATGACAGCAATTTTTTCCCATTTCCCCCACCCCCAACCCTCAGTTATGCTTATTGGATGGAAGAAGGCTCAATGTAGGAGAAATCTATAATAATCCTTAGGGGATGGTTTGGATTTCAAATGAAGAGAGGAAGTGGGAACTGTTCCCACTGGTAAAGATGGGGTCAAGTCTTTGATTCCCTCTGCATGTCCTCAATCCAAGCCCAGGGCTTTCCGTACTAGAAATTTATTGGTAAAGATGCTAAGGAAAGTGTAAACCTTGGTAACTGGAAAAGTAGCAATTATTGGGAAATAGGAGACAGTGTAGCCTAATAGAAGGCTATAGAGCATAGTGTTAGGGTATTAAACTCTGGAATCAGACAGACCACGTTTTATCTGTGTAACTTAGGCAAGTTACTTAATTTCTCTAAACGTCTGGTTTCTAATCTGCAAAAGCAGATAGTGAGAGTACCCATCTCAGAGGGTTGTTGAGAGAATTGAATGAGAAAAGGCACAGAGAGGGATTAAAACAGTGTCTGGTCCATACTAAGTGCTCAGTAAATATCAGCATTTATAACATTTTGGAGCCTGAAGGGGTCTTAAAGACACACTAGTCTGACTCCCTTGTTTTAAATGTAAGGGAATGGCCCTGAGAGGTTAAGTGTCTTGCCCATGGCCTTAGAGCTACTTTCATGGCTGAAATATACTGGGAGTATAGAGGTAGAGGTCAAAACTAGAGATATAGCTAAGAGGTCAAAGATGCAGAACCAGCCCATTTTCTTTTTCACAGGGAGAAGGGGAAGACCACAACTATTGTAAATGGAAGGAAACCTTTCATGAATGTATGAGCTGAATTAGTTTGGAGTCTTTGTAGTTACACAGTTGTCCTGCATCATTTTTAATAGTTGTTCACAGTAGGAAGTATATGATATTTGGAGTTAGAAGAAATGAGTTCATTTCCCGCACTACAGCTTCCTAACTTGACCATGGACGTCACATTTAACCTCCTGAGTCCCAGTCTCTTTTATTTTAAAATGGGATGGTCAACTTCACAGAGGGAGAGCTATGTATGTAGAAAATCTTTGTAAATGCTAAGGCTTATGGGATATTGTTTCATTATCCAGGAGACGACTCAGGGAGAGCCCCGTGGGGAGGGCTTCCTCCATAGAGAACAAGGGACATGGGAACAATGGACATGTTCCATTGTGAGTGTAGAGCAGATGGTCAGCCTAGCTTCTCATCCATATCTGTCCCATCATATTTGAACCACAGTATAAAGCAACTCAAGTGGGTTCACTCAGAGGAAATTGGCTGATTGATAAATTTGAATATGAAGGTTATTTTGTTTTGACAACCTTCTTTAAGGGTGCTTTACTCTAATTACTACTCAGGAATAGAAAGAGTCTCATTATTAAAACTTATTATAGATTTGGAAAATTCTCAAAACCTAGTCACTAGAATATTTTATTGTTTAATTAAAACTCAGGATGTCTCATGGTTTTTATTCCTGAGAACAAAATCCTCCTTTGGAGCTGCTCCGTTCATTGTTGAATCTATTTTTAGCCATTTTAGATACGATTTATGATATTATTAGAGTGGGTTAGTACTACAGGTGGCTTTCTTTTTGCATCTAGCAATTATTTGTTACCAATAATTTTGTTTTTGAGTTGATAATACATTAATACAGTTTGAAAGCTCACAGCACCACAATATGAATGTACTTAACACTGCTGGTAAATTTTGTTATACGTATTTTGCCATAATTTTAAAGGTTCAAAACAGTATAAGGAAAATCAAAACAAAATTCTGCCCTCATCTACTCCAAATTTTGCAGTTCTGTAACATGCATTTTTCTTAATTTATCACAATCTGCCTTGAATTAATGTTATACGACTTCACATATAATGTGAGAATCTTTCAAAAGTATAATTCCATTTACGCTTCTGCCAACCTTTGTGGTCTTGCTGTCATATATTTTACCTCTACATTTGTTATAAGCCCCACATTGCATTGTTATGGCTTTTGTTTTAAACAATCAATCTTTGCCCAAGACAAAGAAACTTGCCTTTTAAAGAAATTTTAAAGAGGAAAAAAATTATCCTTTTTAGTTACCTGTATAGTATAGTCACCATATCTAGTCCTCTTCTTTTCTTCCTGGAGATCAGAATTTTTATCTAGCATCATTTCCTTTGTAGTTGAGGTCTTTGAGTAACAATTCTCTCAATATTAATTTTTCTGAAACATGTCCCTTAATTTTTAAAACACAGTTTCACTAGATGTAGCATTCTAGGGCAACAAGTGTTTCTTTCAGCACTTTAAATATATCATTTCATTGTCCTCTGGCCCCAGTTTTTTTCTCATAAGTTAGCTATCATTCTTACTGTTGTTTTTCTGAGTATAAAGTGTCTTTTTTCCCTTCTGGCTGCTTTAAATTATTTTTCTTCATCTTTGGCGTTTAGCAGATTGACCATGATGTGACTCAGTGTGCTTTTCTGATGCTTATTCTGTTGGGGATCACTGAACTCTTTGAGTCTGTGGAGTGTCCTTTTAATCAAATTTAGAATATTTTCAGCTGATACATCTTCAAAAAATGTCTGCTCTAGTTTTATTCTTCTTTTCTTCCTGGGTAATATTTATATTATATAATATTATAGTACAGTATAGTATAGTATATCATATCATATCATATCATCATACACACACACTAAGTGGATATATCAGTGGATCTTAAGGGTCACTGAGATTCTGTTCAATTTTTCTACCTATTTTTTAGCCCTTCAGTTTGGATGATATTTTTTAATTTTCAAAAAATTAATTTATTAACTTATTTATTTTTGGCTGTATCGGGTCGTCATTGCTGTGCGCAGGCTCTCTCTAGTTGCAGCAAGCAGGGGCTACTCTTCATTGTGGTGCGCGGGCTTCTCATTGTGGTGGCCTCTCTTGTTGCAGAGCACAGGCTCCAGGTACACGGGCTTCAGTAGTTGTGGCATGTGGGCTTCAGTAGCTGTGGCTCATGGGCTCTAGAGTGCAGGCTCAGTAGTCGTGGCGCATGGGCCCATTTGCTCTGCAGCATGTGGGAAATTCCCAGACAAGGGCTCGAACCCATGTCCCCAGAATTGGCAGGTAGATTCTTAACCACTGAGCCACCAAGGAAGTTCCTGTTTGGATGATTTTAATGGATGTGTCTTCAAGGTTACAAATTCTTTCTTCCATTGTGTCCAATCTGATATTAATCCTCTCAAATGAATTTTTTCATTGCATTTTTTTTCAATTCTAGGATTTCTGTTTGCTTCCTTTTTAAAGTTTCCATATCTCTCCTCAAACTTTCCATCTCTTCATTCACTATATCCAGCTTGTCTTGTGTGTAGACCATTAACATACTCATAATGGTTATTTTAAGGTCCTTGTCTATTAATTTCAAATCTCGGTCATTTGTGACTGTTTTAATTTGCTGATACTTTTCTTGACTATATATCACATTTTCTGTTTCTTCACATGTCTAGTAACTTTTTATTGTATATTGGACATGTGGTAGTAAATTATAGACTCTGGACTTTGTTATATTCCCCTGAAGAGGTTTGAAATTTTCTAGTAGTTACCTTGGATCACATGGAATTTGAGGAGGCTTTGTTTTACTTTTGTCTAGGGTTTGTCTATTTCAGTTTTGCTCTTAATCCTAGGGCATATCCCTTAATTCTGGGACACAATCTTTTTTCCTAAGGCACAGCTTTTCTAGTGTTTTAATGGACATCTCAAGATATTTACCACACTCCTCTGATGTGGCAAGACTCACACTCCAAACTCTATATCTCCCCTGTGGTGGGCACTGGCATAAAACTCTGCTCCATTTTTCAGCTGTCTAGCTGCTGTTTTCCCCTTGAGCCCTTGATTTTTCACCCACACATGTACAATTCAGAGGTCTTCCAATGATTTGAGAGAAGTTAATACACAGAGTTGGGGCTCATCCCTCTCTGGCTCCCTCAATTTTCAGCCACTCGGCAATCCCACACTCAGTCATCTGATTTTTAAAACCAAGAAGATAGTGGCTTTCTGTATTAGTTCCAGCTATCTGTACTGAAGTGGAAAGTGCCCTCAGAGGAAAAACTGTATAAACATGAATCAGTCACAGCCTGGTTCTCTTCTTTTATTCGTTGTAACTCCTCTGGCTCCAGTTTGTTTTTATTCCCTTTCCTTTCTTCAGAGTTTATACTTGTTACCTGCAGGTGAGTTAGTCCAATAGAAACCACTCAACCATTACCAGAACTAAACTTTATCTTTGACTTAAGTTACAAATATTTTTGTCACTTAACATATATGTTTATATTTTGCTTAGGAGATTTTTCCCATGTAGAAAATTTTCATTTTATGTATATAAATTTATGGATTTTTATGTTTATGGCTTGTGAATTTTGAGTCTTAATTAGAGGGTCCTTTTCCACTTCAAGTTTATAAAGAAATTCATTCATTGTTTCCTACTCCTTAATAGGATTTTTTTACATCAAACTTTTTATTTACTTTGGAGTTTATCCTGAAGAATAATGGTTTGCAGTATGGATCCTATTTTTTCCAGCTTTTTACCCAATTGTCATAACACCATCATCAAGAAATTTTTACTTTCCCCTATTAATTTGGGTTCTACCTCTATCATATACTAAATTCCTAAATGTATTTTGGTCTACTTTTATACATGAATCTATTCATGCACCAGTACTGCAGTTTTTCAGTTACTGAAGCATTACAGTATTTTTACATCTGATAAAGTCAGTCCTTCCACTAAAAATTTGTTATTTTTTAACCTTATATGGCTAATCTTGCTGATTTATTTTCTATTTAAACTTTACAATAAGCTTGTTAAAATAGAAACTAGAGGCACTTTTAATAAAACCATGTAAAATTTACAAAATAACTTAGGGAAAAATAACATCTTTATTGTGTTGAATCTTGGTATTCAAAAACATAATAAAACTTTCCTCTTATTCAGGTTTTAGTATGAGTTCTTATGTAGTGTCTTAAAGTTTTGTTCACATTCATATTTCTTGCTTTGTTTATTCATAGGTATTTTGACTTTTTTGTTGCTATTGTCATTAAGCCATTTCTAATAAACTAGAAAGCTCACTCAAAATCACTTAACTTCCCATTTGTATTTTTTAATTTCAGCCAACAGCTATGAAATAAGAGTGAGTAAAAGTCTACAGAATATTCAAGATGACTTTAACAATGCCATTTTAGTGAATACATCAAAGTTAAATCCTCAGCAAGCTGGTACCAAGGAGATATTTACATTCTCATCAGAGCTTTTCACAAATGGACTTGAACATCAACCTGATGGAGAGACACAAAAAAGTCACAGAATTTATGTGGCAATACGAGCAGTAGATAGGAACTCCTTAAAGTCTGCTGTATCTAATGTTGCTCAGGCATCTCTGTTGATTCCCCCAAATTCTGCTCCTGTATTTGCCAGAGATGATTTTATGTTGAAAGGAGTTTTGACAGCAATGGGTTTTATAGGAATCATTTGCCTCATCATAGTTGTAACACACTGTGTTTTAAACAGGAAAAAGAGAGCAGACAAGAAAGAGAATGAAACAAAATTATTATGAACAAATGTGCAGAGTACTTTCCTTCTTAAATATAAGACCCATGGCTTTTGCACTTTACAAAAACAAGGCAATAAAGTCAAATTAACATCAGATTATTAAAAATGTTTTGAGTTTTTGTGTAGTATGGATCAGATTTTTACACGGTAAATAGACAAAAAAATCTTTTATAACACTAATGGAGGCAGAAGGGAATTAGAAAACCTTTAAGCTTTGGCTATGGACAAAAAAATAAAAGTTATTCTCTAAGGTAATGTGTTTAAAGGCAAAGGTAATGGCAAAATTGAATCAGAGTCAATAAAAGCTTGTCTTATTGAAGACAAAAAATAACCCACGTAGAGAAAAGGATGTTAGGCCTGAATGATATAGTATAACTATCTATGTGAAGCAATTGTTTAGTTGTATGATTAATTTTTAATTCCCCTTTATCTGTTCAGAACAGGTTGCTTGTTAATGACTAAAGATCAACCTGTATTTTACATATGAAGTGCCTATTGTAAAGTTCTTTACCTCTTTTCATTTGGTTAACTATACTACAGATAGACCCCACTGATAATGCTCAAAGAGATGTTGGTTCACTATAAGAGTTAACCTTAAAATGTAGGTATTATCCTTGTCCCCTGACACTGGTTTTATAACAGAGGCCTATTGAATTTATTGTTTATAACTTTCTAATCTTATCAAAGCAGCTTTCCAAGTTATTTGCCTTGAGTGGTATTCAAGGAAAATGGTTATAGTTCTCATAAGACTTCAGGTAAAGAATGAAAGACATAGTTCTGAGCTTATTTTAACACATATCAATATACAGACTATATAATTTTATTCAAACAAAGAAGAGGTCACAGGGAGAGACTGACCTTTGGAAATTTTTAACTGATTCCGTTTTTTTTGTTTAAATAAGACTCCAGGAATCCTTTTCCCACAAAGGGTGATTTACCTACAGGTATTAACTTACAGGGGTGGAGGGTGACTAGAGAGAGGCAAGCACATGTCACAAGGAAATAAAAATTATCTTTTATTTAATTTTGCTCTTATTTTTTAAAGATTACTGAGCAATAAAATCACATGTTTTGCATATTACAGAACTTAAAACTTTATTGGGTAAATACAAACAACAATGTGGAATAGAGCTGCTTTATAACTAGGACCAACTAAGAATGACAATTAGGTTAAGTTTTGGGGGGTGGGGAGGGAATTGTGGGGAGTTGGACCAAGAATGAAAAGAGGGCATGAAACCTTGAGGAAGAGACTCAGAGCAGTGCTGGGGAGTAAAATGACCAGCAAATACCTCTACCTAGGCTGCCTCCTTGCTGTTCATACTACATCCCAGGTCTGGCCTGTAACATGCTGAGTCTGGTAGTGCCTAAATTTTCACAGATTGGAACTTCAAGTCCCCACTTGGCAGTCAGTCCCTCCTCCCTCTGTTGCCACTGAGCCTGGTAGCGTGGGATCTGCTTCTCTGTAGCTTCAATGGGCTGGTAAAATATTGAGATGGGGTGTGGTGGGCTTTAAGTCTTCAGATGTTTTCCTCATTTTATAGACAGGAAAATGGAGAACTAACGGAGTAATCTAAAGCGTTGTGCTGGCTAAAGGCAGAGTATATAGGAGTAGAGTCAGGTTGTCATAATGCTCCTTCACTTCTGTCTATTTAAGAAGGTGTGGAAAGATGCCAGGGATTATGCCTAGAAATATTTAAATCTTCAAGGTTAATAATCAGGAGAACAGGTCTAGGCTGAAGGAACAGGGCTTTTTTTTTCTTTTCCTCCAATTTTGTCAGTATAGAAATGAACAAATGGCTTTAAGTTCAGAAATCAGTAAATTGGAAGAGGTAAGACTGAGATTAAGGATGTTAAAGTGATAAACTAAAATATATTATAGCAGAGTTGAAAGGGTGATCTCATCAAGTGAATAGGGTAAACAAGCTTCAGTGGTTGTGAGGGATTGAAGCATTAGACAACAAGAAATATGTGGTAAATGTGGGAAGATAACTGATTTCGAGATCCCAGAAATCGTCAGTAGAACAGAGCCATTGGAAAGGAGGTGACATTGATCCTGAGCAAATGATAAGGAATAGAAATAGACAAGAGTTGGGTCAAAGAGAACGAGGAACTGTGAAGCACTGGTCACTAGTGGAATACCACATGAATAGTGACATCACTGAAGATTTGATCCAAGATTGCAAGAGGAGGAAAAAATATGAGACAAGATGCTCAGTTATCTGGTAGAGGAAAGAGAAGTCTAGGGATTGAAAGTGACACAGGCAAGTATTATATTATCTTCACATGCCAGGATGGTTGTTGTTATCAGTATATAGAAATTTGTTCTGAAAATTGAGGACAATATCCCTTCCATTTTTACCCTATTCTTTTTATGGATGGTAAAAGAAAGTTAAATCTCAGTGGGAGAGAGAAGATTTTTAGGAGATGAATTCACTGAGCAGATTGCTGTTTATGTGTGCAATGCTGACTGCTCCAAAAGTATGTTTGCACCTGCATGTTAGTACTAGAAAGCCTAGCCAAAATTATTTTATTTGCTTTAGGCTTTGCCTTCTTCTACAATGTAATTATTTTGGAAGAGTTGGTCCCTAACTATATCATTTATTTAAAACCGTGTGATCAATCCAATTGCACTAATGGCAGAGTTGCTCATATCAAACTAATCTTCTTGCTGATAATGGTAATAACTCTGTAAAAAATATAAAACACAGCTCTTTGAAGGCACTGGACACCAAGAAAAGCAATTAGAACCTGGAGGAGTTATGACCCTTGAAAAAAGGAAAGCAATCTAGGTGAGATCCACATTTAACCAGCTTTTCCCCCAGAAGGCATTCCCAGTTTGCTCAGAGCATCTGGAAAGAGCTCAAGCAGAAAGCAGCTGTCTTACTGGGTTGAAAAGCCAGAAGTAAGAGTTCTGGGTTGCTAAAGCAGTGGAATATTGAGGGAGGAAATCCGAGGAAGGAAGTAACTACAAGAGGGAAGTTCCCAAATCTGCATCCTCTCAATCCTTGGATGAGTCCTAAACTGCAAAGGAATTTAATGGAAAATAAGAGCTTAGCACCTAAAAGAGCTGAACAGAGAGTTCAGCAACTGCCCAGTCCTGAGGAGAGAAAATTTAAGGTTCAATGTCACCCAAGTTTTTTTTTTTGGTTTTAAATTTTTTTATTGAAGTATAACATATATACAGACATGCACAAACTGTAAGTGTAATTATCACAAGTGAATATTCTCTGGTAATTACACCAAAATCAAGAAATAGAATATTGCCAGAATCTCAGAAACTTATATCTTAACCTCTTCCTGCAACTACCTCCTCCCCAATGTTTACCACAGAATGACTTTCTAGCACCATGGCTTAGTTTTTGCCTGTTTTGAACTTCAGATAAATTCAATCATTTGGTATGTATTCTTTTGTGTCTGGCTCCTTTCATTCAACATTACATTAATGATATTCATCCACATTTCGTATACCAGTAGATATTATTCTTTATTGCTGTATAATATTCCATTGCTTGGCTATACCAACATATTCATCCTTTCTACTATTGACAGGCTTTTGAGTAATAGCCAATTTGGAATATGATGAATAATTCTCCTGTGAACATTTTGTTACATATCTATTGGTATTGTGATTTCATTTTCTAAATCAAAGGTTAAAATTGGTTGCACCAAAATACAACCTCGCCCAAGTTAGAGGGGGTGTTTGTGTTTCCATTGAAACTCCAGATTAGGGGTAAGTATCATACCCACAGACTAAGTGTTATGCCCTAGAACCAAGGGCAAAACTGAAATAGATCTGCTCTGAAAAAGTCTAAAACCAAGTCTCTAGAGAATCAAGATTATATTCACCAATAATTAAGCTATTGCTAGAACATAACTCAGAGAAAGATAACATAATACAAAGCCTCTACAACATATCATCCACTATATAATAAAACATTAATAGACAGGCTGACAAGCAGGAAATGTGTCCCATAATTAATAAGAATAAAAATCTGTCAATAAAAGATGATCCAAAAATGATCCATATTTGGAATTAGCAGATAATTAGTTTATAATAACATTATAAACAAGATAAAGAAATTACAGGAAAAGATAAATATAAGTGATGAATAGAGGAAGAAGTTCAGGAAAGATGTGAAAGTCTTTAAAATGAAGCAAGTGAGAATCCTAAAAACTGAAAAATACAATGTATGTAAAAAAATTTGGAATGGATTAACAACAGACTGGTACTACAGAAGAAAGGATCATATGACTTGAAGATGTGAAAATAGAAAGCATCTAAACTGAAGCATTTCATTAAAAGAAAAGAAAAAGCCCAAATGACCTGTGTGATATTACATGTAAATGATTCCCAGAAGTAGAGGGAGGGACGATAAGGCATAAAAATATTCAAAGAAATATTGGATGAAATTTTTCCAAATTTGATTTAAACTACCAACCCACAGGTCTAAAATGCTCAATGAACCTAAAATAGGATCTATACAAAGAAAATAACACCTAGGTATACCATAGGAAAGATGACTAACTACTCATAAGAAACAATTGAGGCCAGAAAACAGTAAAATGACATCTTAGAGTGCTAAAAGAAACCAAGACAGAACTCTATATTGAGCAAAGATATCTTTTAAAATGTAGGCAGATAAATAAAAGCTGAAATAATTTTCACCAGCAAGAAGTACCAAAGAAATGTCTTTAAGCTGAAGGAAAATGATGTCTGGTGTAAATACAGATCTACAGCATGAAAGGAAGATCACTGGAAATGATAAATATATAGGTAACTATAATACATTATTGGTTTTCTTTACTTAATGCCTTTAAAAGATGATAAATTATTTAAAGTAAAAATAAAAACAATGTATTATGGTATAAATAACATAAAGAAGTAAGATATATGACAACAAGAGCAGAATGGAAAGAAAGGTGACAAATGGAATTATCCTGTTTAAAGGTACTTACATCATACATACGATATTAATTCAAGGTAGACATAAATTAAGGATGCATATTATAACCCCTTTTGGCACCTATTAGTAACAGGGAAGGGTATATCTAAAAGGCTAATAAATGTGATAAAATGGAACATTAAGACTACCCAATTAATACAAAAGAAGATAAGGAAAGAGCAAGGAACAAAGAACAGAGGGGAATACAAAAAGCATATAGTAAGATGGTAGACTTAAAGCAGCTAAATTAATAATTATATTAAATATAAATGGACTAAACTCTTCAACTAAAAAGAGATTTTCAGACTTGATAATAAAGCAAGACCCAACTATATGGAATTTACAACAGATGAACTTTAAATATAAATACATAGAAATTGAAAGTGGGAAAAAGGAAAGTGGTATATCATGCAAACACCAAGCATAAAAAAGCTGGTGTTAGTATATTATTATAGGACAGAATAGACCTCAAAAAAGGAGAGAAAAAGGAATCATTTCAACATAATAAAAAATTTCATCAAGAAGATACAGCAATCCTAAATGTGCATGTAGCTATTAATAGAGCTTCAAAATACCAGAAACAAAAACTGCCAGAATTAAGGGAGAAATAGACAAATCAACAAGCAAACTTGGAGATTTAAATCTCCCACTGTCAATCGTAGAGTAACTAGACAGAAAAATTCAGTAAGAATGGAGAATATGTGAACAACATTATCAACCAATTTGACCTTGACGTTTAAAAATACTACAAGCAACTAGTGCAGAATACATATCATTTTTAAGTGCTCATGTTTATGCTAGGCATAAAACACATCCCAGCATGCAGAGTCCAGAAATAGACTGACACACATATGGTCAATAGATTTTCCATAAAGCCATGTGCAAATCAATGGGTAAAGGCAAGTCAATGGGTAAAGAAGAGTTTTTTTTTAAATAAATGATGTTGGAACAACTAGACATATGTTTGGGAAAGCAATTTTACTTGTAAAATATAAATACCTTGTAAAAATATATATTCATGATGGATTATAGATATAAATATGAGTTAAGATATCAACTTCTAGAAAAAATATAAGAAAATATATTTACAAGTATAGTGTAGAAAGATTTCTTAGAACAGAGAAAACACTAAGCATAAGACAAAATAATAAGTTGGACTGCATCAAAACTAAATATCTGTGCTAATCAAAGGGCACCATTAATAATAAAAAGTTTAGCTACAGTGGAAGAAAATATTCACAACAAATATATCTAACAAAGAAGTTATATTCAGAACACATAAAAATGTTATAAATCAGTTTTAAAAAGACAAAGAACCCAATAAAAATGGGCAAAGGACTTAGACACTTGACGAGAGAATATATAAATAGCCAATAAGCACATACAAAGGCAATCAACACCTGAAACTAATATTGTAAATCAACTATACTTCAATTTATAAAAAAGCAATCAACACCATCAGTTATCAACAAATTGAAAATGATACCTATAAATGAAATACATCTTCATTCCCACTAGAACAACTAGATTATAAATACTGGCACTAAGAAATGTTGACAAGGATGTGAAGCAACTGTAATTTTTTTATACTGGTGAGTGTGCAACAACTTTGGAATACTGCCTGGCAGTTTCTTAAAAGTTATGCATATATCTAAACCATGACCCAGTTATTCCACTTCAAGAGAGATGAAAAGATATGTCCATCAAAATGCTTGCTCAAGAATTTTTATAGCCACTTTATTCAAAATAGCCCCAAGCTGTAAAAATACAGAAGTTTCTATGAAAAGAATGGATAAAACAAAATTTTGCTATTTGTATGAATCCACAGTGGCACACCACTCAGCAACAAAAAGAAATGAACAACTGATACATGCAACAGCATACCTGAAATCCCAAAAGCATTATGTTGAGCTAAAGAGGTCAGACTCAAAAGAGCACAGACTGTATGATTCCATTCATTAAAAGTTCAAGAACAATACTAATCTCTGGATATAGAAATCATAACAGTGGTTGTCTCATGCAAACGTGTGAGCATTCACTGGAAAGCTTTCTGGAGCAATGAAAGTGCTATAGGGATTGATTGCAATAGTGGTTGACTGGGTATGTATACCTTTGTCAAAATTCATTTACCTATTTGCAATTGATCTGTTCATTTTATTGCATTTACATGTTCCATCAAAAGAAACACTATGAATGAATTTATTGTATCTTTCCCTTTTAGCAAGCAATGGTTTCTAGACCAGGAGTAATTTTACTCTCTCGGGTGACATTTGGCAATGGCAGCTGACTACTTTGATTATCATAGTTTGGGGTACGATCTAGTGGGTAGAGGCCAGGGATGCTGCTAAACATCCTACCTGGCACCAGACAGCCCCCACAACAAAGAATTAGCCAAAAATGTCAATAGTGCCAAGATTGAGAAAACTTGCCTTATAGGGAGGAAGAGAAAGGCATCATTCATAAGGACATTTGACACCTGAATACAAGAAAAAGTGGCCTTAGCGAAGGGGAAAGGGGGAACAAAACTGAACCAGATTTAAATGAAGTAGAGAAGACAAAAAGAATAGAAAAAAATAGTTTAAATAAAGTGAAGATGGTCTATGTTAGAGGATTGAATTCATAAGGCTCGTAGAAAATCTAACTGATGAAAAATAAAGAAGGGGAATGGATATAAAGTTGGGAGGATGCTGTATTATGTGTTAAGATCTGTGTTATGATCTGTGAATGTAAAATACAGGGAAACAGGGAATAGAAGCAGAGGGGAAGTGAGATAAATAGTGGGCTCTGAAGAAATGAGAATCTGATTTAGTTTGCATTTACCATAGGAAGTAGAAAAAGCACAGCTCAGGCACAAAGAGAGAGACAAAATAAGATATGAAAGTTAGGGATACAATTATAGAGTACATGATGATAGAGAGACAAGTACTCAAAGGCACAGAAACAGAAGCTCATATGCATGGAGGTAATTAGAGCTTGTCCCTAAAGATCAAAAGAAATGCACCCTTCCATAAATCCCTCCTGCACTTAGACTACACAGCTCTCATTAGCAAGATGATAGCCTGGATGGGTGGAGAGTGACTCAGATGGTGGTCAATTTTATTTCTTACTTCCTCTAAGCTACCTGCTGCTAAGTCTTATCAAAAAGCTGCTTTCTGGGAACACCTGTCTCGAGGGCACAAGAAGGAGGAAGCTATTCAGTACAGTGGGCAATTGCTTTGGATAGAAAGATATCCTTGGCTTATGAAGCGGAAGCAATATAAATTAGTAAACATCCAAAAGGAACATTTAAAAAATTGGTATAACCTTACATCACACCAGTATAGGAAAGAAGAAGCAAGAGCATGAAGAAGATAAAAGAAAAAGAGTGTGAAACGCAAGAGTAAAGAAAATTAGAAATTAAGAGTAGAAATTAAGAGGAGAAAAGACAGAACTACCGCTCCAATGCTGACATGTTAGGATTTCCAAATGATAGTCTTTAGTCCAATAGTTTAGTTTTATGTATAAATTTATTTCAATTACAAAAGTAATTCATGCTATTATTAAAACTACAGATGTTTAAGTAAGAAGTGATAAACAAAATAGATGTTAAACAAATAAGCTTAATTATTCCTTTATTAATGGACATTTAGGTAGTTCTACTTCTTGCTATTATAAAGTATGCTTTGAGGGACAAATTATATTACCCTTGTACATGTACTCTTATGCACCTGTGTGAGTTGTTCTTTGTATACATAATCTAGTGCACCTGTGTGAATCTATCTGCAGGGTAAATTCCTAGCATGGAGCTGCTATGTTGAAAGATACACACACTTAAATTTTGATGCATAGTTCCTTCCAAAGCATTTATACCAATTTTTATGTCATCAAAAATGTATGACTACCTGTTTCCTTATGGCCTTATTACCATTACTAAAGTAGGTAATGAACTAGGGGGTGGAAACAGGAGTCATATTGAAGTATTACATGGCAGAGAGCTTAAAACTACCTCTTAAACATCAATATCCTACAAATATACCTTGGTCATTCTTACTTGATGCCATCTAATGCAAAGCCCTGGCTTTCTCCATCTTGTTGGCTCCTCTCCAATTTTTCCCTTCAAGGCTAAGGTTTGGGTAAGTGGGAGTGAAGAAGAAGTGTAAAGATAAGATACTTTATTGAATAAATTCCATGTGCCAGGCATTGTGCTGTGTTATATTAGTTTTTTTTTTAATTTTTCAATATTCAAAATACCAGTATACCATAGCTAATATCAATGAAAGTAGATTTGATGCAAGAAGTATTATTAGGGATAGAAAAAATTTTTGTGATGATAATCATATAACAATCCTAAATTTGCCTGCACCAAGAACATAGCTTTAAAATATATAAAGCAGAAGTTGATAGAACTGAATAAAGGAAACAGAAATAGACAAATTCACAATTATAATTGGAGACTTTAACACACCTCTTTCAGCAACTAAAAGAACAAGCAGCCAAGAAATTGGTAAGAAAAGAGACAATTTGAATAACATGATTAACTAACTTGGCCTAACATATATAAAACACTGTAACCCAACAACTACAGAATAAATATTTTTCTTGAAAGCACATGGAACGTTTTACCAAAATAGACCATAAGCTGAGGCAAACAATAAGACTCAACCAATTTCAAATGATTTAAATCTTAGGGTATTCTTTCTGACTCTAGTGGAATTAAACTAGAAATCTATAATAGATTAACTAGAGACTCCCCAAGTGTCTGGAAATTAAGCAACACACTTCTTTTTATATAGCACATAAATAAATAAATTCAAGAATTTATTCTAGGAATGTAAGAGGGATTTAACATTGAAAACTCAATCAATGTAATTCCCCATATTAACAGAATAAAGAAAAAAATCATATATGGTATATCATATATGGTATATGGTATATAGTAATCTCAATAGATGCATAAAAAGCACTTGATAAAATTTAAAACCTATTTATGATTTTTAAAAAGAAAACTCTTAGCAAACTAGGAATACAAGGAGACTTTCTTAGTCTGATAAAGATACCTACAAAATATCTCTAGATAATATCATACTTAATGGCCAAATATAGGATGCTTTTTCACTTGGGATTTCCACCTGTATTCAACGTTGTACTGGGGGGGTCCTAGCTAGTGTAATAAGAGAAGGAAACAAAATAAAAGATATAAGATTGGAAAGGAAGAAGTAAACATGTTATTATTCACAGATGGCATAATTATAAACACAAAATCCAAAAGAATCTACAAACTCTCTGAAATAAATGAATTTAGCAAGCTCCATGGATGAAAGGTCAGTACATAAAAATCTAATATATTTCTATATACCAGCAATAAACAACCAGAAAATGAAATTTTATAAAAATACCATTTATAATAGCACCCCCCAAACTTTTAAAAACCACGGAAATAAATTTATGAAAGGTGCAAAAGACTTTTACCCTTAAAACTATAAAACATGGTTGAGATCAAGTAAATAAACTTAAAATGAAGAGATATGCCAGGTCCATGGATTGAAAGACTCAATATTATAAACAAGTCAATTCTTTCCAAACTGATGTATAATTTTTTTTTTTTTTTTTTAGGTAAGAAGTGGACTTACTTAGAGAGATACACATTCCATAGAATGCAGTCCATCTCAAAAAGGCTAGAACGACCTTGGGAGAAATAAATACACTCTACCGACAGAGTGTGGGCCATCTCAGAAGGCGAGAGGCCCCGAAATATGAGGTGGTTAGTTTTTACGGGCTGGGTAATTGCATAGGCTAATGAGTGGAGGATTATTCCAACTATTTTGGAGAAGGGGTAGAGATTTCCAGGAACTGCGCCACCGCCCACTTTTTGGCCTTTTATGGTTGACCTCAGAACTGTCATGGCACTGATGGGTGTGTCATTTAGCTAACGTATTACAATGAGCATATAAATTTAATGTGATCCAGTCAAATCCAGGAGTTTTTTTCTGGTAGAATTTCCAAGCTGATCCTAAATTTTATATTTAAATGCAAAGGACTAAAAATAGCCAAAATAATCTTGAAATAAGAAAAACAAATCTGGAGCGTTTATATTACCAGATATCAAGACTTACAAACCAGCAGTAACTAAGACAATATGGTATTGAGGTAAGCCTGGTCATATAGACCAATAGAACAGAATAGAGTCCAGAAACAGACCTGCACACTTGCAGTCAACTCATTCACAACAAAAGCACAACTGCAATTCAGTGGGGGGGAATGATGGTCCTTTCAATAAATGTAGCATGTATTGCTATCCAGAGAGGAAAACAAAACAAAAATCTTGAATTTTACCTCACACTATACACACAAAAATAATTTGAGATAGATCACCAACCTAATTGTGAAAGATAAGACAATAAACCTCTAGAATAGAATATTGTATAACATCTTCATGAACTTGGGAAAGCTGTCTTAAATATGACCCCAAAAACAATACCCATAAAATAAAAAATTAAATTGAATTCCATTAAATTTAAGAACCTTTGTTCATCCAAGAGACCCATTAAGGCAAGCCACCTACTGGGAAAAGATATTTGCAATACATACATCCAATAAAGAACTCAATACCCAGAACATATAAAGAATTCCTCTAGATCAACAAGGAAAATACTAACCTGATTAAAAATTGGGCAAAAAGACTTGGACAGGCACTTCATAACAGAGGATATCCAAATGACCAGTAATTATATGAAAAGGTGTATAACAAAATTGGTTATCAGGGAAAATGCAAATTAAAATCACAGTACTATATGATTATACCCCACGCAGAGTGGACAAAATTGTAAAGAGCAGCAGTACCCTGTACTGGTAGAAATGTGGATCAATACAACAATTTTGAAAAGTATTTGGCCGATCGACAATGGCTAGACATACATATACCCTGTGACCCAGCAATTCCGCTCTTGGTATGTACCCAACTGAAGTCAATGCTTATGTCTATGGCAGTGTTATTTAAAATAGCCCCAAACAGGAAATAATCCAAATGTTCATCAAAAGCAGTAAGTAAATTGTGGTATATTTTTACAAAGAAATACAATGGAAAAAGAACATATTACTGCTACACACAACAACATGGCTGAATTTCACGCAGAAAATGTTACGTGAAAGTAGCCAAACACAAGAGGGCATACTTATATTTCTGTTTATATAAAGTACACAAACAGGTAAAATTAATCAGCGTGGCGTTGGAGGTCAGTATCGCAATTACCATTTGGAGGTTTTTGACTAGAAGGGAATACAACAAAGACTTCTGGGATGTTGGAAATATAAACTTTGGTGAAAGTTTGTCTCTCAGGGTGCTAACTCCCTGCACC
This sequence comes from Neophocaena asiaeorientalis asiaeorientalis, assembly GCF_003031525.2. Classification (NCBI taxonomy): domain Eukaryota; kingdom Metazoa; phylum Chordata; class Mammalia; order Artiodactyla; family Phocoenidae; genus Neophocaena; species Neophocaena asiaeorientalis. The sequence goes on along the minus strand of NW_020175442.1, from coordinate 416,601 downwards.
TCTGGTTTGTGTCATTTGGCCCATCTGCACTGCCTCTGACAAAGTCAGATCCCAGGTGCCATGGGGTGATGCTTTATGTGAGCCAAAGCCTCTGTGAATCTGTTTAGGCTGAACTTGGGCACCAGAGAGAGTGGGGCTGCCACCACACCCTGTCCAGTGGAGGCCATGCTAAACTCCGCCCTCTCCCTGGGGAAGCAAAGAGCCAGTGGTGTTAGGAGATAAGGCAACCGAGGCAGCAGCAAGGACTCTCCATTGAGGGAGCAGCCAAGGCCCAGCCAGCAGGGAAGGCCACACCAAATATGAGGAGGCACCTAATCTGGATCTGTCATACCGGTGACCCCTGTCATAGGCACCTGCACCAGCCACAGCCCAGCAAGGGCAAGGCAGCTAAAGGCTCAGACCCCTCAGTAAGGAAAGGCTGGGTTATACCAACAGGAAAAAAACCAAACAAACACAGATCAGTCAAAATGCTGGCTAAAAATGAGGGAAACTGGTGATGAAGGAAGGAGATAATACATATCTATAATGGCCTTGAGACCAGCTATAGCAGCAGGCACTGTGATTTATTTCAATAACTCTGTCGCTTTGGGTATTTTAGGAGATTGCAATTGGCCAGCACTTCGAAGGAGATTCTATGAATGATTCTGTGAGAGGGCTTGTACCCTCTCTCAGGGAAAAAGTGAGACAGCTTGTGCCCCTGCCCCCAATTCCAGCCTTAACTTATAATATCGGAGCTAGATAGAATGAAAGGACGTGAGTGGATCTGAGCAGTTCAAGAAGTAAATTGTATTGGACTCATCTTATTGAAGCTCCTTAGGGTTGTTTGGCCCCACCTGTCCGCCTGACCCAATGGGCACTTACTCCTCCTCAGTCACTACCTACTCCTTGTAGGCCCAAGTGGTTCTACTGCCAGAGGTCAACAGGCACCACCTGGAATCTTTGGCTCTTTATACACCACAGGGCATAGGATTTTCTTTCCAAGCAGCTGCTGAATGGGCTGGGTGACACAGCCAGAAGGGTGATCACCTGCAGGAGATCACCTGTAGGAGATGAGAAGGGGCCAAACACTTTTCCTTCCTCCTATAGCCCATTAGGAGACATCCCAGAAAGCAGGGCAGGTGCACCTGCAGGGTGGCCTGCTGGGTCTGTTTACTATTCCAGAGCCAGCTTAGTAAGCACCTTTCATTGCTTCCCAGGCTTCCCTGAATCATTTCCCCTTTTTCTCACTCTCACTGTTCTGGGATTAAGCTTGCAAATCATTTTCACATAAGCTTGTCTTAGACTCTCTTTTCTAGGGAACCCAGGAGAGACACGTATAGTGGGGGGCGGGGTATGAGATATTTTAAAATGTAAAATATTTTATGACATATGTATAATAAATGCATACATTTATTCAATAAGAATTGAATAAATTATTTTTATATAAAAGTATATTTAGATTATCTGGACAACTATTTTATCATTGAGTACTTCCACTCTATTCCAATGCTTCACTTTTGATTGATTAAAGATTACATACTTAAGCAATAAGTACTAATTATTAGCAACAAGTACCAATTTAATTTTTATGAGTGAGTGTCAAAGACAGACAAGATGAAATTGATGCTTATCACTGTGTGAAGATCAAATGAAGTTATGAGATGAAGGGATATTTCAAGTAATTTGAATATAGGACCAATTTGAATTGGTAGACCAATTTGAGTTTTCAACTGAGATTTGGCAAACTTAAAAGAATCTATGCAGTAGCTGGCAGTCCACTATTCATGTTCTGAGAGACATTTAATTTCAGTAAAATAATTGAATGCTAATTTGAATTTTACTGGGCAGTAGAAGCTACGGAATAGTGAAATAGAGGTTTGATGAGGAAACTTGAGGGAGTTTCCCTTGCACAGTGAGATATAAATTTTATCTTTTCATTATAGAATATTCAATAATATCTAATGTGGCTTGCTAATGTTTTGGTGCAAGTAGATTGTCTAAGGGAGTAACGAGAGGTGCTGAGGTTACATAAAGATCGAAGACGATAAAAATAAAGACCACCATGAGGGATAACTGGATATACAGTTTATACTTAATGAATGCGTACTGAATACGCAGAACAGTCAGGCCTCCACTGGGCAGGCAGGGGTTAGAGGGTGGATTTGGGTGGGTCAGTGTCCCTGGCTGGACAAACATTTGTAAGAAGTAAACATCTTTCAATGGCAAAGCTGCTTGTCAGCTGTGAGTCCTGCCAGGGAACCAGATATGGCTCCCCACCCTTGAGGAAATGGCAAAGGTGAGGGCAAGGCTAATATTCCTTTCAAAATCAAATATTTAAAAGTACACAAAATTTGAGATGAAGTTATAGTTATCATAATGATAGCTATAGTTAGCATTCCTCATAGTGGTGACAAATCCAATAGTGAAACAATTTGGGGTTAAGGGGTTAAAGTCCTGTGGTAAACCACCTCTGATAACTTGGAAAAATGTGCGTTTACATATCCATATATATAGGGGTAAAGAAAGATGCCTCCATAATTAACATTTTCCAAAGAGAGAACCCAAAGGGAGGTGTACAGCAATGGGGTCATTTAAGAATTCGGTTTTCATCTTGGTCCTTCACCTTCTGGAAGGGGCCCTGAGTGATTCACTCATTCAGCTGAATAATAATGGCTATGAAGGCATTGTCATTGCAGTTGACCCTAATGTGCCAGAAGATGAAACACTCATTCAACAAATAAAGGTAAGTCGTAGATGGTAATTATCCATGCTTTTTTGAAAAATTAAGCAAAATATTGTGATAGAGGAAACGTGAGTTCTCTAACTCCAGCTGCGTGACACTGGCAAGTTTTTTTATACCTGTGTCTTCATTTCTTCAGCTATAAAATGGAAATAATAACACAACCATTATGATTCTTCTGAGAGATGAGATAATAAATGCAATGCACATAATTCAGAGCTTGATATATTGTTGGCACTTAATAAATGATTTCATTGAAAATTATTTAGTTCTGCAACCGAGGCAGAGCCAACTACATTTGGCAGATATTGTGAGATGCGCAGAGGGTAACTCCTTTGCCTGATTTTACCACTGGCTCATATCAGAGTCTCCTTTTATCCTCCTAATTGTAACCTGCTTCTCTGCAATTCTAATATAGGAGTCCAAGATGCAAATCTCTAACTTAAGAACAAGCCCGACCCTTACAGTATGAGGAAACCCTGCATTTTCCCAGCCCCAATGCAAAGTGTCCTCTTGGGGCTGCTGAGCAGCCTCACTCCACTTGTTGCTTTTTCTGTAGGGGAAGGAAAAATTAGGGAAGAGGACTCTTCCTGTCCAGGCAGAGGCATCTAACTGTTGTAAGATAGAGAGATTAGAGAGGTTTTGTACAACAGCAAACAGCAAAGAATATGAGGGAAATGTCTTATAAAAGACCACCCTGGAAAGTGGCTGTAGCACACACAGAGGTGGTACTGCATAATGAACAGAAGTACTGGTCTATAAAATGGGGATAATAATAAAGTATCTTTCTCACAGGGCTTTGTGAGGATTAACAATGCATGCATAAAAGGGAAGCTAGGTGAAAGGTATATGGGAACTCTGTACATTTTTTGCATGTTATCTGTTAAGTCTAAAATTATCTCAAAAACTTAGAAAAACTTTAAAAAAAAAACAACTTAGAAAAACTTTAAAAATGCATGCAGAGTGCCTGGTACACAGTAAGAGCAAATCATCAGTCCCCAGGTCTACTTTTAATCCTAGATAGAAAGAGCTCATCATTCCTCACCAAGCCAAAGTGACTGAGACTTGTTTCTGGGCAAAGTTCCTGAGTGTGAGCTCAGAAGTTAATAGGGCAAGGGCCCCAAGGGTCTCCACGAAAGGTTCCTTGTTCTGAACAGGAGCAAACTCAGAAAGATGGAGTTTGGGGAGAGAACCATCTCTACCACAAAGAGGAGTTTGGGGCTGGAGAAGTACAGCAGTCGAGGGGGAGAGGAAGTTCACCTGCTTAAACCAGAAGACCATCAGATATTACTGCCATCAGTGAAAGGGAAATTCATGCCTTCTGAAATTTCTTAACAATCAGAAAACTTGGGTGAGTCTTTGATTGCTTCTAAACTTAGGAATGGCATCAGAAAAAAATGAAATAGCCACTTGGAGCAAGAGACCAGGAAAGTGTTGGAGGAAAATGTGACCAGTATGTTTCTGTCTCCGGCTGGACAGTCAGTGGTGCTCAGGGACATGCGGGAAGGAGCACATTAGCATCTCTAAGGACAGTGGTAATTTGTATTTGTATGGTGCTTTAGAGCAAAAGCAAAAGGACTTTCACCTCACTCTCTTTGGGGGGTTCCTCCTGAGAAATATACTTCTCCTTACAATTATTAAATTGGTTTTTTGTTATGAGCCCTAAGTGAGTTGGTATGAGAGAGGTTGGTTTCCACGTTTCTTTGTCACAGGAGCATTTTTAAGGGCAATAGTGTGCTCAGAGTCCCTAACTGAGTAGTTAATAAAAGTGAGTTCCTATTTGATGTTCCAGACCCGCAGTCGAGGGACCTCACTGTGGGTTTTGCCACTTTCCTGGTCATCCCTCAGTCTCTGCTTTCTGTGGAGACTCTCCCCCGGGTGTCCTTGTGTGAGCAGAAGCCTCTAAGTCAGCTCTTAAATATTGTACTTGCTTCAGCAGGGCAGTCCGAGCGTCTCTCCACCTGCAACACCGGTGGGTGGCGCTGCAGCAGTTCCATCCAGGGAAACTACACTCTCATCAGTATTGCAGAAGCAGTGGGAGCACAGGTCATAAGATGAGGGAGTGAGAATCAGGGAGAAGCACTCTCTCTCTCACACACACACACACACACACACACACACACACACACACACACACCACACAAGAAAGATAAACAACAGGAGCCGTTTGGGACCTCCTCAATGTATGGGAGCCCAGGCATCTTTGGTCTTGGTGCTCCTGGAGAGTCTGCCCCTCATTATAACCTCTTCATTCATTCATTTGTTCCTTAGTTCAACAAATATTTACAGAGCATTTACATTATGTCAGGTACCAGGAATCCAGTGGTGAACAATATACTATCCCTATCCTTAAGGAATTACCAGCCCATCCTATAAACTTCATCCTCAACATTCTTCAAACCTCAAAAGATTGTGTCTTTTTGGATATGAGGTCACTTTCTCAAAATATGGAACAGATGCCAAAGCAAAGATCCATTATTAATGTTTCTGTTAAAACAGAAGACATTTCATGCTGCTTAGTCGTCTTCCTAGGAGACACTGAAAATGTACATTTCACAAGTCAAATTGTAATATAATACTCTAACATAGGAAGTTTTATACCTACTTTCCAGCTTTCTGGTGATATTGGCTCAGTATTTTTATTTTAAAAAATTATAAAACGTTAAATTCTCCTAGCAATTGTTTAAAATCTGGCTTTTTTTGGAAGGAGATGCAAATCATTTGGAGAGCTTTTATAAAACTAGCAAGGCAACCATTATTATCACCATGTGAAAGGTTGGAAACTGAAGCTCAGGGAGACAAAATAAATTCCGCAAGTTTAACCCATTAGCAAGGAACAGAGCAGGATTCACCCCTGCATCAGCACCCAAGTACTATTTCCCCATACAGTGATGAACTGTTTCTGCTCCTAAGGCCAACCTCCTAGACATCGGAGCCTAGTCACTCTGGTCTATTCCAGCAAGGACTTTCCTCCAGCAATGATCCCTTTTTTCTCTTGCATTATCAGGTTTTTTTTTTTTTCCATTAGCATATACATATAATAGTTCCCATTAAAAAAGCAAACAAACTCCCTTGCCCTGCAGTCTTCCTTCATCTACTGCTTCATTTCTCAATTCCCTTTTAATTTGTAGGAAAACTTCTTGACCCGCTGTCTGTTTTCACTGCCTCTGCTTCCTCACCTCCCACCCTCTTGAATTCACTCATACGGAGCTGTTGTCGCCATTGCACAAAATGGTTTACTCAGGTTGCCAAATTCATTGCTCAGTTCTGAGTCCTCATCTTCCTTGATTGCTCAGCAGCATTGAACTCGGATGATCACTCTCTCCTTCCTGAAACACTCTCACCCTATGCCTTCTGATTTCCTTCCCGTGCACCAGCTGCTGCTTCTCAGTTTCCTTTGCTGGCTCTTCCTCTTCCCACTTCTGAATACTGGGGCTCCTGGAGCTCAGTCTTCAGTCCTCTTCTTCCCTCTGTCTACACTCACTTTTGTGTTTCTCAATGATTTTCAGCCCTAATAGACTCAATTTCCCTTTCTGTAATAAATATCTTGTAATACCCTTTCTATCAATACTATCTTGTCATGATGCATCTCAGGGAATCTGCAGAGGCATTTATAATTTAATGCTACAGCTCTTTTGTTTTAGAGAAATAAGTTTAGGCATAATTTGAAAAGAGATTATATACTTATGCCACTTCCTTACATCTAACACTTAGTGCTATACTAAAAAGAAATACTATCATAACATTTAGTTAGCCCCCAAATTATTACAGGAGTCAGCAGGTGTTGAAGTTGTATTCATTTTAATTTGAGTTTCTCTCCACTACTACTTGGTGTGAGATATTGAGACTATAATACTCTCTAGTTCTCAGTTTCTCCCTTAAAGGTTCACTGATCCTCAAAGGATCATATAAAGTGAAACTAAGAGCTAATATTTGATAAGCACTTGTGCTAAGTAGACACGGTTCCAAATGCTTTCTTGACTTCATTTGATCCTCACAATAACCTTATGAGCTGGTCACTGTAATATTTTCCATTTTATAAATGGGGAAACTGAGGCTCAGGAGGGCTGAAGGAAATTTCTTTTCTTTCTTTTTTTTTTTTTTGGCCACGCCACGAGGCTTGTGGGATTCTAGTTCCCCAACCAGGGATTGAACCCAGGCCCCAGCCGTGAAAGCGCCGAGTCCTAACCACTGGACTGCCAGGGAACTCCCTCAAGGAAATTTCTGATGTCCCACCATAAGTGGTGCAGCTGGGATTAGTGTCTGCTTCTGGAGTCTTCACTGTCAACCATTACACTGTGACACAGAGCATGTGGTAAAAAATCTCAAAAAAGGCTAGCTATTATTATTAACAAAACAATCTCCTCTTCCAAGCTTGATAAATAGCTAGTTTTCGGAAATGTGAGATACAGATGTAAATTTGAATAATTGGTAGTTTCATCTTTTTTTCTGTCATTAAATGCTCTTGTTTATGTTCCCCTCTCCCCCGACCAGGATATGGTGACAGAGGCATCTCCATATCTGTTTGAAGCTACAGAAAAAAGATTCTATTTCAAAAATGTTGCCATTTTGATTCCTCAAAATTGGAGCACAAAACCTGAATATGTGAAACCCAAACTTGAGACCTACAAAAATGTGAGAATATCAAGTTCTTTTTTTAAATTTGGTTTCCTTTTGTGACTCAGGTTTTTTTCATCAAAATATTCTAGAATCAAATAAAATTGTTTCAGAATATGATGGTGTGAAGTAAGGTCAATTCATCTGCTGAAATTTTGTAATGACGAAAACTTTTTCTTAAATTTCAGGCTGATGTTCTGGTTGCTGAACCTAATCCAACAGGTAATGATGAACCCTATACTGAGCATATGGGACGCTGTGGAGAAAAGGGTAATAAAATTTATCTGACTCCTGGGTTCCTAGCAGGAAAAATGTTGCTTCAATACGGATCACAAGGTATGGGTAGAGATGAAATATTCTGTTATATTTCTCATAACTTAATAATTTTACGTTGCAAATGGATCAACAATAGCATTATCTTTCTGAGTAAGAACATAAAATAGACTATTATAGTATGTTTCTTTCATGTAAAACAGATTCCAAATAGTGCATTTCTCAGTTAGAAATTTATTTTCTTCATATTCTGCATATATATGTGTGTAAATATAATATTTAAAATTTTCAGATTAGTATCAGATAATAACTCTAAAATAGTTTAATATGTAATGTTGGGTTTCTATTACTCTGTGGTGAGACATCTGAACAAATTAAACCTCCTGCCTGCAATTCAGGTAGTGGCTACCAGATGGCAGACATGCATCATGTTTTCAGACTTCAATGTGCGTTCATACTATAAACGGATTGTTAAAACGATTCTGATTCAGTAGGTGTGGGGTAGGACCCAAGAATCTGCATTTTAACAAGCTCCCAGGTGATGCTGATACTGCCTGACCTTGGACCTCACTTGGAGTATCAGACAGAATATCCTTGCTGTTCAGCTCTCAAAAATGTGTGACTAAAGAAAAAACCAAATTTTCCTTCACAAAATATCATTTAGCATTCCCATATGAACCAAATAGAGCAATCTTTGGAGAAAAGATTAAAAGAAACCAGCAATGGAGTATATATAATATGTACTTTCCAAGTATAATCAAGTGTGATTAGTATTAACTAATTAGGTTAACTAATAACTTGTACTAGGTTTCTTTACCATTTTGAAAAGATGAGAACAAATTTGATTTTCTTCATTTAAATAGGCAAGGCAGAGAAAACAAACAAGCAAACAAAATAGCACTTGGTGCTTGCATGCCCCACCCCCAAATACGCTAGAGCACTTTTACAGACCTTCTCAGAAAGAAGTGTCCAACAAACACACCTCTTTGTTGTTCTTTTACAACATCTCCATAACACGAACAGAAAATTGCCAATGTATAGCTCAATAAATATGTGTTGAACTGATTTACTTAGCTGCTCCAACCCACTCCTGGGCCCACTCCAGCCATCAAGGTCACCATATACAATGTCATTCCTTTATACTCTCTCCTTTCTGTACTGTGACTCCACGCCTGCTACTTCACAATCTTCCCTTGCCTTTAAGAGGCCATCAGTTGTTCCCTAGCACTGAGAACAATCTAAAATCCTTAATGTGAGATACTAGGGTTACTTAACATGCACCTCCTCACTTAACCTTCCAAATTCAGCCTACCTGGGAATTTACATTCCAGAAAAACTGAGCTGTACATAAGTCACTAACATTCATCCAAATTTAACAAATACTAAGTATCTATTAAGTTCTAGACAGTATGTGCCCAGACATGTCAGTGAAGAAGTCATGGTACCTGTTCTCATGGAGACAAGAGTCTGTAGTGAGAGACTGGCAAGTAAGAAGCAATGACAATATAACACGATAAACGCCATAATGGAATATAATGAAAGTGATAAGGAGGGGTACCTGGACCAGTTTGAGGATGTCAGAGAAGGCTTCTAGGTGGATACAAGCCTAATTTTGAAAGAAGAGTAGGAGTTATTCAGTCAGAGATAGAGAGAGAGTATTATTCCAAACCAAGGAAGAATATATAAAAACAACCAGAGCTGAGCAAGAGCGTGATGTGGCTCTAGAAAGTAAAAGGAGTTCAAGAATCCATTGTCATTATGGAGTTTTGGAAGTGGGTGGAGAAGAGCAAGACATATGGCTGCAGAGAGGAATAGGGCCGGAATCATCAGGGACCTTGTACGCATATTGAGAAGTTGGACTTAACCCTGAGCACCATAGTGGAGTCACTGAAGACTGGAGACATGGAGGCCAGTTGAGTGAGTGTTGCAGTAGTTCAGAAGTAACTGGCAATGAGACTGGAAAGATGAGAATAGGTCAAAGAAGAAAAAGGCAGATGTGGAGTAGGCAGGGCTTGAGGTTTGTCCACATATGAGTCATTAGGGAGAAGGACCTATTGGGGGTGCTGCCCTGGCTGCCCTATAGGTCAGCCTGTGCTGACTGACCTCCATCATTACACTTGCACCCCTAAGGATTATAGTTATCTAAAATGATGTGTGTCATCTGCTAGACCATGAGCTATGTGAGGACAGGGCAATTGTTTTATCATTGTATGAATAGCTGCCTTGCACTTACTAGGTGCCTAATTGACACTTGATAATCCAAAATAAACAGTCATATTTTATAGAAATGTGCAATTGTCGTATCAGATTGTTCCTTCTAAGGAAATCGAACCTTTGATCAAAAAAAAAAAAAAACATAGCAAAGCATAATAGCATTCAGAAGAATTACTTTCTCTTAGTTTAAGAGGGTAATTTTACCATTCTTATTGTAATCAGGTGTTTAAAATACTTTTTCACAGGAAGGGTATTTGTCCATGAATGGGCTCATCTACGATGGGGAGTATTTAATGAGTACAATAATGACCAGAAATTCTACTTATCCAATAAAAGAAAAAAACCAGTAATGTATGTATATTTTGATTAACTTTTCACAAACTATTTTAAATTGCAAACAATTTTGTCTTGAATTGATTACTTTTAAAATGTCAGTCTTTTGTCTTATTTTCTATCTCTCACTCTTAGTGCCGTCTTTTTCAGATTCCCATAAAACTACTACTTTTGTTCACTTTACAAGTGTCTTAATTAGTTGAATTCTCTACTCTGCAGCTACAAATCATTTGCCTCTTTGTGTGTGTGTGTACAACTAGAAGAAATCCACAGGTGCTACGTTCAGTATCTCCATCTTCCTGTATCATAATCAGTGACATAAACAAAGCTTCAGTGCCTTGAGGGTAGAATACTATCTGTGTGAACCATGTCAGTTTGAGTGGGCCTGTGAGAGACTGTGGAATTTAGCTGGAAGACAGTCCAAATATTAAAACAAAACAGAAAACTTCTCCCAATTTGAATAAAACCTTGTATGGTGTCAATAGGAAGCAAACTGAACACTTAGAAAGTACCTCTGCTGCTGTGATTTTACAGGTGAGTTCTTGCAATCAAAAGTTTCAGGGAACAAACTGCTTTAGTACAAATGTAAAAGGGAACTTCCCAATTTATTTTAGAGAGCTAGCATAATTCAGATACTAAAACCTGACAGATGGCATGAAAAAGAATTCTGTAGATACAGCTTTCTAAAAAGGTTTTAAATAAAAGGATAGTACGTTACACCTGGCATAATTAAGGGAATAACAAACACACTAAGGTCAAGAAGGATGTCTTCCAGAAGTCTGAAAATGCTATGATATTAGGTAAGTAATTAATATAGTATATCAAGTAAAAGAAGAAAATTAAATGATTATTCCAACAGATTCTGAAAAGGAATTTGATAAGCTTGCACATTTATGCCTCAGTTAAAAACAACCACCTCTTTTTAAAGACTAGAGCTGGCACAACACGCCTCTTCACTCTTGCTTCCAGTTCGACTCCCCTGATGGCTGTTTAAGGAGACGCACTCAGCTTTGGTTTGGTTACTGTCTTTATTCAGCAGTTTCCAAGGGAAGCTGCACTGGGCTCAGAGCTCAGCCTTGGCTTCCCCTTTCTCCCACAGGAGCATTACTGCTCTCCATTTTCCTCTTTCTTTATTACATTCAAACTCTGTCAGCTTGGTCCACTACCATGACATTTTCCCTCACTCTTATGTCACTTTAGGTATAAAAAGACACTAAGTGCCTCCCAGAGCCGTACACAGTCTATCTGATTGGCTTGTTCCCTCCGCACCTCAGAGACCACTCCCCAGGGCCACTCCCCTGACGTGATCATATGTTGGATGGACCTCTCAAATCTCAGCCCACGGATGCCATTCAGCCCTGACATCTGCCTTTCCCACTTCTTGCTAAGCTTCCAGACAGACACTGTATATCCCCTTGAGAGAAAAGCTGACTAGTACCTATTCCTTCCTAGGGATATTCCAGAAATATCCACATATACAGCATGTTCATCCTTGCACAGATAACATTTGCAAAACTGACATGATTACCATGTCCTCTTAACAATAAATCTTATTATAACATACAAATAGCATTTATTGCTTATCTACCAATTTTTTAAATTACTTTTAAGGCCTGGAAACCATTACAAAAATGACAGTACTGCCTACAATAGAAGGCTTCCTTAATATGATGCAGAACATCAATTGAAAGCCAACTGCCTACCTCATATTTAATAGGGAATCACTAGACATTCTCAGGAATGAGATAGGAGTGGGCACTGTTAGCAGTTATCTAATCTTGTTTAGAAAGTTGTAGCCAATGCAATAACATGTTGGGGGGGTTAAAAGGGGGGGGCTACTAGAAAGGGAGAGAGAAAATTGCTTCTAGGCAGATGATATGTGGTCTACTTAGAAAGCCTCAGGGAAAAAATAGAAATTAAAATTGATAAGGGAAGTCAATAAGGTAACCAGAGATATTTGAAGAAAACTAAGAAATGTGAAAGTTATATTTGAAGAAAACCATAGCATACAATCCTTCTAAAGAATTTAAAAGAAAATCAAGATTAATTGAGAGATTTTCAATTCATGGAATACGTAAATCCAACCCCAATTAATATACAGGTTTTATAAAACTCTAATCAAAAGTACTTCTATTTTTACCTCATTTTAAAGTCCCAGAGTTTATTCAGTAGATAGTACCTGAGAACATTTTCGAAAAAGAATAGGTATAAAGGAAATTTTTCTCATTGAATTTTAAATATACAATAAAGCTAAGTTAATTAAAACAATGTGAACTGACAGACACTTACACAATAATTTACTATTTAATACGGCTAGAATTATAAATCTACAAGGAAAGACAATATTTCTTAAGATGTCAGGACAATTTTTAACTACGTGGGGGGAAAAAATTAACAGACTCTCTTTCAATTGGATAGACTCATTAAATATAAAAAATAAAACCATAATGAAAACTAGAAGAACATTAATACATATCAAACTTCTCTATGGTGAAGGTCTTTCTATACATTCAAGAATTGGAAAAAGACATAACTAAAAGAATAATAAATTTGGCTACATATAAATTAAAAATTTTGTTGCATATAAGTCAAACATAAACTAAATTAAAAAATAAGAAACAGAAAAATATATTTGCAAAAATTTTAAAAAACAGGCTTTTAAAAACTTAGTATTATAACACATAAAGAACTTTTAAAAATCAGTAGGAAAACATTAACACCCTAATAGAAAAATAGACAGGAGAAGACAGGAGAAGAATAATTTACAAAGGAAGAAATAAAAATGGCCAGTAAAAATGTAAAACTGTTCAGACTTACTAGTAATCAAAGAGGCGCAAATTTGACAAAGATGAGAATCGTTTATTGCCTAGTAAGTGACTGTCAGTGGGATGAGTGCTCCCATAGATGGTTATTAGGGGAATAAACCAGCATAACTTTTCTGGAAAGCAATTTGGTGACACATATCAAATCTCTAAAAGTTTTTTCTATTTCTTGCTCCAGTAATTTCATGTTTAACAATCCATTTTAAAGGAAATGATAGAATGAGCTCTATCAACAGGCTTTAAAATGTTCAAACTTCTGGGTCTGAGCATTTATTCTGGGAGTCAGTCATGCAGCAAACTTGGAAACAGAGTCAAAATTTTATGTGACATGTTATTTATTCATGGAAGTTTTACTTTTAGCACTGAAAAATTTTTTGGGGGGGAACAAAATGAAGTAAATTAGGCTAAATTCATGTTGTAGTATCAAAATATGAAATTATTAAAATCACATTTTGAAAGAATAATGTGAATTATAACAACACAATTTAAATGTACTAAAATACTAAGTTTTTTAAGATCAAGAAGCAAAGCTATACGTAGAATGTTATGCTTATACATAGAGAAGGAAATGCTTCAATATGCTAGCGGTAGTTTATCTCTGACAGTGGGACATGATTTTTTTTCTTCTTTATACTTTTTTGCTACTTTCCAAATTTCCTATAGTGTTCATATATTATTTATATACTCATAAAATAAGATGTGGGTGAAAAGTACTCCATTTATAATAGTGACAAAAGTCATAAGTGTGTAAAGAAAAATCTAATATACCTATGAACACACAAGAACTATGCAAAAACTGTATGACGTAAACTAGTTAGATAAAAACAAACAAACAAAAAATGTCAGCAAAATTTTTATAGTAAACAAAAGAGGGCTCCTGATTTTCCAGGGACAAGGGGACTAGATTAGGAAGTGCCTTTGGTCTTTATTAATTGTTAACAGTAGCTGTAAGCCAGCCTTAGCTTTTCTGCTGCATAGAAACACATTCTGATATCATTTTGGGAGCCCCTCAGATACCTTCTGGCAAACAGAAATTACTCTAATGAGAATTTAATAATTTTGTTATTTAAGGGGATGTATTTATTTCTTGAATTATGAAAGGAAATCGTAGGCAAAGCCATCTGTAGAACCTGACCACAGAGTCCAACACTTCTAAATTATATCACCTACACCTAAACATCTAACCTTAATATATTTTCAGATGTCCGTCAACTATTACTGGTAAAAATGTACTACAGAAGTGTCAAGGAGGAAGCTGTGTCACCCAATCATGCAAATCCGACAGAGTAACAGGACTGTACGAAAAAGGATGTGAGTTCATACCTAATGAAGTTCAGACTGAGAAGGCTTCCATAATGTATTCACAAAGTATACCTTCTGTAAGTGCCTTGTTCCTTTTGTTTTTCTTTTTTTCTTGACACTTATGAATTTAGTGAGGTTTTTATCCCAGTTGCTGCAAGAAAAGGTCAAATGTTAGGAAGTCATCAGTGAGCAGCTGATCTCTGTGGGACAAGCAGGGAGAACAAAATCAGGGATAAAGTCCTATTTTCCTCAGACCCCTTCCTTAGGTCCATTTTTTGCTCCTCCATCATCTCCCTCCCACTAGCTTTTAGTTTAAGGGCTTAGAACTACTTCAAATATCCTTAAAGGCAGACAAGCACAAGAATTAGTTAAACAAGAAATTTATCCAGGGAGAACAGGCACTTCTTTTTATTAGTAATAAGAACATGATCAGTAGCCTTTAATTTAACTTTCAGAGATCTCTTTTCGGCCTGCATATTTGCTTTTGGTTGTTAACTAAAATTTTCTATCTTTATAAGAGTGTTGGTGCCTTTAAGGAATTTGTACATAGTTTTAATAGCTTTAAGTAGTTTTAAAATACAGATCTTCCTCCAGCCCATTGTAAGTTGAAAATATTTCAAGTTGAAAATTCATTTACTATACCTCACCTACGGAACATCATAGCTTAGCCTAGCCTGCCTTACACGTGCTCAGAACACTTACATTAGTTTTTAGCTGGGCAAAATCATCTAACACAGAGTCTATTGTATAATAAAGTGTTGAATATGTCATGTAATTTATTAAATACTGTACAGAAGTGAAAAAGAGAATGGTTGTGAGTATATTGGTTATTTACCCTCATGATCCTGTGGTTGACTAGAAGCTATGTTCGGCTCGTTGCCGATAGCCAGCATCACCAAAGAGTATCATACCGCATACCACTAGCCCAGGAAAAGATCAAAATTCAAAATTCGAGGTATGGTTTCTATTGAATGTGTATTGCTTTTGCACCACAATAAAGTCAAAAAATCGTAAGTTGAACCATTGTAAGTTGGAGACTGCATTTCTCAATGATTTTTTAAATGAGCAACTGGTTATAAAATAAACTTGACAAATTACCTTTATTAATGTCAAACATATATATCAACAAATTTGCACAAACTAAGATAAATGCATCAGTTAAATTATTTTAGTGGGGAGCACCTCTTATCTTCCAGTCTCTTTCATAAAATTATGTTTTCCTTTCGGAGTAAGAGTGAAGTAACTTGCAAGAGTCTGTCTATAACAATATAGCATAAGTTTAAAAAATATGATACCTCATGGTTAACTAGGGCCATTCTTCAGTCTGGCTTTGCAGTCTATTTCCAGGATAATTCAGAAACTTCCAAGAGGGCGACCAGATTTATTTTTTAACATCTTTATTGGAGTATAATTGCTTTACAGTGGTGTGTTAGTTTCTGCTTTATAACAAAGTGAAAAGTGAGTCAACTATACATACACATATATCCCCATATCTCCGCCCTCTTACATCTCCCTCCCACCCTCCCTATCCCACCCCTCTAGGTGGTCACAAAGCACCAAGCTGATCTCGCTATGCTATGCGGCTGCTTCCCATAGCTATCTATTTTAGATTTGGTAGTATATATATGTCCATGCCACTCTCCCACTTCATCCCAACTTACCCTTTCCCCTCCCCGTGTCCTCAAGTCCATTCTCTACACATGCATCTTTATTCCTGCCCTGCCCCTAGGTTCTTCAGAACCATTTTTTTTTCCTTTAGATTCCATATATATGTGTTAGCATACAGTATTTGGTTTTCTCTTTCTGACTTCCTTCACTCTGTATGATAGACTTTAGGTCCATCCACCTCACTACTCAATTTCGGTTCTTTTTATGACTGAGTAATATTCCATTGTATATATGTGCCACATGTTCTTTATCCATTCATCTGTCGATGGACACTTAGGTTGCTTCCATGTCCTGGCTATTGTAAATAGAGCTTCAGTGAACATTGTGGTACATGACTCTTTTTGAATTACAGTTTTCTCAGGGTATATGCCCAGTAGTGGGATTGCTGGGTCATATGGTAGTTCATTTTTTAGATTTTTAAGGAACCTCCATACTGTTCTTCATAGTGGCTGTATCAATTTACATTCCCACCAACAGTGCAAGAGGGTTCCCTTTTCTCCACACCCTCTCCAGCATTTATTATTTGTAGACTTTTTGATGATGGCCATTCTGACTGGTGTGAGATGATAACCTCATTGTAGTTTTGATTTGCATTTCTCTAATAATTAGTGATGTTGAGCGTTCTTTCATGTGTTTGTTGGAAATCTGTATATCTTCTTTGGAGAAATGTTTATTTAGGTCTTCTGCCCAGTTTTGGATTGGATTGTTTCGTTATTTGATTTTGAGTTGCATGAGCTGCTTGTAAATTTTGGAGATTAATCCTTTGTCAGTTGCTTCATTTGCAAATATTTTCTCCCATTCTGAGGGTTGTCTTTTCATCTTGTTTATGGTTTCCTTTGCTGTGCAAAAGCTTTGAAATTTCATTAGGTCCCATTTGTTTATTTTTGTTTTTATTTCCATTACTCTAGGAGGTGGGTCAAAAAGGATCTTGCTGTGATTTATGTCAGAGAGTGTTCTGCCTATGTTTTCTCTAAGAGTTTGATAGTGTCTGGCCTTACATTTAGGTCTTTAATACATTTTGAGTTTATTTTTGTGTATGGTGTCAGGGAGTGTTCTAATTTCATTCTTTTACATATACCTGTCCAGTTTTCCCAGCACCACTTATTGAAGAGGCTGTCTTTTCTCCATTGTATCTTCTTGCCTCCTTTATCAAAAATAAGGTGACCATGTGTGTGTGGGTTTATCTCTGGGCTTTCTATCCTATTCCATTGATCTATATTTCTGTCTTTGTGCCAGTACCATAGTATCATGATTACTGTAGCTTTGTAGTATAGTCTGAAGTCCAGGAGCCTGATTCCTCCAGGGCCATTTTTCTTTTTCAAGAGTGCTTTGGCTATTCAGGGTCTTTTGTGTTTCCATACAAATTGTAAACTTTTTTGTTCTAGTTCTGTGAAAAATGCCATTGGTAATTTGATAGGGATTGCACTGAATCTGTAGATTGCTTTGGGTAGTATAGTCATTTTCACAATGTTGATTCTTCCAATCCAAGAACATGGTATATCTCTCCAGCTGTTGGTATCTTTAATTTCTTTCATCAGTGTCTTATAGTTCTCTGCATTCAGGTCTTTTGTCTCCCTAGTGTAGGTTTATTCCTAAGTATTTTATTCTTTTTGTTGCAATGGTAAATGGGAGTGTTTTCTTAATTTCTCTTTCAGATTTTTCATCATTAGTTTATAGGAATGCAAGAAATTTCAGTGCGTTAACTTTGTATCCTGCAACTATACCAAATTCATTGATTAGCTTTAGTAGTTTTCTAGGTGGCATTTTTAAGGATCCTCTATGTATAGTATCCTGTCATCTGCAAACAGTGAGAGCTTTACTTCTTCTTTTCTGATTTGGATTCCTTTTATTTCTTTTTCTTCTCTCATTGCCGGGGCTAAAACTTCCAAAATTATGTTGAATAATAGTGGTGAGGGTGGACACCCTTGTCTTGTTCCTGATCTTTCCTGAGGAAATTATTTCAGATTTTCACCATTGAGAACGATGTTGGCTGTGGGTTTATCATATATGGCCTTTATTATGTTGAGGTAAGTTCCCTCTATGCCTACTTTCTGCAGGGTTTTTACCATAAATGGGTGTTGAATTATGTCGAAATCTTTTTCTGCATCTATTGAGATGAACAGATGGTTTTTCTCCTTCAATTTGTTAATATGGTTTATCACATTGATTGATTTGCATATATTGAAGAATCCTTGCATTCCTGGGATAAACCCCACTTGATCATGGTGTATGACCCTTTTAATGTGCTGTTGGGTTCTGTTTGCTAGTATTTTGTTGAGGATTTTTGCACCTATGTTCATCAGTGATATTGGCCTGTAGTTTTCTTCTTTTGTGACATCATTGTCTGGTTTTGGTATCAGGGTGATGGTGGCCTCGTAGAATGAGTTTGGGAGTGTTCCTCCCTCTGCTATATTTTAGAAGAGTTTGAGAAGGATAGGTGTTAGCTCTTCTCTAAATGTTTGATAGAATTTGCCTGTGAAGCCATCTGGTCCTAGACTTTTGTTTGTTGGAAGATTTTAATCACAGTCTCAATTTCAGTGCTCGTGATTGGACTGTTTATATTTCTGTTTCTTCCTGGTTCAGTCTCAGAAGGTTGTGCTTTTCTAATAATTTGTCCATTTCTTATAGGTTGTCCATTTTATTGGCATATATTTGCTTGTAGTAATCTCTCCTGATCCTTCCTATTTCTGCAGTGTCAGTTGTTACTTTTCCTTTTTCACTTCTAATTCTATTAATTTGAGTCTTCTGCCTTTCTTTCTTGATGAATCTAGCTAATGGTTTATCAATTTTGTTTATCTTCTCAAAGAACCAGCTTATAGTTTTACTGATCTTTGTTATCGTTTACTTCATTTCTTTTTCATTTATTTCTGACATGATCTTTATGATTTCTTTCCTTCTGCTAACTTGGGGTTTCTTTTGTTCTTCTTTCTCTAAATGCTTTAGGTGCAAGGTTAGGTTGTTTATTTGAGATGTTTCTTGTTTCTTGACGTAGGAGTGTATTGCTATAAACTTCCCTCTTAGAACTGCTTTTGCTGCGTCCCACAGGTTTTGGTTTGTCGTGTTTTCATTGTCCCTTGTTTCTAGGTATTTTTTGATTTCCTGTTTGATTTCCTCGGTGATCTCTTGGTTATTTAGTAGTGTATTGTTTAGCGTCCATGTGTTTGCATTTTTTACAGATTTTTTTCCTGCAATAGATATCTAGTCTTATAGCGTTGTGGTTGTAAAAGATACTTGATACGATTTTAATATTCTTAAATTTGCCAAGGCTTAATTTGTGACCCAAGATATGATCTACCCTGGAGAATATTCCATAAGCACAAGAGAAGAAAGTGTATTCTGTTGTTTTTCGATGGTATATCCTATAAATATCAATTAGATCCACCTTGTTTAATGTATCATTTAAAGATTGTGTTTCCTTATTTATTTTCATTTTGGATGATCTGTCCATTGGTGAAAGTGGGGTATTAAAGTCCCCTACTATGATTTTGTTACTGTCAATTTCCCTTTTATGGCTGTTCGCATTTTTCTTATGTATTGAGGTGTTTCTATGTTGGGTGCATAAATGTTTACAATTGTTATATCTTCTCCTTGGATTGATCCCTTGATCATTATGTAGTGTCTTTCTTCGTCTCTTGTGATAGTCTTTATTTTAAGGTCTGTGTTGTCTGATGTGAGAATTGTTATTCCAGCTTTCTTTTGATTTCCATTTGCATGGCATATTTTTCCATCCCCTTAGTTTCAGTCTGTATGTGGACCTAGGTCTGAAGTGGGTCTCTTGTAGACAGCATATATGCAGGTCTTGTTTTTGTATCCATTCAGACAGTCTATGTCTTTTGGTTGGACTAGTTAATCCATTTACATTCAAGGTAATTATCGATATGTGTGTTCCTATTACCATTTTCTTAATTGTTTTTGTGGGTCTTTTTCTTCTCTTGTGTTTCCTGCCTAAAGAAGTTCCTTTAGCATTTGTTGTAATGCTCATTTGGTGGTGCTGAATTCTCTTAGCTTTTGCTTGTCTGTAAAGATTAAATTTCTCCATCAAATCTGAATGAGATCCTTGCTGGATAGAGTAATCTTGGTTGTAGGATTTTCCATTTCATCACTTTAAATAGGTCCTGCCACTCCTTTCTGGCTTGAAGTTTCTGCTAAAGATCAGCTGTTAACCTTATGGGGATTCCCTTGTATTTTATTTGTTGTTTTTCCCTTGCTACTTTTAATACGTTTTCTTTGTATTTAATTTTTTGTAGTTTGATTAATATGTGTCTTGGTGTGTTTCTCCTTGGATTTATCCTGTATGGAATTTCTGCATTTCCTGGACTTGATTGACTATTTCCTTTCCCATATTAGGGAAGTTTTCAACTATAATCTCTTCAAATATTTTCTCAGTTCCTTTCTTTTCCTCTTCTTCTTCTGGGACCCCTATAATTTGAATGTTGGTGTGTTTAATGTTGTGCCAGAGGTCTCTGAGACTGTTCTCAGTTCTTTTCATTCTTTTTTCTGCTCTGTTCTTTCTTTATTCTGTTTTATCTTCCAGGTCACTTATCTGTTCCTTTGTCTCGGTTATTCTGCTATTGATTCCTTCTAGAGAATTTTAAATTTCATTTATTGTGTTGTTCATCGTTGTTTGTTTCATCTTTAGTTCTTCTAGGTCCTTGTTAAATGTTTCTTGTATTTTTCTCCATTCTATTTCCAAGATTTTGGATCATCTTTACTATCATTACTCTGAATTCTTTTTCAGGTAGACTGCCTATTTCCTCTTCATTTGTTTGGTCTCATGAATTTTTACCTTGCTCCTTCATCTGCTGTGTGTTTTTCTGTCTTCTCATTTTGCTTATCTTACTGTGTTTGGGTTCTCCTTTTTTCAGTCTGTAGGTTTGTAGTTCCTGGTGTTTTTGGTGTTTGCCCCCCGGTGGCTAAGGTTGGTTCAGTGGGCTGTATACGCTTCCTGGTGGAGGGGACTAGTGCCTGTGTTCTGGTGGATGAGGCTGGATCTTGTCTTGCTGGTGGGTCGGACCACATCCTGTGGTGTGTTTTGGGGTGTCTGTGACCTTATTATAATTTTAGGCAGCCTGTCTGCTAATGGGTGGGGGTGTGTTCCTGTCTTGCTAGTTGTTTGGCATAGGGTGTCCAGCACTGTAATTTGCTGGTCGTTGAGTGGAGCTGGGTCTTAGCATTGAGACGGAGATCTCTGGGAGTGCTTTCGCAGTTTGATGTCACGTGGAGCCAGGAGGTCTCTGGTGGACAAATGTTCTGAATTCGGCTCTGCCACCTCACAGACACATGCCTGACACCCAGCCAGAGCACCAAGCCCCTGTGAGCCACATGGCTCAGAAGAAAAGGGAGAAAAAAAAGAAAGACAAAAAGAGAAATAAGTAAAATAAAGTTATTAAAATAAAAAATTATGAAAAATAAAGAAATTAAAAAGTGTAAAAAAAGAATGAAAGAAGAGAGCCACCAAACCAAAAATCAAATCCATCAATGACAACAAGTGCTAAAAACTATACAAAAACAAACAAACAAAAAATAGACAGAGAGAACCCTAGAACAAATGGTAAAAGCAAAGCTATACAGACAAAATCACAGAAAGAAGCATACACATACACACTCAGCCAAAGAGAAAAAGAAAATATCTATATATATTAAAAAAAAAGGAAGAGAGCAACCAAATCAAACAAACCTACCAATGATAATAAACTATAAATACTAAACTAAGATAAACATAAAACCAGAAACAAATTAGATGCAGAAGCAAACCCCAAGTCTACAGTTGCTCCCAAAGTTCACTGCCTCAATTTTGGAATGATTTGTTGTCTATTCATGTATTCCAGAGATGCAGGTTACATCAAGTTGATTGTGGAGATTTAATCTGCTGCTCCTGAGGCTGCTGGGATAATTTTCCCTTTCTCTTCTTTGTTCGCAGAGCTCCTGGGGTTCAGCTTTGGTTTTGGCCCTGCCTCTGTGTGTAGGTCGCTGGAGGACATCTGTTCTTTGCCTGGACAGGAGAGGGTTAAAGTAGTGGCTGATTAGGGGGCTCTGGCTCACTCAGGCGGGGGTAGGGGGGAAGGGTATGGAATGCGGTGCAAGACTGCTGCGGCAGAGGCCAGCATGATGTTGCAACAGCCTGAGGCACACCATGTGTTCTCCTGGGGAACTTGTCCCTGGATCATAGGACCCTGGCAGTGGTAGGCTGCACAGCCTCCCGGGAGGGGAGGTGTGGATAGTGACCTGTGCTTGCACACAGGCTTCTTGATGTCTGTAGCAGCAGCCTTAGCATTTCATGTCCGTCTCTGGGGTCCGCGCTGATAGCCGTGGCTTGCGCCCGTCTCTGGAGCTCATTTAGGCGGTGCTCTGAATCCCCTCTCCTTGCACACCCTGAAACAATGGTCTCTTGCCTCTTAGGCAGGTCCAAAGTTTTTCCTGGACTCCCTCCTGGTTAGCTGAAGCTGGAGCCTCAGCTCCCAGCCCTCACCTGCCCCGGCGGGTGAGCAGACAAGCCTCTCGGGCTGGTGAGTGCTGGTCCACACCGATCCTCTGTGCTTTGCCCTCCGCACCCCTGTTGCTGCGCTCTCCTCAGTAGCACTGAAGCTCTCCCCCTCCGCCACCCGCAGTCTCCGCCCGCTAGGGGGCTTCCTGGTGTGTGGAAAATTTTCCTCCTTCACAGCTCCCTCCCAGAGGTGTAGGTCCTGTCCCTATTCTGTTATCTCTGGGTTTTTTGTTTGTTTGTTTTGCCCTACCCAGGTACGTGAGGAGTTTCTTGCCTTTTGGGAAGTCTGTCTTCTGCCAGCGTTCAGTAGGTGTTCTGTAGGAGTTGTTCCACATGTAGATGTATTTCTGATGTATTTGTGGGGAGGAAGGTGATCTCCACGTCGTAATCCTCCGCCATCTTGAAGGTCTCTCTGAGATTGTTTTAAATTAGCCACAGTTAAATTTGATGCACAGTCAGGTTTGGGAGCCTCTGCTCGGGGTTTACACAAAAGTTTTCCAGGTTCCCTTCCTAAAAAGTAGCTATAATGATAATACGGAAACACTACCAAAACAATCTGAAAAATGCAAATAAAGAGAAAAATAAGTGTTTTACAGCTAATGATTACTTTCTGAATTACTTGACTCCCAGATATTTAGGATTTTTAATTGAATGATAATACTGTAAAATCACTGAGCGGAGGAACTAGGTTATACCTTCTTTGTATACTGTGCCTCTTTTTTAAATCTCCCAAATGCTAGGGATATAAACTTTAAAAAGGGGAAGACACTATCATTTAGTTAGTATTATCCTTATTGCATACGTTCTCATATAATTCTTGCATAACAACTACTGCCATTTTCTAGATTTAAAAAACACTGACATACAGATTGGTAAAGGTTACTAAAAAAACAACAAACATATTGAGCTTTTTTTTTTTTTTTTTTTTTTTTTTTTTTTTTTTTTTTTTTTTTTTTTGCGTTACGCGGGCCTCTCACTGCTGTGGCCTCTCCCGTTGCGGAGCACAGGCTCCGGACGCGCAGGCTCAGCGGCCATGACTCACGGCCCCTGCCGCTCCGCCGCATGTGGGATCTTCCCGGACCGGGGCACAAACCCGTGTCCCCTGCATCAGCAGGCGAACTCTCAACCACTGCGCCACCAGGGAAGCCCTGAGCTTTTTTTGTGTATCAGATATAGGGCTAAGTTTTGAGGAAGCAAATTTAATGAGACAGGGTTGTGTCACAGATGGATTTTCATCCCAATAAGTGCACTACAATGTTAAAGGAGCCTTATTGAAATTTCTTATAGGGTACTGTGAGGCCACAAGGTTGAGTGGAAATTCTTTAGGGGAAGGGTATGAAATGGGAGAACATTTTGAAAATAACCTTTTGGCTGAAACATGAAGGTAGAGTTCACAATGCAGAAGACAGAGGAAGAATTCCTTGACAAAGTGGGAATCATGAGCAAAGACACAGAGATATAAAACAGTCTGGCAAGTTTGAGCACTTATAGGCTACAGTGGGGGAAATTAGAGACTTGGAATGCATGGCCAGAGCAAAGATCGTGAGTGAAGTGAAAATCCAAATCATGGAGATTGCTATTAGCTATGTGAAGTAGTCTGGAGCAATCATGGGCCACAGAGGGACCTTAAGTACAGGAATAAGAAGGAATACGTACCTGGCAGCTGTGGAGTGGACCAATTAAAGAGGGAGCAAGATGGAAAGGTCAGATAGTCTGAGGGAGGGACGATGAGGGCTTGAATGATGGAGAGTCCATTGGTAAGGGAGAAAAGATGATGAACTGGAGAGAGAGAGAGAATTGTATTGATCTTCTTATTTCATAGAGGGAAGAAGGTAGGAAAACTCTCAGTTTCCTATTTAGGTGACTGAATAGATAATGGTGACACCAAGTTAGGAAATACTTGGTGATGGGGAGGAGCAGAGTCAGAGGAAAGGTGATGAGTTCAATTATGAAAACCTGAAGTTTAAGGATCCTATGGGACATCCAAGTGGATTTTGGAGAGAGCTGGAATGTTGGGTGTTGAAAGTTAGAACGTAAGGTGTTTGTAAGTCAGTGGGAAGTAAGGAAGTGAGCAGGAAGTAAAAGGATGGAGAGAGAAAATGGTACCAGGAGAGAAATGTTGAGATGTAGGTGGCTTAAAGATAGTGGCAATTGCTTGAAATGGCAAATTTGAGAAGTAGGAGGGAAGCCAACAGCAGGCAAATAGATGATTGCTGAGGAGCACTAAAAGTCCACTGAGGTCAAAGACTTGTTTTGAGATAGAAACTCTGAATTATCTCTATGATTTTCCCCAGCAGTGCTCTGCAGTGATTGTGGGATTGAGCCAAGGTTATGGGGTTACAAGGCAGTCTGGGGAGGAGGGCACATAAATGTAAATCTGCATTTAAAATATTTTAATCAAATTATTAAAGATTTTAACAAGTAGTTTACTGTTATCTATATCATTTTATTGACAATTTCAGGTGGTTGAATTCTGTACAGAAAAAAACCACAATAAAGAAGCCCCAAATGAGCAAAACAAAAAATGCAATCTCCGAAGCACATGGGAAGTGATCCAAGGTTCGGAGGACTTTAAGAAAACCACTCCTATGACAACACAGCCACCCAAGCCCACCTTCTCATTGTTGCAGATCGGACAAAGAGTTGTGTGTTTAGTCCTTGATAAGTCTGGAAGCATGACGGTACGTTGATTGAGTCTTGGTCTTCTGGATGGTAGTCTCACATTTGTATATGATATGATCTGGACCACAACTTGGAGCTGGCTGGGAATAAACACAACCCCAAGGGTCAGAACAGTTACAGGAATAACATTTCCATCAGAATTGCCCACCACCTCAACTTTATTCAACAAAAATTCAGCATCAAGTGTCTCATTTGCCAAATTAAATTAGCCTTCAATTTGTGAGCAAAGATCTGATGAATTATATAGAATTAACATTTTTTATGTTTCACTGACTGTATGTATGTTTATAGAACTATTACTAGAGTATTTAACTAATGATTGAACTAAAGCCAAATCCGGCTTTATCTTTTAGGGCTATTTATACAAAATAATACTATCCAAAGATACTACTAACTATAAAGGAGAAATGTTCCTCCGTAGAAGGATATGCCTTGAGTAAGCTTATTGTCATTTACTCTACATTGAGGCAGCCATTTCCAAATTCCCTCTAGCCTGTTCTGTTTTTAGTCTGCCCATCTAAACCCAACCTGACTGCTTTTCTTCTGCTTCTCCATTCAGGTTGGTGACCGCCTTAAACGACTGAATCAAGCAGGCAAACTTTTCCTTCTGCAGACGGTTGAGCAAGGGTCCTGGGTTGGGATGGTGACATTTGACAGTGCTGCCTACGTAAAAAGTGAACTTGTACAGATAAACAGTGCCACTGAAAGAGACACACTTACCAGAAGCTTACCCACAGCGGCATCAGGAGGAACGTCCATCTGCTCTGGAATTCTATCAGCATTTACTGTGAGACAAGTTGCCCTATCATAGTTTGCCAATGCTTACAATTTATGTCTCCTAAGAAATTCCCCTTTCCAGTGTTTCCATGCATGCCTAGTGTCTAGTTGAATTAGACAACCAATTGCAGAGCAATGGTTCAAATGGTGCAACAACATAGGCCCCCAAAGCTATGGTTAACTAATTCATTCATGCTTTTGTGTTTTTCTGCATCTGTGCATTCATGCTTTTCTGCATGCATTTGAAAGATTCGTGGTGTTACTTCTACATGTCGGGCACTGTGATATGCATTAAGAATACCACGAGGGCCAAACATACCACACCTGTTGTCGTGGAGCTTATAATCTTAGTGGGGGGAGATTCATTAACTACATAGTCACATAAATAAGTGTATAATCATACACTAATGACTGCTATGAAGAAAGGTACACAGGGATCTAAGAGGTTATCTTCTATGAAGAAAAAAGTGAACTCTGAGTTATGGTTAAATATTGAGGTAGATTAACATTCCAAACGTCTGGGTATATAGGACCTCCTTTTTGGGGAAAAAAAAAAAGGTTTATTTATTGAAATAGGAGGGCTTAGGAACTGTAACTCTAATTGTATTGGGGGTGTATCCAAAGATCCCATCTGATCATCCAATCATGTCATCCCTCTACTTAGACATCAATCTCTCCCCATTTTCAACAAAACTAAGTAAAATTTCTCTAACTAATATTTAAGTTCTTTTATAATATAGCCCCTACCTACCTTTCCAGGCTCAAGTACTCAGGAGTCTCTCCCAGGTATTCTATGTTTAAGCAAATTAGATCCCCTGCCCTTGCCAGCCAGCTTCCACACCTTTGCCGGGCCAGCTCCCCATGTAGAATAATTTCTCCTCCCTCCTTTGTACCTCAAATCACACTCATTCTTCACACATCATCATAGACACTACTTGACATCTTTCCTGATCGTTTCAACTGTATAGAGTTTCTCCTTCTGAATCCTATGAACATTTTTCTATTTTTTCTTAAACATCTCTTACGACTTTTGACTCTTCTGTCTTATTTCCTGTCATGTTCTTTGCTCAAACAAAACTTCTTCAGAGATAGGAATTATCTTTTAACTTCCCAGGCTGCTGGCACAATATCTTTTCTATAGGAGGTTCTCAATAAAAAAAATTAAATTGAGTTATTTGATTACACCTGATGCTTAAATGCTCCAAATATAGAATAGAATATTCTATATTTATTTAGAGGCTATTTAGATCCATGAAATAAAGAATAAGAGGCTGAAGGAAGCTGGCTGGTCTAAGGTCTCAGAATCTAGGCAGTGTCTTGGGAAACTCTGCCCTCTGTCTGCTTGGGGCATAACACATCAATGGGGCTGTTCCCGATTTCCAAGCAGCAGCAGGAACATTTAGTCTTCAGCTCACACTGTTTCATGTTGACAGTGGACTCAACCATTCCCTTACGCAGTCTGTCCCTCTGGCCCTTTTATTCCACTTTGAAGGTCAGTTCCCTAGAAGTGGTTTTTATTGTGTACGCAGCCAGCTGCAAAACCCTTATCCAGACGCCTGTGTGCACTTGGGTTCTCTTGCTTCTGCCACTCACCCATGCTTTGATTAAAGGAGCAAGTAAGGGAGGGAAACTGACATGTTGTACTAAACTCCTGCTATACAAAACCTGAGGGGAAATGACTAATGCCAGATGGCCTGGTGGTGAAGAGGGAACTTCTGGTTCTGTATTTTCCACTCTGATGGCGTGAGAGAGTATGTGAGGAACACAGTTGGAATTTAGATGCTCCTCATGCCCAGCAGAGCCCGGGTATGGGGTGGGGGGAGATTGTGTGTGGCTTCAGGGTGACGAGGTAAAGGGCCTTGGATCCTGCACTGTCTCAATTTCCCCACTAGTCCCTGGGGCAGGACCCTGGTCAGGTCTGGCAGTGGTATCAGTTGAGCTGTGGCCACTGGGCTTTGCTTGTTTTCTTAGCTTGATCACGGCCCATTGGTCTTCCCCAGCTGACTCACCACACTCTGGCTCTCACTGTTGGAGCAGATCCCTGAGCACCCCCATGTCCTGCATCCAGCCCTTGGGACGCTGTACACCCCTCAGCCTCTATGGCAAGATAAACTGTCTTCTTGCCTGCCAACTCTCAAGTCAGCTGCCATCCATTTCCCCTATGGATACATGGAGACTTCTGCATGTTTTCCATGACACATAGCAGTGATGGGGAATGGGACAAGGGAATCCAAATTGAGCCCTTTCTCTGGCCGCTCAGGCCCTGCAGCTTGGTCAGACTGAGGCTACAGCCACAGCTGACAGGCTCCTGGGCTCCAGAATTCTTCACACGGCAGCAATCACAGTTCTGCTCTCTTCCCTTGTGGGGCAGCCCCCTCTTAAAAGAAGTGGGGTGGAAGTCTCCTCTGATCTCATCTTCCTTTTCAACCTACTTAAGAGAGCCTTCCCTTCCTGAGAGTCTGGTCCAGAGAGAGGAGTTACTTAGGCTTGATTACTTGTTTCCTCTACTTCTGGGTCTCCCTTCCACTCTTTTTAAGGGAATAGTGAACTCTTGCCTTCCTCTTCATAAACATTATTATTTTATCTAATTTTCCTTCTATCATAATCTTATCCAATCTTATCCATAATCTTATCCATATGCATAAGGCATATGCTCTCTATACCACGTAAAAAGCTATAACCTGTGTCTCCCAGGAACAGTTGAGACATACGTGTCATAGGACAACTAGGAACTGGGGATTAATAGGAACAAAATGTTTTGCTTTAATCAGAGGGGATATTAAAATTTTTAATAACTCATGTGACCTGGGGACTGACCAATCAGAACCAAGGCCAGCCATAAACAGCTTACGGTAAGACTGGTGAATATCATACAAGCTAAAATCTGCCCCGAGTCTAATATTATTATAGTAATATATTAGTCCTCAGTATTATCCCCATTGAATGAGGGTAATTTCTGAAGGCATCTGGGAACCTCTGAAAGCCTGTCAAGGAGAGATCATGTGAAAGAAACTAGAAAAACCTTCTTTTCTGCTTAGTGCTGTCCATCCCTGGAACTGCCCTGCATCCCACCTTATTGAGTCTTCTCTGCAACAGGCTAACCAAGAGAAAAGACCATTGTCAAGTTCCATGGTCTTGTATCATTGCAAGACAGAGAGATATTTGACCATTCCTAGACACTTTTGTTTATCCCCTCTGGAATTTCTCTTCTCATTCCCTTTAACTGCAGTTTTCCCAAACACTTTGACTACCCTGAGTATGACAACTCATGCCTGATTATGTCCTTAGGTGATTAGGAAGAAATACCCAACAGATGGATCTGAAATTGTGTTACTGACCGATGGGGAGGACAGGACTATAAGCTCATGCTTTAATGAAGTGAAACAAAGTGGAGTCATCATCCATACAGTCGCCCTAGGGCCGTCTGCAGCACGGGAACTAGAGGAGCTGTCTAAAATGACAGGTGAAGTATGACCTGCTAAGTCCTACTGTATTTTCTCTTCCACTGGACTGTGAGCTCCAGTGCTCTGGGGAGTAGGGGAAGGGTGGGATAGGGACAGATGGGGTTATCTTATTGACTAACTAGCTGCCCTTACCCCAAATGACTTTTAGAACTGACTCCACTCATTTATTTTAAAGCCTTGGTTCTAGGATTAGGGCAGTCTGGAGAAGATGGGACCAGCACAGCACTCTAGGGAGAACTTGGGACTCTCTTCCCAGACACTTTATAAGGACTGGAAAGAATCTAATCAGTTAGCCAGGAACCACTCACTTCCAGTTGGCAGCTGGCCAAGAGACCCAGGGGACACAGACGACAAGCCACTAACTATATAATACTATGATACAAGTGCTCTATTAGTAATAGAGGGTACAATGAGCACAAAGAAGGGAGCCTAGACTTTATCTGGGGAAGAAGGAGTGTACAGGAAGGTGACATCTGAATTGGGGCTTGAACAAGAAATAGCAGGGGAAGGGCAAAGGGCCTGCTGAACCAAACAGAAGGTCACTCTGAAAATATAGAATATAATGCAGTTTCTTTGTAAAACATTCATATATTGTGCTTCTACCTTCCATACACATACAGTTAAAATATATCCCATCTGAACCTGCCTTCTTCAGCAGAGTAGGTTTTAATATTTTTTTAAATTTTTTTAACTTAAAGCCAGCATTATGGATATCAATTATTATGCTGAGTTGCCATCTAAGCCAGATAAAGTGACAGGACTCTTTGCTCCTAATACTACCTGTCTTAGGCTGGGTTTCCTAGAAGCAGAGCCTGGGAAAAGGATTTAAGTGCATGTGATTTATAGAGGGAGAGCTCTCAGGAGAAAGGGAGAGTAGGGAGTAAGATCAGGCAGGGGAAGAAGCTAAGCACAGATGTGAAATTAGAGGCTAGCTGAAGCCTGGTGCCACAGGGGGCTCTGGATCTGGAATTGCATCACAGATTTGGTACAATATTGAAAGAGAAGGCTGACCTTTTGAACCACTGTGTCCATCAGTCAGTGGTTATAGACTGTCAGGGCAGAGCAGGGGTAAGGGGGCATGTTATGTCTTTAGCTAGGGTGGCCCCATTAGGTAAAGACATTTTCTTGAATAGGAGGCAGCTATATGCCATTAATCTAACACTTAGAGCAGCTGGGGAGAGATGCAGTAGCCTAGATAAGGGGATCTGGGTGAAGTACCAGTAGGATGACCAAAATACTCTTAGATTTTGGATGTCATTAACAGTTTTAAAGTGTTTTCTCATTAACTATCTCAGTTACATCTATTCTAAATAGCTCAAGACTACATGGCCTGGTATATCATCTCCTGTTTACTCTACATAATACTTTTCTATAACTGTCCCCTGTCAGTTGTTATTTCTTACTGTTGTAACATACACATGTTTTCTGATTTAGGAGGAAACTTGAAAAGTCAAGCTTGCTAAGATTATGTCTAAAATAAGAATAAATCAATACACTTGCAGTAAGGCTTAATGACTCATATGAAAGTGCATGACCTTTAAAACACGAGATTTATATTACTAGTTTTGGTCTGTTGGAGATTCTTGACCGCTTTGCAGAGAGCTGAAGTGGCCAAATGACTATGTTGCTGAAGCTATTATTTAATAGGATTAAAAAGTTAGTATCAGCTTCTGAGTTAATCTGGACACCTATTTAATGTTAATCTATTAGTACTTTAATAACACAGTGTATAATATGTATTTTGTTATCTTAACAATATCTAAAATGTTGCAAATACTTGCTTTCTAGAAAATAACTTCTGATACTTTGATTGCATTTTAGGAGGTTTACAGACATATGCTTCAGATCAGGTTCAGAACAATGGCCTCATGGATGCTTTTGGGGCCCTTTCATCAGGAAACGGAGCTGTCTCCCAGCGTTCCATCCAGGTCAGAGTTCTTCCTCCTTGGTTTTTCATGTTTATAAATAACCATAGCCAAGATGGGGAGTTTAATGGTTAAAAGTTTTAAGTTCTACATTCTTCTAGTAATGAATTAAAATTAAAATAGACGTTTCAGCCTGATATTAGACATTATTCCTAAAATACAACACTATTCATTTAAACAAGGCAATTAGTGTTTCTTGTTTGGAAACAATACTAAGTGACTTCCTCTTAGAAACCATCAACATAAAATATAGTGGGTCCAGGAATTCTTTTTTAACATCTGTTAACGAGCACCCATAGCAATATAATTGGCTCAGAATTTTCTTCAGAGTAGATCATCTCAGTATAAATTTTCTGGGACAACTGTGCAGGGATTACTTGGTCTATTTTTCCATTACCTCAAATCCTTGATATTTGCCAAGATTTTCATATAATGAATGGAAAGTGATTTGTACTGTGAAAAGCCCATGTTGTCAGTCCAGACACCTGGATCCTGTTCATGGGTCTGCCATTAACTGTGACCACAGGCAAAGAACTTTACTTCTCTGAGCTTCAGCTTCTCAGCCAGAGATGAACCAGAAAACTTCTACGGGCCCTTCTGCTTCTAAAATTTCAAGAAAACCAAATTTTCTTTCAAAAGTCTTGGGACAATAAAAAAAGGACAAATATATTTTTAAATGCTCTTCTCTAATAGTTGTAAAAGTTATTCACATGAATCTTTAAACTAGAGAGAGTGAACAATCAGCACCACACTTGTGTGAGTTGTAACTTTTATTGTGAATAAAATTAAAGGAATAATGTAGTGTCAAAGCCAAATAATGACCTAATATATAGCACAGGGAACTCTACTCAGTACTCTGTAATGGTCTATATGGGAAAAGAATCCAAAAAAGAGTGGATATATGTATATGTATAACTGATTCACTTTGCTGTACACCTGAAACTAACACAACATTGTAAATCAACTATACTCCAATAAAAAAAATTTAAAAAGCCAAATAATGACAGATTTCAAAATAATAGCCTTTCTAGTCTATCGATGTAGCATTTATTCAGTCAAAGAAGACAGCAATTATACTCATTTGGGTTATCCTAGTTCAGATTTAGAATATTAAACCCAAGAGCCCGGTTTGGACGTGGGAGGAATGTGTCTTAGAAAAATAATTAAAGTGATGAAAGGGCAAGTTTACAGCCAGGCAGTTTCTGCCCATTATTTTTATATATAAGAAACCAAAAAGGGAGAAAGATAGAGACATGAGTAGGACTCATTTACCCACCTGCCATAAGAATCATATCTAAGGGCCCCTAGCTTTCTTCATATCCCAGATCATAATCTACATACAAAACTAGAAAGTCTGGCTCCATTACTAGGCCACCCTATCTTCTAATGGATATCAATTTAAGGACCATAAATAATTATCTAGGAGATAATCCTCAAAAATCACATTTCTACAAAGTCTGGTTAGCCCTACCCTACCTCAACCCCTGCTCCACAGCTCCTTCATTCTACTTCAGACAACGAATCAGCCTTGGCCATTGATTTATTTCATTTATTTTCACAAGGACTGCAGTAATAATTGACCCACGAATTAGTTAATTGCGATTCAAACAATCCATATGTGGGCGAAAATAAGTCCTAGTTAGTCTCCTTAAGGGTTTATAGTCTAGTAGTGAGATGAGCTGTGTACACCAGTAGGTATAAAGCAAAACACAATGTGAGGAGCTCAAAGGATTGAAAGAAATAAGATTCTATGGGAGATCAAAGGAGGGAGAGATTATTCTCCACAGTAAGTGAGATGGACATCAGAGAAAGCTTCATGGAGAAAGTGGCTTTTGAATTGAATTTTGAAGGGTAGGTAAGGCTTAGACAAATGGACGTGGATGTACAGACTTCCAGGAAAAGCAGAGAGTATGATAGTCAGAGAGTCAGGGATTCATGAGAATCATATGGGGAAGTGGTCTGGTTTGGGTGTAGGAATCAACATTATGGAAGCTAAGGCTGAAAAAGTAATTTAGAATTGGATCATAATAGGTCCTAAATATCAAACCAAGAACTCAGGCATCACTGAAGGCTTTTTAATGGGATAACTGAGAGTTGGAGACAGAATGGAAGAGACTATGTGATGGGGGCTCTATTCTCCAGAAAGTAAAGAGCTGTTTTTCTTAACAGCTTGAGAGCAGGGGATTAACCCTCCAGAACAGTCAGTGGTTGAATGGCACGGTGATTGTGGACAGTACTGTGGGGAAAGACACTTTGTTTCTCATCACCTGGACAACTGACATTCCCCAAATCCTTCTCTGGGATCCCAGCGGAAAGAAACAAGATGGCTTTTTAGTGGACACATACATCAAAATGGCCTACCTCCAAATCCCAGGCATTGCCAAGGTATGGACTCATCTATTTTCCTTCTCACAATTTGATAAGATAATATAAAATTTTTACAGAATAATTGTAGCTTTTTAAATGAGGGTGGTTGCTAAAAAAAGAGCCAGTATTGAATGAAAGAGAAAACAAGGAAAAATCTCCATCCGGTGGAAATCACTCAGTATGACAGCAAGTCCAGAAAAAGGAAGTTGGTGATATTTTCTCCAGGTGCTAAAAGGAGAACCTTCAAATTACACAGCAGCTAGAGCTTTGGCATCATGAAAACTATTTCCTCTACCTCAGAAATCTGTCGATTTGATCCTGCTCTTGAGAAACCAAGGCTAAAATAAGGACACAACTTTCAGACCTCATTTTTCCCAACTAGGATTTTCTTGGCAATAGAACCATGTACTTAGTCCAAATATACCAAAGTTTCCCTTGGCTGAGAGAGTATCAAAAATCTTCTTAGATATACTTGTAATGTACTTGTATTAGATGGGCTCTTCCTATAGGTGGCATTGAAGTCAGATCTGTGTCACTTAAAGCTATTAAGTGGAAATGTCTCCATTTTTTTTGGCTAGGTCGGCATTTGGAAATACAGCCTACAAGCAAGGTCACAAACCCTGACTTTGACTGTCACCTCCCGTGCATCAAGTGGTACCTTGCCTCCAGTTACAGTGACCTCTAAAATGAACAAAGACACAGGCAAATTCCCTAGCCCTATGGTAGTTTATGCAAAGATTCACCAAGGAAGCTTGCCAATTCTCAGGGCCAAGGTCACAGCCCTGATAGAATCAGTGGATGGAAAAACAGTTACTTTGGAATTATTGGACAATGGAGCAGGTAACCACCCAAGAACTTGAAGAACATATCTTTCTTTTCCAAGAAGCAACCAGGGAAGAGCAGGAGGGCATGTTGTGGTGAGGACAGTTAGAAGCAGGAAGTCCAGCACTGTGGTTCTGGTTGGGGGAGCTTTCTGCCACCCCATAATTCCTATATTTCAAATTGTTGGAAAACATGAGGAAGGGACTACCTTTAGCTTTTGTAAAGCCCCGAAGTCTCAGACTCTAGGGAGTTGTCAGTGGGTATTCCACACCCTCCAAAAAGTGAAGAAGGAAAATTAATAGGTATTTTGTGTTAGGAGTTTGTGTGAAGATTAGACAGATGGATAGATAGATAGGTAGATAGATAGATCTTCATTTTTTAATCTTCACCACACACTTTGGAGATATTATCCCTACATTACAGATGAAGAAACAGGCTTTCACATTTAAAAAGCAGCAGAGTTGGATTAAAGTATAGTCATACGTGACCCCCATATCTATGTAGATTCTATATTATCCTTCACCCAAAGGGAAAATTCTACCTATTATTTTTATATTTAAGAAGTCAAACAGGGAGAGAAAAAGAAAATTCTACATTTATTTTTGGAAGGAACTTGACTACTGTGAAACAAGTAACCTTATTAAAACAAATTCTGTAAATGAATTTCCCACCTAAATCTACCCTAGTGAAAAGCCATAAATTAAAAAAAAAATCATATAACTTTTTTTTCTCACCAGTAACATATAGTAATTGAATTCAGTTCAACAGATACGTACTGAGTAGTTACCTTGTGCTATGTTGGTTGTAACAGAGGCACATGATTGATCTCTGAGTTCAGAAAAAAGACAACAATTCAGGAAGACAAGATGTACACGTATGAAATTACACACACATACACACACACACACACACACACACACACACACACACACACACACACGGAAAAGAAGTATACCTCATTCTTAACATAGTCAAATCCTAAACTCTCTTGGAGATAACACTGGATTATCTTTGCTTTAAGAAAATTTAATCCACGTATGAGTTGGAAATATACAAATGCCCAGTTACCTTTAGGATATTCATTAATTCCTTCATTTCCCTGTCAAGGTGCCGATGCTACTAAGGATGATGGTGTCTATTCAAGGTATTTTACAGCTTACGATACAAACGGTAGATACAGTGTAAAAGTGTGGGCTCTGGGAGGTGTCAATACAGCCACTCAGAAGGGGATACCCCAGCAAATTGGAGCCATGTACATACCTGGCTGGATCGAGAATGGTAAGTCATCTATAATAACATCCTTGGCTTGAGTAAAAGGCTTGGAATCAAGTGAAAACCACTAAACCTGTGGAGAGAATGGTACAAAATTAAATCAGGGTTTCTCAACCTTGGTAACTATTGACATTTTGGCCACATAATTCTTTGTTGTGAAGGGCAGTCCTGTGCATTGTAGGATGTTTAGCAGCATTTCCGGCCTCTATTCACTAGATATCAGAAGCGGCCCCCACAGTCATGACAATTAAAAATGTCTCCAGACATCATTCACTGTCCTCTAGGTAATAACATAGCCCCCAGTTGAAAACCACTAGACTGAACGTAGATTTTGACCACCCTGGTCATCTCTTGTGCTTCATTTGCCTCACTTGTAAAATAGGTAATAATGGTAACTACCTCATGGGATGGTTATGAGGAATAAACAAGAAAACACATCTAATAAGCTATTGCTGGTAAATAAGAAGTGTTCAATAAATGTTTGTTATTATTTTAAATAAATCTTAACACATTTCATAATAAAGCTCTTTCTACTGATATAGGCATTTCCACAGAATCAAAAATAACAATTTGGGGCTTGTTATCTGCATCAGTATCACCAAAAGCCCACTGTCTCCTCTTCCTCCTCTCTTCTGCTCAGACTAGGGAGAATAGTAGACGAACCTAATAACAGGTAGCACACTGAGCCCACATGTAAGCAAGTGGAAAAATTACGCTCCAAGGAACAGACAGTCCCACACCAATCTTAGTTACGAACACTTGTCCTGGACTAGAGCTGGAATGAGGTCCAAGACTGAGTCCTGATAGGTTCCAGGACTTGTTTTCCATCAACCTGCATTCTGTCCTGGACAGGTCTTGTCCTAGTGCTGGTGTGTAGTAAGAAAAGCTCTTCTAAGAAGCTTCACACTGTCCTCTTTACTTGAGTGTGTGATCAGTAAAGGGAGGATTCTGAGACATGTGGTGTGTCCTCATGCAAAAGTGATAATAGGAAAAAGTGCTTTAAAAGACACCATTGCTTCCAAAGCTCTTTTACATATTTCAGCTTATTTTATTCTCATTTGCCCTTTTTGTTGAGTTAGGGAGAGAAGTCAGGAGAAGACGGGTATACTTGCTATATCTAGCATTATGCTCAGTGTTACACTTACATTAATATAGCTCATTCTCCTAATTATCCCATTTTACAGATGGAGACAGAGGCTAGAGAGGTTATTGGTCCACATTACTAAAAGTGATAGCACCTGACTTGGCACTGGGAAGCTATGCTCTTCCCCCTATACCTTGATGAGCCTTGATACCAAGAAAGAAATTCTCTACTGGTGAATTGAATTAATCTTAAACCTGCTAAAGTATTCATTTCATCTTTGCCCAAGACCAGATTAATGGGTATAAAGATCAATCTGTCTTTACAGACAAAAGATTATAAGGGCTAAAGAAGAAGAGTTTATGAGAAAGTAAAACCAGAGTAATGCCATGTTAAGGTATTCCAGAATATTTTTATTGAAAAGAGAGTCTGAGAATCCCACTGATTGAGCAGGCCAGGGTATATTTAGAATTTCAGGATGATTTTTATACAACCTTTCAACAAGAATGTGAAGCAAATTGGGATTGCTACATGAATTAGATTTCCATGCATTCATTGAGAAAATCAAATCTTTCAAAAGCACACAATTTTGGAACCCCTAACATAAAACATTTTGTGAGAAACTACAATCTAATAAGAAAGACAAAACACAAACATGGAGAAAAAAGAGAAAAATGCACAGAATTATTAATCAAGGCAATTCTTGAAGGCCCAGATAATTGATTAAGAAATAAATAGGAAAGACAATGAAACCCCTAGTATTACCCAGGTGGAAGAGATTGCTTGAGGAAGTCTGAGAAGGTTTAAAGCAGGGGTAGTATTTAAACTGACCTTGTGTCAGGTTAAGAGTAGGATAGCAAAAAGTTGGGAAAAGAAACAATTCCAGGACAAGTATATTTACAAAAAATAAATTATGAAAGCTATTCCACTAAATATCCAGGAAATAAATATATGTGAGATAAAGAACTGTGATTTTCTCTTTGCTTTTTTTCCATCTGATGCAACCTGATTTGGGAGCTTTACAACAAATGGTTAAAGTAAGTTTTGTGTGTGGGAGGAAAGAAGGAAAGGGTAGAAAGAGGGTAATACAATAAAAAACAGAGGGAAGTATAGCCATTTCATGGTGTTGTTTACCTTGCACTGAGGAATTTTTTAATGCAGGTCAAGTAAAATGGAATCCACCAAGACCTGAAATTAATAAGGATGATCTTCAAGGCAAGCAAGTGTGTTTCAGCAGAACGTCCTCGGGAGGTTCATTTGTGGCCTCCGATGTTCCAACGGCTCCCATACCTGATCTCTTTCCGCCTTGTAAAATCACTGACCTGAAGGCAAAAATCCAAGGGGACAGTCTCATTAATCTGACTTGGACGGCTCCTGGGGATGATTATGATCACGGAAGAGGTAAGCTGAGTGTGGTGTGGGCCCTGTAAAAGAGTTTAGCAGCCAAGCAGAGAGGCAGAGGGCGTGAGGCAGGCAGGCATGTTGTGATGCATGTGGAGGGATCTTGAACATCCTCTGAAATGAAAGCTTAAGATTTTTAAACATGAGAAGTTTAGAATCTGAAAAACTGGCCCAAAGGGGTGTAAGATGTTTCAACCAGGAACAGGCAATCCTCAGTTTTTTTCTGAAATCTTGCCAAGCCGTTTGCTTGGCAATCTTGCCAATCTTGCTTGCTGCTTTAATAAACCTCATTTTTAGTAATGACCCCTGGAGAGAATGGGGAAAAGATCATAGATATCTAGGGAGCAGGGCTGTCCTTTGGAAGAAATCTCAGATTCTACCAGAGTTTTCCTCTCAAAGTATGGTCTGTGGACTGCAGCATGGGCATCAGATGAATGCTTGTTAGAAATGTGGAACCTTAGGCCCCACCCCAGACCTACTGAAACAGAATCTGCATTTTAAGATCCCTGGATGATGTGTATGTATGGTCAAGTTTGAGAAGCACAAATAATAAAATAATAAGTGGTAATTAACCTCCTCTCTCAGTCAGGTGCTATGGCCAGAAATACTGACCTAGTCTTTAAGTCAAGCCTGATCCAGTTTTACATTTATCACTCCGTCGGGATATAAAAATAAGAATGTAAAAGAAGATACTAATGCTTATAAATATGGACCGTCAATTACATTTATTTATTGGTATTTTATGGGATGGTGATATTGTTTCTAACAGACTTTTTAAAACTTCTTTAAGACTTGAGAATTACAAGTCACATCCTTTTTCTCTCTTTCTTTTTTAAGCTCACAAGTACATCATTGGAATAAGCACAAATATTCTTGATCTCAGAGACAAGTTCAATGATTCACTTCAAGTGAACACCACTGACCTCATCCCAAAGGAGGCCAACTCAGAGGAAGTCTTTGTGTTTAAACCAGAACACATCACTTTTACAAATGGCACAGATCTCTTCATTGCTGTACAGGCTGTTGATAAGGTCAACCTGAAGTCAGAAATCTCTAACATTGCACAAGTATCTTTGTTTATTCCCCCAGAGACTCCTCCAGAGACACCTAGTCCTTCTCTCCCTTGTCCTGATATTAATATCAACAGCACCATTCCTGGCATTCACATTTTAAAAATTATGTGGAAGTGGCTAGGGGAATTACAGCTATCAGTAGCCTTGGGCTGAGTTTTCCCCAAAATAAACAAATCATCCATCTTTTTTTGATTATAAAAATTTATAAAATGTATTTTAGACTTCCTGTATGAGGCAATTTAATGAAATAAAATGCTAAACAACCAGATACATATGTATAAAAACTACTTAGTCAAATCCAAAAGTTTAATTATTGCTCATTTATTAATGATTTTGAGTAGTAGAAAGTAGGGGTGCTTGCATCAATAAATGGAAGTATGTTTTAGTTTGATTTAAGGAGCTTTGCCAGTTATAAAAGAACATGTAATTCTATGTGAAAGATGCCAGAAAGGCCCAACCAGATCAAACTATTTAAATATAAAAGGCATGGCTTGTTATAGAGGAGATTTGGACCAACATCACCAGAATTATGTTTTCTTTTCACTAGATTTGGGCAAGGATGATGCATTTAAGAAAGAGATTGCATTGTAGAAAGATATAACAGCATGGTAAGGGCTCCATAGGCATAGAAATGTATGTAATATGCATGCAATTACATGAGTTGATGATCCCTAAAGCCACAGTGGTGGGACATGAAGTAGGAAAGTAGGTTCAGGCCAGGTGTGAAGGAAAGTGATTGAGAAATAAACATTTATTTTGTACTTTGTGCCAAGTGCTCTACTAATGCCTTATATGCATTACTTTATGTAATGCAATTCGGTTCATTCAGTAAATGTTCATTAGATGACTACTATATTCCAGGCTTACGCTAGACCCTGAGTACAAAAAGATGAGCAAGATTTGGCCTTTTTCTTATAGGCGTAAAGAACATTTGAGGATAAATCAGTGCTATGCTTGAGGAGTATCAGGAGGAGGGAGGTTTTGAGGACTACATAAAGGTGGAAGAGGCTATGGTCATGACAGATGAAAGGGGAAGGAGAAGAAAAAGGAAAAAGGACAAATAGACTTAGCAGTACGGCAGTTCCCATCAAGGACTAATCACACATTCCAGTGCCTCCATGGCCAAGTACTCTTGTGAAAGTTGTTTCAAGTTCTCAGTTCATTAGCACAATTAAAGTGCGGGTGACTCTCTGATTGAATACAAAATATCTAGAAGACTGTTTCTACATAGACTCCAAATTTATTTCTTTATTTACAGATTTTCCTTAAAGGAAGATTCAAAGATTTCAAAATAGGATTTGAGGCATCTTAGAGATACATACAATAAACATGTTTAAAAACTAAGAAAATAAAGAAATGAAGTAAATATATAATAAAAACTAGAGGAAGCTTCAGCATATCCAAGGCCAAATATAATGTCCTGCTCAATTGCTATCGGCAGGTCACACATCAAAGATTTACAGAGTCCTGGGCTTCCCTAGTGGCACAGTGGTTGAGAGTCCGCCTGCCGATGCAGGGGACACGGGTTCGTGCCCTGGTCCGGGAAGACCCCACATGCTGCGGAGCGTCTGGGCCCGTGAGCCATGGCTGCTGAGCCTGCACGTCCGGAGCCTGTGCTCCACAACGGGAGAGGCCACAACAGTGAGAGGCCCGCGTACCGAAAAAAAGAAAGATTTACAGAGTCTAAAGTGAAAAACAAACCATAGGGTCAGGAGGAGCATGGCTTTTTCTAGTTGAGACCCATGTGAAGTTTCATCTACAGATCCTCAATAAATTAGGGTACTGTGGTGTTAAGGACAGTAGCCTCGGGAACACCCATATAATAATCACAACAAGTTTAATGTAGCACTGATCACATCTTTCACTGTAATCACACTTCACTGTGGTGTTACAATACACTCTGGCATTGTTCAGGAAAGACTATTATACAGGGGCCCAAACAATACAAAAGTAGCAAATAGCTCTTGAGTTTGCTCCAAAGACAAAATTTGAAATGAATGGATTGTATGTCCTTTAGTCTAAGAAAGACTAGTTTTTCTTATGTATGTTTGTTATAATAGAACAGCAGAGAGTTCTGAGGCAAGGAAGACAGTGACGTCCTAAAATTCAGTATTGTTTATTGAGGACACATCCAGGTGCTTTGTCAGCCAAATGGACAGAGGATCAGCTTGTAGTCTTTCTCTTAAAGTTACAAAATGAAACTAGGACATATGCTTGACTAGAGGGCCATGCACCTGCCCCATGTGGACAAATGAGTCTGAGGCCCCCAATTCAGCCCCCCAGAATATGGTTGCCATCAGTTTAGCCTGGAAAATTTCTAAGAAGTCACTCGTTGAGACTGTAATTTCCCATTTGGGTGAATTTAATGGGATGCACCTTGGGATACAGTGGGGAACTGCACAGGAATGTATGATGATACTTCAAGGAAAAGAGGTAAATGTCAGCATGTAGGTAAGACAAAATAGAGAGCAGTGAGGAAAACATTCTTATGTGTTCTGGATTATAAAGCAGCTTGTTGCAAAATGGATCTGGATTGTCATACGTGATAAAAATAAACCAAAATCTTGCTTTATGCCATCATTACCCTATAATGACCTTAGTTTTTTTTTTTTTTTTTTTTTTTACTTTCTGATCGGTGAACTAAGTAGGTGGGTAAATGTGATGAATATATTCTAGGCATTGTTCTCTTAGGATTTTCAAATAAAGGCCTGTGTCCTTCCTAGACTTTCTCCTCTGGAACCACAGCTTTATCCTGCTTCCTCTGTGAATGTCTTCTCTGCCTCCTTTACTTAACTGAGCCTGAACTCTTATTGGAGGACTCCCTTTTCTCTACAAGAGGGTGCTCCTTCTCCCAATACCCAAGTACCAGGGGTTGATTGAGAGAAGTATTCTCCAAGCTCCCCTTTGCAACTTCCAAACTAGGCCATTACTCCTATTGTATCACTTTTTAAGTCTCCATCCTTCGTCATTGATCTATGCCATCCTTCATCCTTTGTCTTCACTGTAATCTATCAATCTCACCCAAGACAGGCCCTTGAGTTACAACACTCTTTCCCCCTTACTTCCTAAAACCACTCTGCCTGGTATCAGAGTCTATATGAATGAGTCAATCAATATATTAGCTTCAAAATTCCTTGATCTTCACCCCATCTCCATTAAATGTTAGCAAACTACTGGACTAGATCATAAATAAAAAATGGGAGAATATTGGCAATTCCATATGGTTTGACCTAATACTTCCAAGGACACAATCTAGACATAGTAATGACCTAGAACAGCTCTACCTATGAAATCTTAAAATCTCATATCTTATTCTAGTCACACATTCTCTGAGTTGTTTACTTACTACCTCATGGAACTGGCTTTATAATTTTATGATGACCTCTCATCATTTGGTTGCCTCTTTTTACCTAGTCCATAATCTCCTTCTCTATTCAGCCCCTAAATGTCTTGGTGTGTCACTTCAAGTCCTCCCTTGACAACCCCTTCAACTCCCTCATTGAATTATCTTCTCATCACACCTTCTCTGGAAATCCCTAGCTTTGCATTAAGCATAT
The DNA here is from genome assembly GCF_003031525.2 of Neophocaena asiaeorientalis asiaeorientalis. Lineage (NCBI taxonomy): Eukaryota > Metazoa > Chordata > Mammalia > Artiodactyla > Phocoenidae > Neophocaena > Neophocaena asiaeorientalis. The sequence goes on along the minus strand of NW_020175442.1, from coordinate 373,748 downwards.
TGTCTGTGTGCTTGAGACGGTCATTTATCCATTCAACATATATTTTAAAGTACCTACATTGTATCCTAAGCACTCCACTAGATGACAAGTATAAAATGGGTAAGCAAGCCAGGTACAGTTTTTGCTCTCAAGAATTTTATAGCTGGTCAGCATGTAAACAAGCAAGAAGACAATTAACATACACAGTATGTAGGCACTATTTTAGGGGAAGCATCTATTTTAAGAATCCATGGTTTTGTAGCTAATTCACATGTAGTGTCTGCCAGAGGAAGTGATGCTTCCACTTTCATGATGTCTGGCAATAAGTACAAAATAAAGAGGGAAAACCAAGCAAAAGAAAAGAAACAAAATGACCTTAATCAAATCTCTGTTTCTCCAAATACTACTACATATTACATGTTGGGCAAAATCTACTGCCAGGTGCACTCTGGGGTGATTCTAGGGATCTAATTCTTTTCATTCACTCATTGATAGTCTGTTGGTATCAATACCAGCAAAAGAATGATAGAGAGAGAGAGAGAGAGAGAGAGAGAGAGAGAGAGAGAGAGAGAGAGAGAATATATGCACTATGTTTTTAAAAATTATGCCTAAAAAAAACTACCTGACATATGACCTCAATGGATTCCACCTGCCCCGAAACAATTCTACATTTTAGACTTTTGAAGAAATGCCAAAATATTTCCAAATAACATGCTTTCCAAAGCGTGTTTGTTAGAATGATTCATTAAAACAAAGAAAGAGAAGATTAATCAACAAAACAGTGTTCAAGGAGACTTATAATAAAATGTCACAGAAACAAAGATAACAATCCAGGTAAGAACTAAATAATGAGGACAGGAAATTCATTGAATTAGAAAGCCTAAGCAATGCATAGTTATAGTAGTTGCGAAAAATCTATTTTACCTGGTTCCCGGCATCCAGTGCAAAAAGGGAAATGTTAGGTGGTTTTTCTTAGCCTATTTTAACTATCACAGAGATAAATATTTTCCTAAATTTCAAAGTAATTCCAAATTCATTAGGAAAAAAGACAAAAAGCATATAAGGAGCTGCAGAATGGGCAGCACAATTCAAACTGCAGAGGGCATAACAAGCTCATGCATGATTCAGGTAGGCACTGGGCCTCAGCTAATCCTACTCACAGGGCATGGCTGTGGGACCTGAGGCAGCACTTTAAAGATCTAGGCAATCAGTCTATTTCGAGCAAGGCATTAGTATCTAGGGGTTGGAAAGCAGAATACTAACACTACCACTATCACCCCACCTACTGGGTGGTGAAGAAGAGTTGTAAGGGCAGGCACAGGTGAGTAGGGCCTTTCCAAGGAGAGAATGGTGCTACATTATTAACATCATTATTTGCTATATTATCTGATAATGATAATAGCCACCATTTATTGGGTTTTTACTAAATGTCAGGCACTAAGTGCCTTACATATTTACATCCAGAGGCCCCCCCCGCCAATATTTGAGAAGACTAAGGCAAAAGTATAAATGGAGATCAACATACCAAGTCTCTAAATATGCAAATATAAATCAGGCTAACAATCTATTAAATGTGTTTATCTCCTATCTTGACAAATACACTTTCATTATGACTTGAAAGGCCAGATTCAAATTTAAAATTCTTAGACCCCTCTCAATGTCATGCTGGAACATGGCAGCTCAGGAACAGATGGGTCATGGAGCACCCTTTTTTCTTCCTACCCTCCCCAATTCCAGTCCTCACCTTGAGGGACCTCACGTACATGGGTATGGCCCTCTCAACCCATACAGCACATCAACAGCTGTCCTTTGTTCTTCTCTCAAGCCTGAAAATGCACACACCTTTGATGCAATCTGCCCTGGGGAAAACTGACCCTGGCACCCAAGTTAGTTCTGGCCCATGCAGACCATGGAAGAAAGATCGGTTATTTATCAGGGAATTTCAGATTTCAGGCATGTGTAGTGTGTTCTAGAAGGGGAGGGGGAAGGGGGTTACTCACTGGATGGGCACAATCTCTTGGCCCTGTGGACTCCTTACTCCACAGAAAGGATGAGCTACATAATTTGGAGGACCAAGTGCAAAATGAAAATGCAGGACCCCTTGTTTAAGTAGCAGTCAAACTTTATTATTAAAGCTACTAAAATATAAAGTTTTTCCTTTCTTCCATAACCTTTCTTGGCTTGTCATGGTAATTTTATTCGTTATTTAAAGCTGTTCTAAATTCTAAAAATTACAATTGTAAAGTATTCATGTGACTTTTACCATTCATCTTTATATTGTGCAATGCTGGTTCTAGATGCACATATAAGAGCATTTAACATGTATGTGGAATACACAATTTGTACACAATTTTATAACTCATACATACATATGTATTTAATTCTTGCCGAAATAGTGAAAACACTGCACAAAATTAACTCAAGTGTTTTTATTTCACATCTTGCTTGCCAGCTCTCTACCTTTGGCTCGCTGGTGAGTAAGGAAGGACTAAAAGGAAAAGGAACTATGGGTTGCTCTATTTTCTCCTTTCATTCTATGTCATCATTTATCAATATAAGTAGTTGGTTAACAAAGGGAAATAACATGAATAAGAAAGGATATGATACAGTTTCTTGGTTGTTTGTGTTTCTTGGAATGTCATTGCCTTCTTTCTGCATTCAAAGTTCTGGATTAAACTGAAAGCACAGCCTCTTCAGGCTGTCAGGGCACCATCTACTTAGTCATAGACGTAACGTGTTTACCTTATACTCACTTTGAGTCTTGCTGAAATCCAACGCTTTGTGAGCTCACTTGAATTTTTGCTCATGGACATCATGAATGCTATATACAAATGGAGTGGCAAGAAATGGTGGACACACATATTGCATGTATCTCTTTTGCTTAAATGCATGATCCACTGTTCCATCAGACGCTATTTACAAAACTTAAGTTCAAAGACAAAAATTAAGAATTTTAAGGCAACTACAGCAGAGCATTAAATCAAGCATAGAACTTTTCTGAGTGCAGGGCCATATATGACTACACAGGTCTCAAGCCCATGAAGCTAGCCCTAGGAAAGGCAGAGCCAGCAGAGGGCAAGAGCAGGGCCCTCTAAAGGGAAAGGATGTCATATCGAAAGGCAGTACAGATGGGCAACTAAGGCTCAGAGTTAAGTAATTTGCCTGCAATCTTAGTTGGTAAGTGACTTAAGTAGTAATTAAACCAGAGTTAGTCAAAACCTGGAGATCAATCTGGAGAACAGAAGCCCAGCTACGTGAACTGGGCCAGTAGTGTACAAGCCTCAGATTTTCAGGTATTCTTTTTCCCATAGCCAAGAAGCATTTCCAAGTTGATTCTTTGGCAGGCTGGCTCTAGAAACATAGCTGCAATTATACTAGTGCTATTCAAAAAACAGCCTGATTAAGAGAGAAGTTGCAAGTAACTTTTCGTTGCAGTAATAATTAGAATACATATAATAATAATAACAATAATATTTATTATTAATACTAATAATAAGAATAGCTAACATTTACTTAGCTCTTACTAAGTGTGAGATACTGCTCAGAGAATTTCTGCTATATTATTTTTATTTCACAGAACCCCTTTGAGGTTGGTAATATTATTTCCATTTGACAAATGAGAAAGCTGAGGCAAAGAGGGGCCAACAAATTTAGTAAGGTCACACAGCTGGTTAGTGATAGAGTCAGAATTTTGAACTCAGGAAGGTTTTTGTTGTTGTTGTTTCTTTTCTGTGTTTTTTTTGTCCACAAAATAGGGAAAATCTAATGTCTATTCATATTCACATTTACTACATTAATACTGTGTGACCTTTTTTATTGAAGTATAGTTAATTTACAATGTCGTGTTAGTTTGAGGGTGTACAGCAAAGTGATTCAGAAATATATATAACTGAATACATATATATTTATATATATATAAAAAATATGTATCTATTCTTTTTCAGATTCTTTTCTACTATAGGTTATTATAAGATATTGAATATAGCTCCCTGTGCTATATAGTTGGTCCTTGTTGTTTATTTTTTATATATTAGTGTGTATATGTTAATCTGAAACTCCTAATTTATCTTCCCCCCGATCCCCACTATCCCCTTAGGTAACCATAAATCTGTTTTCTATGTCTGTGAGTCTATTCCTGTTTTGTAAATAAGTTCATTTATATCACTTTTTTAGATTTCACATATAAGTGATATCATAAGATATTTGTCTTTCTCTGTCTGACTTACTTCACTTAATGTGATAATCTCTGGGTCCATCCAAATGGCATTATTTTATTCTTTTTATGGCTGAGTAATATTCCATTGCATATATATACACAACTTCTTTATCCATTCATTTCTCTATGGACATTCAGGTGGCTTCCAAGTCTTGGCTATTGTAAATAGTGCTGCTATGAACATTGGGGGTGCATATATCTTTTTGAATTATGTTTCCTCCAGATATATGCCTAGGAGTGGGATTGCATGATCATATGGTAACTCTATTTTCAGTTTTTTAAGGAACCTCCATACTGTTATGCAATGGTAAATGGGATTGTTTCCTTAATTTCTCTTTTTGATCTTTCATTGTTAGTGTACACAAATGCAACAGATTTCTGTATATTAATTTTGTATCCAGAAACTTTACCAAATTCATTGATGAGCCTTAGTAGTTTTCTGGTAATGTCTTTAGGATTTTCTACATATAGCATCATGTCATCTGCAAACAGTGACAGTTTTACTTTTCTTTTCCAATTTGGATTCCTTTTATTTCTTTTTCTTCTCTGATTGCTGTGGTTACAACTTCCAAAACTATGTTGAATAAAAGTGGCAAGGGTGGGCATCCTTGTCTTGTTCCTGGTCTTAGAGGAAATGCTTTCAACTTTTCACCATTGAGTATAATGTTAGCTGTGGTGAACCCAGGAAGCTTTGCTACTTTGAACCATCTATCTCTCTCTATATATAGATCCATCACTATATTAGTGAGGTCTACTTGAAGGCAGGTGGAACTAAGCCAAGGGATCCAGACAAGGCAATCAATAAATATTTTTAGAATAATAGTACAGGGGACTTTAATAGCATTTTCATTTATCAGACATAACTAAAATCTCACATTAACCAGTTTTTCTTACATTTTATTTTTCAGAAAAGAATTTTTAAAGGTTCCCATTTTAGACCTATTTGTTTTCATCATGTAGCCAAGGTTCCATATGAGGAAATATTTTACATTTAATTCAATGTCCTATATACCTTCCTTATCTATACATACAGTAAGCCAGGAACCAGGAAATAAGGGGAAAACCCTGCTGACTCACAAAACTGTTAGAAGGGACGGTTGTCAACATGGCTATTAACTTTGGAATTGAGTGTCAGTCAAATTTGCTACCAAAGTACAGAGTTTATTGCCTAGCTTGCTTGTTTGTTTTGTTTTTTGTTTTAATGCTGGTCAGTATATGGATCAAATTTGCTAGTATAGCATGACCTAGTTGTCTAGTTAGTTTTGTTGCTCTGTTTTACTACTGGATAGAATTGGATCTATGTGGAAACAGGTATCAAATATGCATACCTGGTAGTGAATCAGTGGTCCTGAATGATAAACAGTGACAAAGGTAACCAAGAGTAACAAACAGAAGATCGTAAGCACTAGGGTTTACTCAATTTCCTCATCTGAGAATGAGGGTAGAGAAGTGCTGTGAGCAACCCCGTCGACTGGCAACAACAATAAAATCCTTGTTACTAAATAATATATATATAGTGTTTATATGTATATTATTTGTAAAGTGTAATGAGGTATATACTCTCATATACCACTTCATGAACTCTCATATACCATTTCATAAATGGGCAGTGACATTCTAGAAAGCAATTGGCAATGTCAAGAGCCAAAAAAATTTTCTCCCCTTAACACATCAGTTTACAAACAGTATCTATCATAAGGAAATAAATAAAATTGCCAACCAAGTTATTCACAGCAGCATCCTCTGAAAGATACCCAAATGGGAAATAATATCAATGTCTAACAATAATAGTAAATTATGTTATATTCATGTGATGAAACTTTATTCAATCATTTGGGCTTCTGAAATATTTCTTGATATAAGAAAATGCTTTAAAAATACATATCCTCTCACTAGTTATGGAACATTGGCCAAGTTACTCTCTGTACTACCGCTACTTTACCTGTAGTATAAAATGAAGGCATCATAGGATTGATGTGAAGATTAACTGAATGAATATAAGAAGAGTGGTTAGAAGAGGGCCTGGAACAGAAGAATCACTAAGTCAATATTAGTTATCTCATCATCTCCATCTTCATTCTCATTCCAAAACAGTTTTATTTTAAATTTTATATATATATATATATATATATAATTTATTTATTTATTTATTTTTGGCTGTGTTGTGTCTTCGTTGTGGTGTGCAGGCTTCTCATTGTGGTGGCTTTTTCTGTTGCGGAGCATGGGCTCTAGGCACGCAGGCTTCAGTAGTTGTGGCTCATGGGCTCTAGAGCACAGGCTCAGTAATTGTGGCACACGGGCTTAGTTGCTCCGTGGCATGTGGGATCTTCCCGGACTGGGGCTGGAACCCATGTCCCCTGCATTGGCAGGCGGATTCTGCAACACCAGAGAAGCCCCCAAAACAGTTTTGTGGTAGAATGCTTATAATACCTACAATTTTTAAATGTTTACAAAATTGAAAAATTGAATACACAGCATGGTTATACACACACACACACACACACACACACACACACACACATACATACATATAGTAATAGGTAATTAAAGTTTCCTTCTTTAAACCTTTAATATTTTCCAATTTCTTTTTATAATAAACATTTATAATCAGAAAAAAAGATTTTTACATATTATAAAAAAACTACATAATACAAATGCCCAAACATGTTGAGAAACAAAAAAAGAAAGGTGATGCCAGAAACTCAAAATGGCAACAAAGGGACTTTCCTGGTGGTTCAGTGGTTAAGACTTCGCACTTCCACTGCAGGGGACATGGGTTCAATCCCTGGTCGGGGAACTAAGATCCCACATGGCACACAGGGTAGCCAAAAGAAAAAAAAATGGCAACAAAGAATGGGCCCTGGGAAGGCAGAAAAGAGCCAGAAATGAGGGAAATGGAGAATATACATTTCTGCAGCATATGGACAACATCTCAGCAGTGCCTTCAGGGGCCAATACACACACCTCTACAGAGATTAGCAAATTTCCAAGTACCTTGTATTGGTCTCCAGAGAAGAGCTCAAAGTTGATTTATAGAATGATGATCCCAAGTGTACAATTAAACTAATTCTAATATGAAATAGAAGATGTCACAGAGAAGCAAGCCCATAAAACACTCAGGGAGGACAACAAGCATATGAGCTTTCTTCTCTCCCTTTCCCTATAACTGATTACTGTATTAATTTATCTGGAATGGATTTCTAAAAAAAATTTAAATCCGGCACTTCCCTTCGGTAAAAATATTTGTGTGCCTTAATAAAAATTTGTCCCTTTGGATAAAGATTGGAGTATATGATGCTGGTGCCCACTGGCGGGCATTCATAAAGACTCTTGCCACCTGCATTCACTCATGCCTCATTACATTACCCAAGTTATCCTCAATACATTCTATTTAATATATTCTCTTTTAGAAAGATAGGCATGAAGAGTTAAAATTAAGTTTTCAAACTAAGTGAGTTAGGCTTCAGTTATCTGGAAAGTTCCATGACAGTATTAATTCCTGATTGATGCCAGACAATCAAGGCTACCATATACCCATACAAATAATAACAAGGAATATCAGATTGGCTGAGACTGGTTCTCCCAAAACAGCCTATATAGCAGCCTAATGCATCTGCCAAACAGGGTGTTTTCACCTTGGGACCATCTCAGACTTTACGAAATCATCCCCCAGATATTTCCAGAATCTGATCTAGGTTTAAAAAGTTGCCAGCAAAACTGATTCTGTATTGGTTCCTGGATAATCTGCAGTAGAGCTGGTTCTGAGTTCTCTTAGGGCTACCTCACCTTTGCAGTGCTATGTGAGATATGCCCAATATCCTTCAAACAAACAAATAAACAAATAAATATTTAACTAACGTATGTGAGTTGGTTTTCTGTCACATGCAACCAAAGAGTGCTGTTTAAAGTATTCATACAATATAGTTAATGTTTCAGAAAATAATTATCTTTTTTGAGCTGAAAAAAAAAGAAACATTCATTGTAACCTTTATACAAGAACCTAATTCCTAAATTTTTGTTTCTTACCTATTGGTCTGAGTCTAACACTGTCTAGCTCTTGGAACATAATATTTGTTGACTCGGATTCATTTATTCATTGAGCACAACTTGTAGTGTATGACAGGCATCTTGCTGGAGTCTGGAACTACATGGTCCCTGCTCTTCCAGGGGTTTACAGTTTAGTCAGGGAGACAAAGTAATTTAATGTGATGTGATATGGTATCATGTAATTATGGGAGCATAAAGAATAAAATGAAAACATTTCTGTATATTCAAAGCCAGAAGAGGAGAGGGCACGAAACTGAGGATTAGGAAGGTAATGAGGAAGTAGCTAAGCCTCAGAGGAAGGTTTTGAAGAAAATGCCAAAGATCTTGGACTTTAGCCAGCAGGCAATGGGGAAATGATAGTAAAAAAGCTGCAGCAGAACAAGATCATGTTTTATTGAGAAAAATCAGTGCAGAATATATTGGGAGGAATTAGGGTAAAGACAAGGGGTTCTGTTAGGACAGAGATTGCAATCTCTGAGCTACCACGGAACGTTATAATGAGGTAAAATAAAACCATTCAGGATCAACTGATTTTGTCTTTTTCATTACCTGTTACAAATATCCTACCTTTCTTACATTTTCTTTTACACATAGATAGTTTTGGAATGGTTATAACATTATCATTTTAAGTGTATCTCTATGAATCACATATTATTACATCTTTTCAAAATCTAAGTTGAGAGTCCCTGTCTTACCAAAAATGAGTTTAATGAATTCACATAGGTTTATTTATTAGAAATTATTTCTACCATCTTCCTTCATATTTTCTATTTTACATATTGTTTTTGTTTCTTCTCTTCCCCTTCTTTACTAACTTCCATTAGATAAACTGAATTTTACTCTGCTGGTTTGAAAATCATACATTATGATTTTAGCCTTCTGGTGGTTATCTCAACTAATTAAGACCCATTTTTATATTTATTATTTATGTATTTATTTCCTACAGTAATATGAAAGCAATATTTATAGTCCCCTCTCCCCTTCACTTCCAACAGAAATGCCTTAGCAGGCTCTTGTGTCTCTCTGGACTCCAATACCAACCTCCCTCATGTTGGTATTTCCTAGCATTTAAATTATGAATTGATAAATTTTTGTTGTTGTTGCTCATTGCTTGCTTAGACAAGAAATTTTACTAAATTATTTACGCACGTTTAGTTCTTACTGACTTTATTTATTTTGCTTTTTGCTGGAGAATTTCCTTCAAGAGTATTTTTACAGTGTGTATCAGGTGATCTGAGACCTACTAGTCCTGACATTATTCTTTTCACCTTATATTTAAGTGATAATTTTAAATACTAGGTTTAATTTTTTTCTCTTAATACTTTGAAAATAGTTTTACATTGCTTCTTGTACCTATGGCTGCTGTTGAAAAGTCTGGGCTACATGTGAAGTTGGTCATCATCAGCAGATAGCACAAACGCATGGAGATCAGCCTTCAGAAAAGTAATTATCAGTGTTCTCTGAGGCTTGAGAAAAGCAACAGTCCAGATAAAGATATATTTATAGGTATAAAGAGTGTTTGAGGGTGTTCACATCTAGTAGCCTCTACTTTCTTTGTGAAGTAGAAATCAAGGATGTTTGCTGACAGATAAAGAGTTAGGTGAGTTAATAGACGACCAGTATTATTGGTATCCCTTTAGATTAGGTCAAAGAACAAAAACATCTTCCTAGAGCAAATAATAGGTTCTTAAACATGCAGTTGAAACATTATATGCCTTTTCAAAACTCTTTAATTGGAGTATAGTTGCTTTACAATGCTGTGTCAGTTTCTGCTGTACAGCAAAGTGAATCAACCATACATATACATATATTCCCTCTTTTTTTGCATTTCCTTCCCATTTAGGTCACCACAGAGCACCAAGTAGAGTTCCTTGTGCTATACAGCAAGTTCTCATTAGTTATCTATTTTATACATAATAGTGTATATATGTCAATCCCAATCTCCCAATTCATGCCAACCCCCTCTTTTCCCCCTTGGTATCCATACGTTTGTTCTCTACGTCTGAGTCTCTATTTCTGTTCTGCAAAAAGATCATCAATACCATTGTTCTAGATTCTACAAATATGCATTTAATATACAATATTTGTTTTTCTCTTTCTGACTTCACTCTGTATGATAGTTCTAGGTCCATCAAATTCTCTGCAAATGACACAATTTCATTCCTTTTTATGGCTGAGTAATATTCCATTGTATGTATGTGCCACATCTTCTTTATCCATTCATCTGTCAGTGGAAACTTAGGTTGCTTCCATGTCCTGGCTATTGTAAATAGTGCTGCAATGAACATTGGGGTACATGACTCTTTTCTGAATTATGGTTTTCTCAGGGTATATGCCCAGTAGTGGGATTGCTGGGTCATATGGTAGTTCTATTTTTAGGTTTTTTTTTTTTTATTCAAACAGAAAGTCACAAAAATTATAATCATCCTCATCAGTTCACTCAGTCCCATGTAATTAATTTTTTTTCATCTTGATGTTTTGTTAGCACTTTTATGAATTCATCAGTTTTCCATTAGAGTTCTGAAAATGCTTATTCATTCAGTTCAGCAGTATAGTCAGCTACCAGAAACCTGTACCTATCAGAGTCTTCTCCATGAATTTCTTGAAGATGAAACCCTTTTAGAGGAACATTTTTGCAAAAGCATCAGAGTACACCCAGAACTGTCTGTAAATGGCAAAACACTTAAAAATGACCATAGTTAAAGATTTGATGAAAGTTCATAATAATGCAATTGATGAGGAAATTTAGTTATTTCTGAGATATACATTTTAAAGTACTAACTAGAATTATGACATAACATTATACCAGAACATATAAGATTTTTAGGAATTTCATGTAATGTCTGAAACATTTATATTAACATCTTGCCATACAATTAACCCAAAGAAAGTTTAGTATTAGTTCTTAATTTTTAAATTTTATTTTATTTATTTTCTCATACAGCAGGTTCTTATTAGTCATCAATTTTATACACATCAGTGTATAACATGTCAATCCCAATCGCCCAATTCAGCACACCACCATCCCCATCCCCCCGTGGCTTTCCCCTCTTGGTGTCCATACGGTTGTTCTCTACATCTGTGTCTCAAATTCTGCCCTGCAAACCGGTTCGTCTGTATCATTTTTCTAGGTTCCACATACATGCATTAATATACGATATCTGTTTTTCTCTTTCTGACTTCACTCTGTATGACGTCTCTAGATCCATCCACATGTCAACAAATGACTCAATTTCGTTCCTTTTAATGGCTGAGTAATATTCCATTGTATACATGTACCACATCTTCTTTATCCATTTGTCTGTCAATGGGCATTTAGGTTGCTTCCGTGACCTGGTTATTGTAAATAGTGCTGCAATGAACATTGGGGTGCATGTGTCTTTTTGAATTATGGTTTTCTCTGGGTATATGCCCAGTAGTGGGATTGCTGGGTCATATGGTAATTCTATTTTTAGTTTTTTAAGGAACCTCCATATTGTTCTCCATAGTGGCTGTATCAATTTACATTCCCACCAACAATGCAAGAGGGTTCCCTTTTCTCCACACCCTCTCCAGAATTTGCTGTTTGTAGATTTTCTGATGATGCTCATTCTAACTGGTGTGAGGTGATATCTCATTGTAGTTTTGATTTGCATTTCTCTAATAACTAGTGATGTTGAGCAGTGTTTCATGTGCTTGTTGACCATCTGTATGTCTTCTTTGGAGAAATGTCTATTTAGGTCTTCTGCCCATTTTTGGACTGGGTTGTTTGTTTCTTTAATATTGAGCTGCATGAGCTGTTTATATATTTTGGAGATTAATCTTTTGTCCATTGATTCATTTGCAAATATTTTCTCCCATTCTGAGGGCTGTCTTTTCATCTTGTTTATGGTTTCCTTTGCTGTGCAAAAGCCTTGAAGTTTCATTAGGTCCCATTTGTTTATTTTTGTTTTTATTTCCATTACTCTAGGAGGTGGATCAAAAAAGACCTTGCTGTGATTTATGTTGAAGAGTGTTCTTACTATGTTTTCCTCTAAGAGTTTTATAGTGTCTGGCCTTACATTTAGGTCTTGAATCCATTTTGAGTTTATTTTTGTGTATGGTGTTAGGGAGTGTTCTAATTTCATTCTTTTACATGTAGCTGTCCAGTTTTCCCAGGACAACTTAATGAAGAGTCTGTCTTTTCTCCATTGTATATTCTTGCTTTCCTTGTCATAGACTAGGTACCATAGGTGTGTGGGTTTATCTCTGGGCTTCCTATCCTGTACGATTGATCTATATTTCTGTTTTTCTGCCAGTACGATACTGTCTTGATTACTGTAGCTTTGTAGTGTAGTTTGAAGTCAAGGAGCCTGATTCCTCCACCTCTGTTTTTCTTTCTCAAGATTGATTTGGCTATTCAGGGTCTTTTGTGTTTCCATACAAATTGTAAACTTTTTGTTCTAGTTCTGTGAAAAATGCCATTGGTAATTTGATAAGGATTGCATTGAACTGTAGATTGCTTTGGGTAGTATAGTCATTTTCACAATGTTGATTCTTCCAATCCAAGAACATGGTATATTTTTCCATGTGTTTATGGCATCTTTGATTTCTTTCATCAGTGTTTTACAGTTTTCTGAGTACAGGTCTTTTGCCTCCTTAGGTAGGTTTATTCCTAGGCATTTTATTCTTTTTGTTGTGATGGTAAATGGGACTGTTTCCTCGATTTCTCTTTCTGATCTTTCATTGTTAGTGTATAGGAATGCAGATTTCTGTCCATTAATTTTGTATCCTGCCACTTTACCAAATTCATTGATTAGCTCTAGTAGTTTTCTGGTGGCATCTTTAGGATTTTCTATGTACAGTGTCATGTCTTATGCAAACAGTGACAGTTTAACTTCTTCTATTCCAATTTGTATTCCTTTTATTTCTTTTTCTTTTCTGATTGCTGGGGCTAGGACTTCCAAAACCATGTTGAATAATGGTGGCAAGAGTGAACACCTTTGTCTTGTTCCCAATCTTATAAAGACCTTGCTGTGATTTATGTTGAAGAGTGTTCTTACTATGTTTTCCTCTAAGAGTTTTATAGTGTCTGGCCTTACATTTAGGTCTTGAATCCATTTTGAGTTTATTTTTGTGTATGGTGTTAGGGAGTGTTCTAATTTCATTCTTTTACATGTAGCTGTCCAGTTTTCCCAGGACAACTTAATGAAGAGTCTGTCTTTTCTCCATTGTATATTCTTGCTTTCCTTGTCATAGACTAGGTACCATAGGTGTGTGGGTTTATCTCTGGGCTTCCTATCCTGTACGATTGATCTATATTTCTGTTTTTCTGCCAGTACGATACTGTCTTGATTACTGTAGCTTTGTAGTGTAGTTTGAAGTCAAGGAGCCTGATTCCTCCACCTCTGTTTTTCTTTCTCAAGATTGATTTGGCTATTCAGGGTCTTTTGTGTTTCCATACAAATTGTAAACTTTTTGTTCTAGTTCTGTGAAAAATGCCATTGGTAATTTGATAAGGATTGCATTGAACTGTAGATTGCTTTGGGTAGTATAGTCATTTTCACAATGTTGATTCTTCCAATCCAAGAACATGGTATATTTTTCCATGTGTTTATGGCATCTTTGATTTCTTTCATCAGTGTTTTACAGTTTTCTGAGTACAGGTCTTTTGCCTCCTTAGGTAGGTTTATTCCTAGGCATTTTATTCTTTTTGTTGTGATGGTAAATGGGACTGTTTCCTCGATTTCTCTTTCTGATCTTTCATTGTTAGTGTATAGGAATGCAGATTTCTGTGCATTAATTTTGTATCCTGCCACTTTACCAAATTCATTGATTAGCTCTAGTAGTTTTCTGGTGGCATCTTTAGGATTTTCTATGTACAGTGTCATGTCTTATGCAAACAGTGACAGTTTAACTTCTTCTATTCCAATTTGTATTCCTTTTATTTCTTTTTCTTTTCTGATTGCTGGGGCTAGGACTTCCAAAACCATGTTGAATAATGGTGGCAAGAGTGAACACCTTTGTCTTGTTCCCAATCTTAGAGGGAATGTCTTCAGTTTTTCACCATTGAGAATGATGTTTGCTGTGGGTTTGTCATATATGACCTTTATTATATTGAGGTAGGTTCTCTCTATGCCCACTTTCTGGAGAGTTTTTATCATAAATGGATGTTGAATTTTGTCAACAAGAGCTAACAGTGTCAGCTCTTCTCTAAATATTTGATAGAATTTTCCTGTGAAGCCATCTGGTTCTGGACTTTTGTTTTCTGGAAGACTTTTAATCACAGTTTCAATTTCATTACTTGTGAGTGGCCTGTTCATATTTTCTAGTTCTTCTGGTTCAGTATTCAAAAGTTTTACTTTTCTAAGAATTTGTCCATTTCTTCCAGTTGTCCATTTTATTGGCATATAGTTGCTTGTAGTAGTCTCTTATGATCCTTTGTATTTCTGCAGTGTCAGTTGTAACTTTTCCTTTTTCATTTCTAATTTTATTGATTTGATTTCCTCTCCCTTTTTTTCTTGATGAGTCTGGATAAAGGGTTGTCAATTTTGTTTATCTTCTCAAAGAACCAGCTTTTAGTTTCATTGATCTTTGCTATTGTTTTCTTCATTTCTATTTTATTTATTTCTGCTCTGATCTTTATGATTTCTTTCCTTCTACTGACATTGGGTTTTGTTTGTTCTTCTTTCTCTGGTTACTTTAGGTGTAAGGTTAGATTGTTTATTTGAGATTTTGCTTGTTTCTTGAGGTGAGATTGAATTGCTCTAAACTTCCCTCTTAGAAATGCTTTTGCTGCATCCCATAGGTTTTGGGTCATCGTGTTTTCACTGTCATTTGTTTCTAGGTGTTTTTTAAAACTTCCTCTTTGATTTCTTCAGTGACCTCTTGGTTAATTAGTAGCATATTGTTCAGCCTCCTTGTGCTTGTGTTTTCTACAGCTTTTTTCCTGTAATTGATTTCTAATCTCATAGTGTTGTGGTTGGAAAAGATGCTGGATATGATTTCAATTTTCTCAAATTTTCTGAGGCTTGATTTGTGACCCAAGATGTGATCTATCCTGGAGAATGTTCCATGTGCACTTGAGAAGAAAGTGTACTCTGCTATTTTCAGATCGATTGTCCTATAAATATCAATTAAGTCTATCTGGTCTAGTATGTCATTTAAGGTGTGTGTTTCCTTATTAATTTTCTGTCTGGATGATCTATTCATTGGCGTAAGTGGAATGTTAAAGTTCCGCACTATTATTGTGTTACTGTCGATTTCCCCTTTAATGGCTGTTAGCATTTGCCTTATATATTGAGGTGCTCCTATGTTGGGTGCATAAATATTTACAATTGTTATATCTTCTTCTTGGAATGATCCCTTGATCATTATGTAGTGCCCTTCCTTGCCTCTTGTAACAGTCTTTATTTTAAAGTCTGTTATAAGTATTGTCTGATATAAGTATTGCTCCTCTAGCTTTCTTTTGTATTCCTTTTATTTCTTTTTCTTTTCTGATTGCTGGGGCTAGGACTTCCAAAACCATGTTGAATAATGGTGGCAAGAGTGAACACCTTTGTCTTGTTCCCAATCTTAGAGGGAATGTCTTCAGTTTTTCACCATTGAGAATGATGTTTGCTGTGGGTTTGTCATATATGACCTTTATTATATTGAGGTAGGTTCTCTCTATGCCCACTTTCTGGAGAGTTTTTATCATAAATGGATGTTGAATTTTGTCAACAAGAGCTAACAGTGTCAGCTCTTCTCTAAATATTTGATAGAATTTTCCTGTGAAGCCATCTGGTTCTGGACTTTTGTTTTCTGGAAGACTTTTAATCACAGTTTCAATTTCATTACTTGTGAGTGGCCTGTTCATATTTTCTAGTTCTTCTGGTTCAGTATTCAAAAGTTTTACTTTTCTAAGAATTTGTCCATTTCTTCCAGTTGTCCATTTTATTGGCATATAGTTGCTTGTAGTAGTCTCTTATGATCCTTTGTATTTCTGCAGTGTCAGTTGTAACTTTTCCTTTTTCATTTCTAATTTTATTGATTTGATTTCCTCTCCCTTTTTTTCTTGATGAGTCTGGATAAAGGGTTGTCAATTTTGTTTATCTTCTCAAAGAACCAGCTTTTAGTTTCATTGATCTTTGCTATTGTTTTCTTCATTTCTATTTTATTTATTTCTGCTCTGATCTTTATGATTTCTTTCCTTCTACTGACATTGGGTTTTGTTTGTTCTTCTTTCTCTGGTTACTTTAGGTGTAAGGTTAGATTGTTTATTTGAGATTTTGCTTGTTTCTTGAGGTGAGATTGAATTGCTCTAAACTTCCCTCTTAGAAATGCTTTTGCTGCATCCCATAGGTTTTGGGTCATCGTGTTTTCACTGTCATTTGTTTCTAGGTGTTTTTTAAAACTTCCTCTTTGATTTCTTCAGTGACCTCTTGGTTAATTAGTAGCATATTGTTCAGCCTCCTTGTGCTTGTGTTTTCTACAGCTTTTTTCCTGTAATTGATTTCTAATCTCATAGTGTTGTGGTTGGAAAAGATGCTGGATATGATTTCAATTTTCTCAAATTTTCTGAGGCTTGATTTGTGACCCAAGATGTGATCTATCCTGGAGAATGTTCCATGTGCACTTGAGAAGAAAGTGTACTCTGCTATTTTCAGATCGATTGTCCTATAAATATCAATTAAGTCTATCTGGTCTAGTATGTCATTTAAGGTGTGTGTTTCCTTATTAATTTTCTGTCTGGATGATCTATTCATTGGCGTAAGTGGAATGTTAAAGTTCCGCACTATTATTGTGTTACTGTCGATTTCCCCTTTAATGGCTGTTAGCATTTGCCTTATATATTGAGGTGCTCCTATGTTGGGTGCATAAATATTTACAATTGTTATATCTTCTTCTTGGAATGATCCCTTGATCATTATGTAGTGCCCTTCCTTGCCTCTTGTAACAGTCTTTATTTTAAAGTCTGTTATAAGTATTGTCTGATATAAATATTGCTCCTCTAGCTTTCTTTTGATTTCCATTTGCATGGAATATATTTTCCCATCCCCTCACTTTCTCTCTGTATGTGTCCCTAATTCCAAAGTGGGTCTCTTGTAGACAGCAAATATATGGGCCTTGTTTTTGTATCCATTCAGCTAGTCTCTGTCTTTTGGTTGGAGCATATACATTTAAGGTAATTATTGATATGTATGCTCCTCTCACCATTTTCTTAATTGTTTTGGGTTTGTTTTTGTAGGTCTTTTTCTTGCCTTGTGTTTCCGCCTGGAGAAGTTCCATTTGCCTTTGTTGTAAAGCTGTTTGGTGGTGCTTAATTCTCTTAGTTTTTGCTTGTCAGTAAAGCTTTTGAATTCTCTCTCGAGAAAAAGGAAAGAGATCCTTGTTGGGTATAGTAATTTTGGTTGTAGGCTTTCCCTTTCATCACTCTAAATGTATCCTGCCACTCCCTTCTGGCCTGCAAATTTTCTGCTGAAAAATCAGCTGATAACCTTATGGGAATTCCCTTGTATGTTATTCGTTGCTGTTTTTTCCCTTGCTGCTTTTAATATTTTTCTTGGTATTTAATTTTTGTTAGTTTGATTAATATGTGTCTCAGCATGATTCTCCTTGGGTTTACCCTGTATGGGACTTTCTGCACTTCCTGGCCTTGCATGACTATTTCCTTTCCCATGTTAGGAAAGTTTTGGGCTATAATCTCTTCAAATATTTTCTCAGATCTCCCCTCTCTCTTCTTCTTCTGGGACCCCTATAATTCAAATGTTTTTGTGTTCAATATTGTCCCAGAGGTCTCTGAGACTGTCTTCAATTCTTTTTATTCCTTTTTTCTTTCTTCTGCTCTGTGGCAGTTATTTCCAGCATTCTATCTTCCAGCTCACTTATCTGTTCTTCTGCCTCAGTTATTCTGCTATTGATTCCTTCTAGTATATTTTTCATTTCAGTTATTGTGAATGTGAACAATCAATGTTAATGAGAACAATCAATGATTGTTTGTTCTTTAGTTTTTCTAGGTCTCTGTTAAACATTTCTTGGATCTTCTCGATCCATGCCTCCATTCTGTTTCCGAGATCTTGGATCATCTTTACTATATTACTCTGAGTTCTTTATCAAAGTCTTTTCCCTCTGAAGGGTAGGGCCATATCAGGTGGTGTGCTTTGGGGTGTCTGTGAGTTTATTACGACTTTAGGCAGCCTTTCTGCTGATGGGTGGAGCTGTGTTCCTTTCTTGCTGGTTGTTTGGTGTGAGGTGTCCAGCACAGGATCCTGTAGGCAGTTGGGTAGAGCTGGGTTTTGGTGTCAAGATGGATACCTTCAGGTTTCCTCTAGCGTTGGTCCCTTTTTAAATTCCTGTTTTCTTTTTTCTTTCTTTCATCCTACCCAGTTGGGTGGGGATTTTTCCTATCCCTTTCGGTGTCTCAAGTCTTCCACTAATATTCAGCAAGTGCTATGTGAGAATTGTTCCATTTGTAGATGTATTCTTGATATACTTGTGAGGAGAGACAAATTCCACATCCTCCTATTCCAGCATCTTGATTCTTCTGTGTCTTTTCACAACTCTTGAAGGGAGTTTAAGCAACATTTCTTCTCTTAAGTCTGTCTTGGTTTGTGTGTCTGATGAGAAAAGCCTTAAAGTATAAAACTTGGTTCCTGTTCTTGGCCCCTGTATTTTTCCATATGGACAAGATCATCTTCCATAGGAGAGAATTAAAGTGTCTCTGAGAGAAGTAGAAACAAAGGAAGGAGACAGAATGTTCAAGTCCCTGGTTTTGGCTCTTCCTGAAAACTAGCTGCATCTTGACCTTCCCATAACTTCTTGTCTAGTCCTTTTTTGGATTCCCTGAGTCAATAAATTCCACTTAATTCCTTAAGTCAATCTGAGGTAAATTTCTCTTTAATGGAACTGAGACTTCACATGAGTGAATGATTAATACAAATGAATACAACAAATAGAAGCAGTGTAGGAGTTCAGAGGAGAGATATTTGTTTGGATTAGAAGGTCAAGGAAGGTTTTTTGGCCTTACTTGAGGTGGGACAAAGATCAGATCAAGTTTGGAGAGCTAGGTAGGCAACAGTGTAGGAGTGTAGGCGTTCAGAGGAGAGACATGTCTTTGGACTAGAAGGTCAAGAAAGGTTTTTTGATCTTACTTGAGGTGGGACAAAGATCAGATCACGTTTGGAGAGCTAGGGAGGCAACAATCATGACAAATTGCAGAGGCATTTAAACACTAAAAGTGAATAAACTGAATTTGAATTTAAACCCTACAAATACAAGTGAATGTGGAAGACAGAATAATTGCCTCCCAAACATGTCCATGTCCTAGTGTTCACAACGGTGAATGTGTTACCTTCCATGGCAAAAGGGACTTTGCAGTTGTGATTTACTTAAGGACCTTGAGGTGGAGAGATTATCCTGGTTTTCAGGTGTGTCCAGTGTAATAAAAATGGTCCTTGTAAGGGAAACAGGAAGGCAGGAGAGTCAGAGAAGATGTGATGATGGAAACAGAAGTCAGAAACAGAGAGACAGAGAGAAAGACTTGAAGATACTATATTTATTGCTTTGAAGATAGAGGAAGAGGTTAAGAGCCAAGGAATGCAGGTGGCCTCTAGAAACCAGAAAAGGCAAGGAAACAGCTTCTCCCCTAGAGCCTCCAGAAGAAACCAACCCTGTCGACACCTTAGCCCAACTGACCCACCTCAGACTTCTGACTTCCAGAATCATAAGAAAATGAATTTGTGTGGTTTTAAATCACTAAGCTTGAAGCAATTTCTTACAACAGAAAGAGGAAACTAACACAGTGGGACAAGAGTGATTTGATTTTAAGATACGTATGCTGTGCTATAAGCTGATTACTCCCAGATCTCTGATTCTAAGAGCTCTTCCCAAGTACCAAGGTATGAACGCGCGCACACACACACACCCACACACACACATTTATGTATCTGGTTGTGTGTGTGTGTGTGTTTGTGTAGTTCTTTACAGGTCTTTTCTATCTAGATGTTCTTTGACACCTCAAACTCAATTTGTCCAAAACTGAATTACTAAATTTCTTTCTGCTTCCCATTCCCCAACCTACTTTTTTTCTTTTTCTTATTTTCTTCCTGAATGAGTGGGAATAGGGGGTCTCAACTCTCCACCAAGATAGCCAAGTCAGAAAACTGGGAGTCATCTGATTTTCTCTCTCTCTTTTCACCCTCAGTCACCAAGTTCTAGAGACTATATCCTGTATTCCCTCTTAAATTCATATCCTTCCACTCTATTCCTACCAATACCACCTTAGTTTTGGCAGTATACTCTCTTGTCTGGATTAGAACAGAACTTCATCACTAGTTGTCTTCCAAGCAACACCAGCAGCAGGAGCCCTCCAGCCCCTTCCCAGTTTATCCTCTATATGCTGCCAGAGTTCTATCCATCTGTACAGTCTAACTAGGTCATGTCTTTTCTTAAAAGCTTTTCAAGGTTCTTCAGCAACTCCACAGTTGACCCCATAAAGCCTAATCCTTATTTTATGGCATTTCAGTCTTTCACATAAGCTCCTGAACACTAGAACTGTGTCATGGTTGCTATGCAATCCTGACACATGTCATAGTACCAGGTATATAGTAATAACTAAATAAATTTCAAAAATAAACTTCTCTATTTTTCCAGCATCCTCTCAGGCCATTCCTCACTTTATCCTTCACAATCTGATGACACCAGACTTATCATTGTTCCCCAGACAGTCAGTGCTAGTTCACCTGCATGGCTACAATACTGTTTCCCCTGTCAGGAATGCCTGTCCCGCTCCCCCACATTGTTATCAGGAAAGCAGAGTCATCTGACAAAGCCCTATTGAGGCATTGCTTCCCCTTGAAGTTTTCTCTAATCACCTACCCCATTGGCCTCAAACTCTCTTCTCTGTACTATTTCTGAGCCTCACTTTCCTCATTTGTAAAATAAAAAACCATTTCTTAAGCACTTACTATGTGTCGGATAATTTCCTGGCACTGGAGATTCAGCAGTGAATAAAAAGACAAAATATCTACCTTATATTCCACTACTACTACTGCTCTTTACATGATGACAATGCTGGATAAATATAAAAAGAATTCACCATGTTCCAGGCACTACTTTAGGTGCTTTATAATATGAACTTATTTAATCTTCACAACAACTATGAGCCAAGAACCATTATTATTCCTATTCTACAGATGAGGAAAGAGATTTAGCAAACTGTTTAAGATCATACTACTGGTAAAAGCGATCAACCCAGGATTCAAACTCAGGAAGTCTGGTTCTAGAAACTACGCTCTCAACCACAATGTCATATATATTTCTGTTAGGTATTGCATTGAACCAAATTGCAATCATCGATCTCCATGTCTGTCTCCCATGCTAATCTGTGCCTTCACTAAAGCCAAGGACTATATTTAATTTGTTTTTATATCCCTAAGGCCTACCACAGTGAGAGTTTATAGTCAGTAGGGACTGAACAAATGTTTGTTGAACTACAGGCAACCCCAGTTTCAGTCAAGCTACCTAATAAAGGAAAGAATACTGTGCTAAGTGCTAAAGTTATTAATTTAAACATGTAAAATAATAGAAAGATGTTAAACTTTCATCCTCTTAAGTTCCTGATTTTTTATTGTGGTAAAATATACATAACGTAAAATTTACAATTTTAACCACTTTAGGTGTACGGTTCTGCTGTATTAAGTACATGCACATTGTGGTGCAACTATCACCACTATCCATATCCAGCACTTTTACATCTTCCCAAACTGAAACTCCATACCCATTAAACAATTATTTCCCCTCCAATCTCCCCCCAGGCCTTGGTAATCACCAATCTATGAATTTGACTATTCTAGATACCTCACATAAGTGGACTCAGTCAGTATTTGTCCTTTTGTGACTGGTTTATTTCACTTAGCATAATGTTTTCAAGGTTCATCCTTGTTGTGGCACATGTCAAAATTGCTTTCATTTTTAAAGCTGGATAATATTATTCTGTTGTATGGATATAACACACTTTGTTTAGCCATTCATCCATTGATGGACACATGAGTTGCTTCCACTTTTGGCTATTGTGAGTCATGCTGCTATGAACATGGGTTTACAAATATCGCTTCCAGTGCCTGCTTTCAATTCTCTTTGGTATATACCTAGAAGCAGAATTGCAGGATCTCATGACAATCCTATGCTTAATTTTTTTGAAGAGCCATCATACTGTTTTCCATAGCAACTGTACCTTTTTTCATTCCCACCAGCAATGCACAAGGGTTCCAATTCCTCCACATCTTCACCAACAGTTATTTTCTGTTTTATTTTTTGATGATAGTTATCCCAATGGGTGTGAAGTGATGTCTCATTGTGAAGTTCCTCGAGTTTCTTGACCAGCATTTATCTTTCTGGTCACTCTAAATCCTCTCTATATCGCATACTATTCTTGAGCCCTAAATTGAAGGAAAATTTCTTTGAAAACATAGATGATGGACACTTCCTACAGGATAATATTCTCTGCATTTATGCATAATGATATAGAGGTGCTGAAATAGTTGAAATTTTGTGGCTAATAGACAAAATTTTTTCCTACTGTGTTAATTCTAAATTAGTCTTTGTCCTCTCTTTAAATGTAGAGTTCATTTTGACCTATTCTGCTTATACCTTCATTCTGTTTATCCAGCTCTTCAGGCAACCCTAACCAAGAGTCACCAGCATGTTAATGAAGAAACATATTACTTAAAAACTGCATTTTTAAAAAATGTTGGGGCAAATTTTAAAACATTTTGTATTATGCTGTTGTCATCA
This sequence comes from Neophocaena asiaeorientalis asiaeorientalis, assembly GCF_003031525.2. Lineage (NCBI taxonomy): Eukaryota > Metazoa > Chordata > Mammalia > Artiodactyla > Phocoenidae > Neophocaena > Neophocaena asiaeorientalis. The sequence goes on along the minus strand of NW_020175442.1, from coordinate 350,773 downwards.
TAACTTTATGAAGTTTTTCCCTTACAGATATATTCCCTTTAATCACCATCCCAAGGAAGTTTACTTTTATTTTTTTTTAATTTATTTTGTATTTTTTTTACATCTTTATTGGAGTATAATTGCTTTACAATGGTGTGTTAGTCTCTGCTTTATAACAAAGTAAATCAGTTATACATATACATATGTTCCCATATCTCTTCCCTCTTGCGTCTCCCTCCCTCCCACCCTCCCTAACCCACCCCTCTAGGTTAGTCATTTTCACAATGTTGATTCTTCCAATCCAAGAACATGGTATATCTCTCCATCTATTTGTATCATCTTTAATTTCTTTCATCAGTGTCTTATAATTTTCTGCATACAGGTCTTTTGTCTCCTTAGGTAGGTTTATTCCTAGATATTTTATTCTTTTTGTTGCAATGGTAAATGGGAGTGTTTTCTTGATTTCACTTTCAGATTTTTCATCATTAGTGTATAGGAATGCCAGAGATTTCTGTGCATTAATTTTGTATCCTGCTACTTTACCAAATTCATTGATTAGCTCTAGTAGTTTTCTGGTAGCATCTTTAGGATTCTCTATGTATAGTATCATGTCATCTGCAAACAGTGAGAGCTTTACTTCTTCTTTTCTGATTTGGATTCCTTTTATTTCCTTTTCTTCTCTTGTTGCTTTGGCTAAAACTGCCAAAACGATGTTGAATAAGAGTGGTGAGAGTAGGCAACCTTGTCTTGTTCCTGATCTTAGTGGAAATGCTTTCAGTTTTTCACCATTGAGGACGATGTTGGCTGTGGGTTTGTCATATATGGCCTTTATTATGTTGAGGATAGTTCCCTCTATGCCTACTTTCTGCAGGGTTTTTATCATAAATGGGTGTTGAATTTTGTCAAAAGCTTTCTCTGCATCTATTGAGATGATCATATGGTTTTTCTCCTTGGAAGTTTACTTTTTAAAAGGAATGAAACAGATGTTTTATTGACTCATGTCAATAAAAGTGAACAGCACTTTTCCTAAAAGAAAATTAAAATTGATCTGTTCTTTGACAACTTTCTGAATAAAATATTTCAAAATATATAGGAACAGGTTAAATTTTTGCACTTTATATAGAGGAAAAACCCAATGCACAAAACTACACATCTCACTAAATAAGGAGCTCAATAATAACTCTGAGGAAGTAAAAAGAAAAACAAGCAACGCAACCAATAATTAGCTGAGCAAGTAGTTCACTGAAAGAGAAACCTCCCCTTCCAACAATCACTGACCCAGGTGGCAGGGACAAGAGAAGCAACTGAACAGGTTTTACAAGAATATTTAAAAGCTTAATAAGACACTAATGGAAAATCTGACTCTGTACCAGGAACCAAGGCCATGCCGACCAAGGAAATGCAAAGAAACTAGGTTTAGCATGAAGGATTATGTGAGTGCCAGGGCCAACACCTTTATCAGAGAGGTAATTAATAATAACGTATTTGCATCCAAGTCATATACATAGATTCAAAATGTGCTAACTATGGTTAATATGATGAAAACTAGTGCTTCTCAAAATTTAGAGGAGGGGGAAGGGTAAGCTGGGATGAAGTGAGAGAGTGGCATGGACATATATACACTAACAAATTTAAAATAGATAGCTAGTGGGAAGCAGCCGCATATCACAGGGAGATCAGCTCAGTGCTTTGTGACCACTTAGAGGGGTCAGATAGGGAGAGTGGGAGGGAGACGCAAGAGGGGGGATATGGGGATATATGTATATGTATAGCTGATTCACTTTGTGATACAGCAGAAACTAACATACCACTGTAAAGCAATTATGCTCCAATAAAGATGTTAAAAAAAATTTAATATGCACATGTGTCTTCTGGGAATCTTTTTAAAAAGTAGATTCTGATTCAGTAGGTCTGGGATAGTGCCTGAGATTCTGCAATTTCTAACAAGCTGCCAGGTGATGTCAATACAGGTAGCCCATATCCACATTTTTAATAGCATGATGTACACACAGTCAGAACATCTGGCAAATTAGATGGAAACTGAAATCTCAGGTGCTTCTGGTAAAACTTTTGCTTTTCTGATACAAGAGCAGATAGTGTAGGGGCTACCACATTCTTCTACTTACAGCATAAAAATGGGACCTGTAGGTGCAGCAACCTCTCACGATCACGAGTAAAAAGTCACACATCCAAAGTTGGTAGAGAAGAAATTTAGAAAGAGCCTGTGTCCTTTATGCCACCAGTAAGCGACTACACCAGCGACTGCCTAGTAAGGCAAATAAATCCATATTCTGTTAAGCCACTATTATTAAGTTTTATAACTGAAAACACTTCTAATGAATACATATAGGCTAGAGATACTAATGTGTGAAGTAGGGACAAAAAAGCTAGCAGGAAAGGGAACGGGAGGAGGAGCAAAGTACCTGGTAATCCACTGAGATAAGCTTCTTTGAATAGGCAAGGATCTACTGTAGACTACTGATACCCAACTTTTTTAGAAATCGTCCAGTAAGATTATTTTTTTAATGTCAAAAGAATGTCAGTGATGTGTTTTCCCAACTCACATATATAATAATAACTGATATATTTTTACCATGTGTCAGTGTTCTAAATGTCCCATATGTATATATATTTAATTCATTTAAGTCATAACTATTTTTCAAGGCAGGTTTATTATTATCCTCACTCAACTGATGAGGAAACTGAGGCACAGAGAGGTCAAGTAGTTTGTCCAAGTTCATCCACTTAATGATACAGCTGGGGTTTGAACTCCGACAGTACAACTCCAAACCCTTATATTCTTAACCGCTTTGTCTTATCACTGCCCCACCAGATAAGAGCTCTAGTGTCTGTAGCTTGGAAAAGGAATGCATATATGCATATGAATTTGAACGCCCATTTCAATAAACTTGAGTCCCCTGAGGGTCTTAATCCACAGGCTGGAAATCACTCTCTTTTACCTAGCGTGGCCATTAATTTGTCCAAGTTAGCATCTCCATATTAGAAACATTTGAAATTTTGAAACCTCCATTTCAGAATCACGTTTTATCTAGCTATGAATGGCTATGAATGTAAGCGATCACTGCTTGAAAGTGAATATTCTAATTGTAAAATAATTCTGTGTCATTTTAAAGAGACTCTCAATCAATCAGAGAAAAAGCACTACTGTTCTTTCCACCAGAGTAAGTACATGGGATCTAGGTCTTTGTATTAGAATTTTAATTAGAAGTAGAGATATAGGCCATTTTCTACCTCTGTGATTTTGGCCTCTATTTCAAACAAAATTCTGGCTTTCATTCTTCCATTGTAAAATAATAAAGTAAAATTAAATTAAATTAAAATGAGATAAAATAAAACATTAAAATCCTATCCATTCTTTAAGACTCATGTTAAATGAGTCATTCCCTAACTCCATCTCAAATCCTGACTCAGAATTCTTTGCTCCTTCCTCCTTGCTATCATATACTTTTATTACAGCATTTATCAGGTTGTATTATAGACCTTCATAGGTCAGTCTCCTTCACTAAACTGTGGATTCCTTAAGGGAAAGCACTTTTTTTTACCTTCTGAGCTTATCACAAAGCATACTCCATAAACATTCAAGGGACTAGTCTAGCCTGGAGGGGTGGGATGGGGAGAGTGGGAGGGAGGGAGACGCAAGAGGGAAGACACATGGGAGCATATGTATATGTATAGCTGATTCACTTTGTTATAAAGCAGAAGCTGACACACTATTGTAAAGCAATTATACCTCAATAAAGATGTTAAAAAAATTAAAAAAAAAAAAAAAAAAAGACTATATGACATGTTATATAATATTTTTTGCCCATACAAGATTTCTTGCTCTCCCCAGTTACAGAAATCTAGATCTTCTTGATTAGGAAAAGAAAATTATAAAATATGTGATAATTTGGTTTTTGCACTAGAATTTTTATCATTTGTTTTTGTATTCTTCCACAGATGGTGGGGTTGACTATGAGTTGGCTTCCTTACAAGGTGAAGTGATGTGTCCTCGAGGAGTACAGCATAGGGGTTATGAATATGGCTTGGGGTCAGACCAGGGTTTCAGCTTGGTTCTGACACTTACTGGCAGGGTGACTTTGAGGAAGCTATTAAGGCTCAGTTTTCTTATTTGTAAAATGAGAAATGGTATCTACTCATGGGGTTCTTGTGAGGATTCAATGAGTTAATAGATTTAAAGAACGTCACATAGTGCTTGGCATATAGTAAGTGCTTAATAAATATTATTTGAGAATGTAAGACATGACACTGTATCTTAGAATGGATTCACCAAAAGCAAACCCTGAGACAAGGATTTATGCACAAGCAATTTATTAAGGAAGTTCTCAAAGAAAAAATGGCAAGGGAGGAGAGAAACCAGAACAAGAAAAGAAAAGAAGCCAAGTGGGGTGTTGATTACAGGTAGAGTTCCTTGGTGGTTGTTTCAGGTTGATTCCCACAGGGAGCTCTAATGTATAAGTAACACTTCAGAACTTGTCCCAACCTGAAGCAAAGGCACTAAGATTTCACATCCCTGCACTTGTCAGTCATTGACTAAGGACCAGCTGGTGTGATGTAAACTACCACTGCCTCTTTGCATAAACAGACAAAGCAGCTCATGTAGCCTGAGTGCTATCCTCCAGAGAAGAGTTGCCAGTGTGAGCCACTGAGAAAGTCCCCTGACACAGAGAGAAGAGGTATACAGGAATAGTAAAGAGATATGAGGAAGTCGGAGTAGAGCACTAACAGTGTTCACTACCATACCCCAATGTGTAACCAACCAGGCAAAATATAACTACCCATAGCATGATGTAAACATCATGCTATATTAACACCTCTGGTCTTTGTTTCACCATTTGTAGAAGGAGGAAGATAATACCTATCTCATGACTCACTTTGCTGTACAGCAGAAACTAACGCAATATTTTAAATCAACTATACTCCAATAAAATTTTTTTAAAAATAAAAATAAATAAAAATGTAAAAAGCGTGATCATGAAGACTAAATGAGTTAATAATGTAAAGTAACAATAAGAGTATCTGACATGGGTGCTCAGTAAATATTAGTTCTCCCTGATCCTTATAGGATTCCATATATATAAAAGAATGGATTATAGAGATCACTATGTATAGATGAATCTGTGAGTACTTGCTCCTGGCATAAAATTCTTTGGACAAACTTTCTGTTTCAAGCAATTTTGTTCAAAGGATTTTTTTCTCCTTATGGCTCTTCCAATTCTTCTGATTACACAATGAGAAATTCTTTAATTTAGGAGTCATATGTTACAATATTTCTGTAGCATATGCTAACTTTATGACTCGTAAAAAGAAATGGGTACCTTGAGCTCAGAGTATAGCTGGTGTAACAAATAGCAACAGCAGCAGCAGCCAGGGAGAGTAAGGAAAGACTGGTTCAGTGTTGGCAAGCAGAAAGCCATGAGAAGAGGTCACACTGGGCAAAAATCAGATGTTCTGGTTGGAGTTTTGTCACTAAGTCACTTACCTTCCTAGGACATGTACTGTCATCCATAATATCAGTGGTTGAACTAGATGGTGTCTCAGGTACCTTCCAGCACTAAAATTCCATTATGAGGCTATTCAAAACCTCAACCCCTAAATTCTGAAATTTGGAGGATTTCCTGTGTAGGAAACCGTGTTATTATTCAAAGCGTACAGAAGTTCAGAGAAGGGAAATGACAGGAGGGATTGGTCAGGGAAACCTTCATAGGAAGCAGAATTTGAGCTAGATATTGAATTATTCGAAAAATGAATGTGGTCAAGGATATCATAATAGAAAGTAAAAGTAATTTTTCACAAAATATGAGTAGATCTTATGGATTAGAGGGAAAGGTTTATTCTAGGCAGTACTGGAAGATAAAATGGAAACTATTGATATAAATTGACCAGATTGTGATGCATTCTGAATAGCAAGTAAAGGATCGTGCCAACCTGAAGGTAAGGATACTCTCTTGAAGAATTAGAGAAGGGAAAGATGGCATTGTACATGAGATAATTTGGTGATGTGCAAGAGGAATTGGAGCTGGAAAATCTGGTGGCTAAGAATTCTGTAAGAAGGCTACCAAACTGCTTATCATGAGATGAAAAAAATTTCAAAGAATTGAGGGCTTAATGTGGTTAGCACTGTAAAGAGATTAGTTGAACAGGGCATAGTTTCTCTCACAATGAGAGAAAATGAAATCATCTCTGACTGTCCATCCCCACGTGGAGAACCTGTAGCAAGGCAGACTTCCTTTTGTTTATGTAAGATTACATAGCTCTTTATAACCATAAATATCTCGCTTTAACAGGTTTAAATGTACAAGTTTGGGAGCAGGAGCAGGAGAGAGCTAATATACTACTTTGTAGAATAGAGAAAAAGTATTTGGAGTTCCAGGAATTTATAATCTTGAAAGGAATGAGTGAGAAGCGGAGAGTGAGGAAAGAAAGGGGAAAGCTAGACACTAAGTAGGAAGAAGGGCCAATAAGAACCCCTTAATGGAGGGATGTTCCAAGAACATATACAAATATGTGATTTTATATTGTTCCCTATTTAATGTTTGGGGCTTTAAAATCACACACACACACACACACAAACCCAGCCATTTCCTTTTCAGAGGTTGGAACTAATAGATAGGAGTCAGACAGATAATCAGAATATTGGCTAGATCAGTGGTGAAACTGGACTAAGAAATATGACTTGACCTGAAGCCACAGCTGCGATTTCTAATACTTCTCTCCAAGTCTGAACGCAGAAGGATACTTCCTCCACTATTCCCAAAACACTGTCTGCAAAGCAGATACTTACCTAACTAGGTACAGAGGGAACCACAACCTCACATAAATTGGGCACTAGTAGTGGGGAAAGAGAGACTGGTTTCCAGATCTGGCTCTAGAGGGCAGGAAAGGATTCTGATGAATGTATGCTTAGCACAAGGAATCTAGAACAGAATACACACACTGTGGATAGGGAGATCCAGAAAAGGAGGAAGAAACAGTATCAAAGGAGGAATTCCAACCTATTTATACCCTAAGTTCTGTGTTAATAACTCATATTAATAGAAATACAATTTTGCCTTCAGGACATTACATAAGGGTAAGTAACTCAGCTTTACAACTCAGAAAGAAGCTCTTTTCATTTTTTTAAAATGAAGATATTACAAATATCATTCCTTCCAGGAAATCAAAAGTGAAATCACAGACTATATGCCTGCCTCAATAATAACAATCCAAATCCTCTTCTCTTAAGTAAAAAAACTGGCTGTTACTGTCTTACCATGAGATTGACCCAAGATTTAAAAGTCCCATGACAGGAGACCTTTGTGTCACCATGGTAACCAGAAGTCTGACTCTCCCTGGGGAATTCAGCACTGTTCACCTAAATTCCCAGAGAAGAGGAGAATTTGGGATGGAATGTTAAATGATAAAATTTCTACCTTGATAAAATCTCTTGCTTGTTCAGAATGCAACATAGGTATCCTACTACTTAAGCTCTTAATTTAAAGATATTTTTTACTATTTTATTTTTAGTTCTCTTTTGGGTTTCTGATGAGTCCCAGCTCCTTTCCTTTAGGATCAGACATTCTTAAGTCAATATTATAAGTCCAATCCTGACCCCCCTTTTTCATTTTAAAAAAACCTTATTGGGTGGGCTTCCTTGGTGGCGCAGTGGTTGAGAGTCCGCCTGCCGATGCAGGGGACACGGGTTCGTGCCCCGGTCCGGGAAGATCCCACATGCCGCGGAGCGGCTAGGCCCGTGAGCCATGGCTGCTAAGCCTGCGCATCCGGAGCTTGTACTCCGCAACGGGAGAGGCCACAACAGTGAGAGGCCCGCGTACCGCAAAAAAAACAACAAACACACCAAACCGTATTATATTATTTGCCTTATAAAACAATATTGCCTTATTGTGAAGTGATAAAATCTATGGGCTCTGGAGTAAAACTATTGGGTTCAAATACTGACTCTGCCATTTACTAGCTATGTAATCTTGGCGAGTTACTGAAACTGTGTGCCTCAGTTTCCCCAAATATAAAATGAAGATAATATTCGTACTTGTGTTACAGAGTTGCAGTGAGGATTAAGTGAGAGAATCTCTGCCCTGGTAAGTACCGAATAAATATTAACTATTAATAGGATTCACTCTGCCTCAATAATAACCAACACATACTATTCTTTTTTGATATACTTGATTAAAAACAAGTTCTACTCATTCTTTACTGGACAGGATTTTTGAAGATTTACTCTAATAACTTCATCGAATCTGCCTTAATTTATCAGTCTTAAAAATATTTAAATTAGGGTTCAAAGCCATCTTACCTAATTGGGCATTATTTACATTTAGTAATCTTACATTCTCTTCTATTATTTATACTGTTAGTAAATAATAATTAAATCACTCTGTAAAACTGAAGAACAAAATTAGCAGTATTGTTTCTATTAATATTATTATGAAATTTTGTTTATTTTCACATTGCACTCTTCAGAAAATACAAAATATATGTCTATACAGAGGAAATTAGCTAGAATTAAAAAGTATAGAAAATATGTCCCCAAAGGAATATGTGCAATGTATTTTATTAAAAGATCTGAACTCTTCTATGATTCAGATCAGTTTTACAATAATATACAATAAAACGATTGCGTAAACTGAAGCCAAATATTTTCCCACATGTGTAACTTTGACCTTTATACAGTCAATGTTGCATAATCAGCCAACGTTGACAATGTTTAAGAGTATATATATAGAGAGAGATTAAAGGTGAAAGAAGAGCTTCTTGAACAACATTGGGGCTGGGAACAACTCAAGAGGAACAATGGGGTTATTCAGAAGTTTTGTCTTCCTCTTGGCCCTATACCTGCTGCAGGGGTCCAATACTTCCCTTGTTCGGCTGGATAACAATGGCTACGAGGGCATTATCATTGCTATAGACCCTGCTGTGCCAGAAGATGAAACACTAATTCAACAGATAAAGGTAAGAAAGAAATGGGATTTCTTCTGTTTGAACTGATGAGAAAAAATATATAGTAGTTAATAATTGCAATGGAAACTTCTCAGCACTCTAGGAAGTTTAAAAGCAGCATGGTGAAGTAAAAAACAATGCTGCAATGGGCAGTGGAAATTGAAGGTTCTAGACAGCATTCTACCCTGTCTCACCATAAGACCAAAGACAAGGCATGGGGTCTCCCTGATCCTCAGTTTCTTAATCTGTAAATTAGCAACTGGATTTATCTGTTCTTTTTTTTGGATGAAAGTTTACTTTTATTTCAGATATACTATAACGTTTTCTGAATATTTAGCATATTTCCAGACCTACATACAACTCATTAATGTCTCTCAAACACAGTTTGCAGGGTGGTCCTCAGCACACAACTTCACTGCAGTACATCTTTACTGCTTAAATTCAGCCTCAGAAAATGTCTGGAGTACAGGGAATGTTTATAGTCCCTGTGCCATTTATTTTGACAAACACAATCTCTTTTCACACTGCAGGAGGGAAAGAAAAGGGGATCAAAGAAAGAGAATCTTTGTTTTAAGTCCGTTGCTATCAAATGTTACGAACCAAAAAGGGGAAATTACCTCCCATCCTTCTGGTGAGAAGCAGCAGCAGGGTGAACTGAACTGGGAAGACAATCGCTTGGACTTGTCTGTTCTTTAAACAGTTATTTATTGAATGCTTGCTTATGGCATGCCAGGAGAGAGAGCAGTGAAAATTTTTAAAGCTCCCGATCTCCTGCAGTATATATTATTTTCAGATGATATAGATAATAAAAACATGTCAACGTAGAGCAGGCCAACGGTAGTAAGTTGCTATGCAGTACAATAAATCAGCAAAGGGGGATAGGCAGTGTTGGCAGGACTGGGGTAGGGAGAGAATGTGGTTACTGTTTCATGCAGTGTAGTCAGGGAAGGTCTCACTGTTGATGTTACATCGGGGCGGAGGCCTGGAAGAGCCAGCTGAAAACCTGGGGGAGGGAACAGCAGGTGCAGTGACTTGGAGGTGACAGCATGTCTGATGTGGCCAAGGAAACAACTGTGAATGAGCAGGAGGAAGGGTGGGGGAGAGCTGAAGGTGGAGAGGTAGCAGGGCCCAGACCATCGGAAAGACTTGGGCTTTTACTCTGAGTGAAATCAGAATCCATAGAAGAGAAGAGGTGTGTTCTCTTGTGCTTGTTCTGGAGTCACTCTGTCGGCAGTTTGAGGAAACTGTAGAGGGCTTTCCTTTGTCCCTTCATCCTGTATAAGCTCTGTTGCAGCATAGAGGTACAGAGGGACACTGGGTCGGAAGCTGTTGCAAGTGAGAAGTGCTGGTGACTTGGAACAGGGATATTGCGGTAGAGATCATTAATGTGGTGTGATTCTGAACATGTTCTTTGTCTGTGAGGTTATCATAAGCAAATTTGCTGATGGCTTAGTTGTGTGGGGTAGGGGAGGGGAGGAGGTAAAAATAGAAGTCACAGAAGGCTTCAAGGGTGAGAAGTAATGTTGAATAGAAGCAGGGATATTGTGGTAGAGATCATTACTGTGGTGTGATTCTGGACAAATTCTAAGAGTCTCATAGAGAAATTTGTTGATAGGTGTGTGGAGTAGAGAGGGGTGGAGGGAAAGTAGGAGACAAAAAAAACTTCAGCGGTTTTGGCCTGAACACTTGGAAAAATATAATTATCATCAATTGAGAAGTAACCTCCAACCTACTTTGGGAGCTCTCTGAAGCCCTTTCCCTAACAAGAGCTGGTCATCTGGGTCTCAGTCCTCTGCACTCTGGCTTCTGGCTGATCCCTGCCCTGAGCCTCGTCAGTTTAATGATCTCTTCAATACACTAAGAGCACACCAGACCATCTTCCAGAGAACAGGAAAGAATGTCCTGAAATTCCTGAAGAAGAATAATTTTATTGTGGTCTTATGTTAGGTCAGGAAGAATTGAGAGGAGGATCTACTTTGACATAAACAATACTGTAGACTGTGGTGGTGCCAGCAACATGAAGAGGTTGACACCGTCATCCAGCACCCAGTATTCCTCAGTTATTCAGTGGATTTGATCATGCAGAATAGATTACCAATCAACCTTTCATCCAGCTGTTTCCTCCACTAGATAATAAGGAGGAACAATTTCTCTCATTAATCATAACATTTTGGGGTTCGGGATACTAAACAATATAAGGTGATATTATTTTCAGCTTGATGGCAGAGCAAGAAGCCCTGCCTATGATCAAAAAGCTCTGCCTCTCCTATGAATTTTTCCACTACTCCACTCGCAGTGCTCCCAACCCAGCTGCCTCTGCTGGGAGGTGGGAATATAGTGAAAATCTCTTCTATGGGCCATCACCATAAACTGTTTTCCTCAGCTTGCATCAGGTAAGGCTGTTCCCTACTAGGAATTATAATAGTAATGATATCAGTGAGTTTTAAGACTGCCTATGTGTAGTTTATAACTAATTTCATGTTTGTGGCAACCTTAAAGATAGGTTGGAATAGTATATTAAGGAGACAAGGAGACTGAGATTCAAAGCAGTCATATAAACTAGCCAAGGTTTAAGCCAGAGTATTAAGCTAGTATTGGAACCAAGTCTAGATGCTTCCAAAGTCCATGCCCTTTATCATATTAAGCAATTCCTTGTAATGCCAAACATAAGTATTTGACTTTTGATGTAGGATTATAGAAGACTGAAAGCTGTTAAATGTGCAGAATTAAGCCACAGTTTTGGATTGACAGGTGACAGATTTCAAATTTTGAATCAGAAACCCTACTCACCAGTCAGTTGCTTTTTGTATTAATGACTAAAGGTGAGAATTGCCTGTGTTGAATGCCTGTTCGTTTAGTCTTCTCTACCTTGGCCATCCTCACTTCTCTTTTTTCCTATAATAATAGGACATGGTGACTTCAGCATCTACTTATCTGTTTGAAGCCACAAAAAAAAGATTTTTTTTCAAAAATGTATCAATATTAATTCCAGAGAATTGGAAGAACGTCACTCAGTACAAGAGGCCAAAGCATGAAAGTTACAAACATGTAAGACTCAAAAATCTTCTCTTAAAAATATTTTCTCTGCTGCTTGTCAATTTTGACTTAAATTAATCATTTCAGAGTTTTTCACACAAATGTTATCATTCCTATTCTGACGTTTTAAACACCTTTTTAAACATTTTCAGGCTGATGTTTTAGTCTCACCACCTACCATCCCAGGTAGAGATGAACCATATACCAAGCAGTTCACAGCCTGTGAAGGAAAAGGAGAATACATTCACTTCACCCCTGACTTTGTACTTGGAAAAAAACAAAATGAATTTGGACCATCAGGTAGGAATTTTGGTTAAAACAAATGTTTTGCCATGATTCCAACATGCAGCTTTATATCCATGTTCAGTATACAAGCCTTGGAGCCAGAGTCCCTAGGGTCAAATCCTGACTCCCCTACAGCTATGGGTGACCTTGGACAAGCAACCCAGCCTCTCTGTGCTTATTTCCTAAAAAATGGTGAGTAGAGGAGCTCCTATCTTATAGAAATGTTGGGAATATTAAACTAGATCATCCTTGTAATTGTACTCAGTACAGCCTCTACAGAAATTTGAACATGGGATGGCCATAGTAAATGTTTTGCTTTAGGAACACTTTTCAGGTTTTAATTTTTCAGTTCTCCACTGCTGGATATTAATCAATCACCTGCCACCTCCATGGAAGGCAGATTCGTGGCAAGCTGAAAAGGGCCAAGATGACAGTTCCTGGCCAAGAGAAAACGCTCACAGGCTGTTAGTTGCTGATACTATTATTCAACCCATTCTTTGAACCAGATGAACTTGTCTATAAGTGATCGTTTTTACCTATGAAAATGGCAATTTCATCTGGTTCAATCTAAGAGTTAAGATCATTGTTTCAAATGAACTAAAGCACAATATTTTTCAGACGAAAACGAAAATTATTGTCAAAGGAGAGTCCAACTCATACGTCACTACTCAATGAAAGCCTTCCTGAATCTGCACACCCCAGAACCACTTCTTCCTCTTCCACTGCCCCTTCAGCGAACATTCATTAAGTCTCTTATCTCTGTCAAACAGTCAGCTAGTCATGGTCCTCAACATTGCCTGGACCCAATCCTAAAAGCTCCATCATCCTATCCCATCCCAATCTTACCTCTCCCCCATACCTTAGTCTGACCATGTTTGTTGTACTTGCCACCTCTAATCCTTTGTGCCCTTCTAGATATACTTTCTTTTCTACCTGACATATCCAGCAAAGTCAGTCATGTCAGCTACAAGTATCAATAGCACAACTCCCTCACCATTCTTATCCTTATGTTTTATTCAACTTGCCAATTGTCTGTACAGAATTTCCAGTCTTTTTTTTTTTGACTCTTGATAATATGTTTCCAAGATTGTGAAAGGAAATTATAAACCTAATCGGTATATTTAAAAAAAACACATTTTCCAAGCTCAGTGAAGTCCTCAAATCTACTCAACAATGATTGGACTTGCCTTCTCTCCTCTCGCTTTCTCATTCCCCATAGCAGCTGTTCTAAACTTCTACCACTTTTCTTAAGATCACTAGCCAGTGTTTTACACCTCATGAGTTAACGGATGCCTTGATTGAGAAAATAGAGGTCCCTTCCTTCTTCCTTTCTACTCCCAAACTCATTTCCACCTTCATTTCCCTCCACTTCCACCTGTCTTAGAAGAGGAAGATTTTCTTCATTGTCTAAAGCCAATGTCCCTACCGGAGTTCTTATTCTTTTCCCATACCCCTCACCTCAGCCCTTATCCCATAACTGACAGTTTCCCCCCTTCTTTCTTAGACAAGTGCTTCTGCCATAATGTGATACATGTGTTTGTGGGAAAACTCACATTCTGCAAAACAATGCCTTAAAAACAACAAGGCTTTGGGGGGAAATAAGATGAAGAAGAAACTCCTCAAAATCTATGTATTTGTAATAAAAATGATAACAAAAACAATAGGTACCTGGAAAGATCTTTTGGACCATCCAAGCAGCAGTTCAGTGTGGCTGCAAGCTGCCTCCACAGAAGATATTAAAAGTACAGACACACACAGACACATAGACACACACACACACAGACATGCTGTTGAAAGTGAGAACAGGGCTAGTAGGAACCGAGACAATGATTGAGATAGGAATGGAATTCTAAGTCAGAGGTGTTGCTTTTTTAATAAAAATTATATATAATTAAGATGTACAACATGATGATTTGCTATACATGTACATAGTGAAATGATTACTACAGTTGAGCTAATTAACATATCATCTCCTCACATAGTTACCTTTTTGTATGTGTGGTCAGATCACCTGAATTCTCTTCTTTCAGCAAACTGAGGAGGGCATGGGAGCCAGGCAACCAGTCATAAGCTACAAAGAAAGCCAGTCTGAGAGTGGACTCTTCTAAAAAAAGGAACCACAGGTTCAGGCAGATTTAAATTTTCTTAAAATTCACCAAATTCCAATCACTGTAGCTGATATGAGAGCTTTTTCCTCCCACACTGAAGGATGTATATAATTCATGTTCACTCATCTGGCCCCATTTGCCTAGGAACCTAAAAACAGTGTTTTTAAACTTTAACGTGTAGAGGAATAATTTAGGGATCTTGTTAATAAGCAGATTCTGAGTCAATAGGTCTAGAGTAGATGCAAGATTCTGCATTTCTTGTCAGCTCCCATGTGATGCTGACACTGCTGGTGCAAGGAACACATTTTGAGCAGCAATGACTTAAAGAAGAAACATGACTTCTTCATAATACTGACACTGTCCTCCAATTTTCAGCTCTTACGAGGTAATCTGAGTTGGAGAAACACACATTGTAGTGGACCAGACTATATTTCCAACTTCTACTTCTCCATATCTATTTCTGCTGAAGTTTTTCCTAAAACAAAAAAAGTACTTATTTTTTCATCCTGCATTTCAAGGATGAAATTCTTTATTCTTCTATTCACCCTGAAATTCTTAGGGAAGAAAAATTTTAATTCTGACTCCCTCTTCTAACCTTATCCTAGTCAAGGATTATATCTTACTCATATGTATATTTCCTAGAATCTAGTATAGTGCTGAATATATATAATTAAAGATAATGTTTTCATTTCATTAATGCTTATATGTGCCAAGTACTATAAATTAATCACCTTATTTAGACACCCGCCCAAATTATATTTTGTCTATAGCAGTGTTTTTCAATCTTTTTCTTTCATTATCAATCTCCTACGGAGCATATATAGACATTTTTAAATTGTACCTTCGTGAAATTTTAATACCACAGATGTGTTATACGTATGTTTATGTTGTTGGTAGGAGTGAGTTTTGTAGAGCCAAAAACCACTGTAATATCTAAGACATTTTGCCCCCCAAGAACCAAAACTCAAAGTTCAATCTGTTCTGCCCATGGCATACACATAATAAACGTTTCGTTGACTTAACAAATGTGGAATAAAAAATAATATGCTAAAAACTATATAATTAATAAAATGAAATGTAATTCAGTATGCTTTTTATAAACAAAAATATAAATGCTATCAGCTATTTAAAGCCTAAACATTCTGGATTTTAAAAAATTTTCTTAAAATATATGAGGGATGGATTATGTCATTTGAAATATAATCATGTATTTGAAATATTTTCCCACAGGTAGACTGTTTGTCCATGAGTGGGCCCATCACCGCTGGGGAGTGTTTGATGAGTACAATGATGATGAGCCTTTCTACAGCGCTAAGTCAAAGAAAATTGAAGCAACAAGGCATGACTATTTAAACTGTCTTAAATTACTGCAGGCAGTAACTTCTCATTTTCCTTTGACTGATTTCTTTCAAAAGCCTTTCTTTCATTTTTGTCCCAATGCAGGTAACAGATACTACATCACAAAACAGTGCTTTTTGGTTTTTTAAGAAAATGTATCTCAAAGAAGCTGACTGTCCATTTATTTATTTATTCATTTAAAAAACTTATTTATTTATTTGGTTGTGCTGGGTCTTAGTTGCGGCAGGCGGGCTCCTTAGCTGCATCTTGCTGGCTCCTTAGTTGTGGCATGCAAACTCTTAGCTGTGGCATGCATATGGGATCTAGTTACCTGACAAGGGTTGGAACCCAGGGCCCCTGCATTGGGAGCATGGAGTCTTAACCACTGTGCCACCAGGGAAGTCCTGAAGCTGGTTGTTCATTTAAAATACACATAACTTCAAGAGCATTTGGTAGTCAAGTTGACATATTTTTATACCTCTCTACCATAGCTGCCAGAACTCATTTTTGCTGAAGTGAGTGCTCTCTGTAAAGGGTTGTACTATGTGCTAGGAGGTCAAAATTATTTACTCTACAAAAGAATGAAAAAAATAAGTAGTGGTAAATGCGGCTGAGTAGGAAATCAACCAGCTTCAAAGAGCCAAACAGAAATTTCCTGGGATTTATAACGTTCATGTTAAAATACAAATCTAACATCACAGTTAATAATGGACAATCCTCTTGGTTCTGAGATCAAGAGAGCAGAATGGGTGGGGTAATCAATGTAAAATTGGGCATCATCAGCTTAATCAATCTTAGATGCCCTGCTGGGGGAGGGGACTTATCAAAAATGTACAGATTTCAGTGTAGGTCCTTCCTCAGCACCATAGCACCAAGTTTTAGGATGAGTATTTTAAAGACTATTATGTGATTATATTTGTTTATATCATATTCCCCTAAATGTCTAAGTCTATGCATACTATTCATCATGGTTGTTAACATAGATAACACCATTATGTTTGCTGAGTTTTGGGGCAATAGAGGCACAGACATATTTAGAAGACTCCCTGAATTACTAAATAAAATCTAGTCTTTGCTTTTTTAATTTGAAATGGAATATACTGAAAAGATGAGCTACATTTCACATTCCAGCACATTTGTTACAATCACTACCACTTATGGCAAATTCCATGCAATAAAACATACGTCTAAAATCCCTCTACTATTCTTTACTGTCCTTGGCAGTATCCCAGTCTTTCCTTCTAGCCACATTTCACTTTGGATAAAAATATCCCTTGAATAATCAAAATACTTGTAGCTACGCGACATTTCATTCTCTTGAAGATAATTTCTTTGAATAAGAAATATACAAACAGCCTTAGGCTAAAGTGGTACCAAGAGTAAATGATTTCATAAGATGCCTTTTCCAGATGCCTGCAGTGCATTTACCATCACAAGGGTACTAGGAGACATGTTTGGAAAAGGGGAGCCTACAGCCACTAGTATAAGCAGGAGAGCAGGAGATTCAATTCCAGAAGAGAACTCACCCTTTGCATAGACTGGAGATCCTACTTAAAATTTCCCTCAAAAATTTCTTGAAAAACAGATAAGTGCACTGGTAGGAACCCTGAAACTTTGCTGTCAAAATAGGATGTATGTGGTATTCAAATAAGAATAAAAACCTTGATAAAGATCATTATTGAAAACCTTGATAAGAAGACCACTTAAGGTTTTATATACATTTTAATGATTAGGTTGCCTCAAAGACTAACTGTCACACATTTTCAGGTGTTCCACAGGCATTACTGGTATAAACAGAGTGTATAAGTGTCAAGGAAACAGCTGTGTAACTAAGAGATGCAAAACTGATTCCAAGACAAAACTGTATGAAAAAGATTGTCAGTTCTTCCCTGATAAATATCAAACTGAAAAGACATCCATAATGTTTATGCAAGGTATTGATTCTGTAAGTATACCAATCATTACTTCAGACTGTATATTTATAATCAGAGGACTTGTTATCATGTTTATAAAATATCTGTTCAGGGATTAGATGTATTATTATAGAGTTCTTCGAACATTGGCTGGCACATAGTAAGCACTCATCTAGTGTCACCTATTATTATTATTATTATTGAAAATCTGCCTTACTATTATATGTTTCCTCCCTGAATCATATTTCATTCAATAAACAACATTTTTAGAGAAGGTTTTTAATACTTTTCAGATTTGTAGTTGAGTTTTTAAATGCATCATATAAAAAAATAAATTCATCATATATAAAATTTCTTTTCATTTTGTTAACCTTTTAGGTCGCTGAATTCTGTAATAACAAAACCCATAACCGTGAAGCTCCAAGCCTACAAAACAAAATGTGCGATTTCAGAAGCACATGGGAGGTGATCAGCAATTCTGAGGATTTTAGAAACACAGTGGTTATGGTGGCACCACCCCCTCCGCCTGTCTTCTCATTGCTAAAGATCAGTGAAAGAATTGTGTGCTTAGTCCTTGATAAGTCTGGAAGCATGGCTGTAAGTTCATGCACCCATTTTTCCTGGATGTAGGGACAGGGCAGTGACTGAATGCTTAAGGACACTCTGACTGCTACCTGCACCTGGATTCTTCTAAACTGCACGGTGGCATAAGTACCATCACTTCCTGTGATCTTGACCTCAAGAGGGGCAATGAAAATTATAATGAAAGAGAAGGATGGCAATAGAGTTAGAAGGACCTAATCCAAGAAACTGTTTTTTTCCAGAAAATGGAGAGTTTATGGAGGAGGACTTTTAGGTCCTTTAGTAAAGCTTTTGTTAGAAGATCAGAACTGGAGACTGAAATATGTAAAAGTTTCCTAACCTTGCTCCCTCTATCTACTGTAAATACTTGACAGGAATGAGGAGAGAGTGAAAGATCAACCATGAGAATTCTTAACATGGCTTTATCTTATTTGCATCACCTATATGAATGACCTCCTTATGCTCAAAGACACAGACAAAAAGCATCACCATAAAGAAGATAGGACTAGATTCAGCCATTCATTCCTTCTACCCTCATTAAGTGAATGGTACTAGGCTTTAGGAATAGAGATCCATATCCTTGAACAGTTCATAGTTGAAGAGACAAAATTCTCTCTCTTCCGCATCATGAGTTAACTCATACTTACCTTACCCTTCAGAATTTGATGTAGGTACCCGCTTTGTCCAGGACATGGGCCCGTCTTCCAGGCTGGGCTAAGGGCTCTTCAGCAGATCTTCCACAATGACCTGTACAAACCTCTTTTACTATATATTATATTGAAACTACACATTTCTCTCCTACTATATACTGTGAACTCCTCTAGGGCTTGAAATCATGTTCTCTAGGAACCAGGCTCCCTAGGACTTGAAGCAGTCTTATTCATCTTTGTATCCCTTTTGTCTAGAATAGGGTTTATCACATGTAGGCACTCAATAAATAGTTGTTGAAACGAATGGACTACAAATGAGCAGATGTAATGTGATAAGGTACCCAGAAGGATGGCACATTTGAGGCAGAACAGAGCATGCTGAAGATCAGGAATAATGCATTCAACAAATGGGGGTTGGGTGGTAGTGGAAAGGGCAGAGGATGATACAGCTGGGTGAAATAATCCACAATAGCACAGGGTTTCTGAAAGAGCATCAGAGTGGTAGATACCAGCACACAGAAGTGTTCTAGGAAGTGTCGCTGGGGAGAGGTGAGGTTCTTAATTGGAAGATGAGCAGCCTCCCCTAGACAGGGTGCAGGCAGAGCCACGTTTAAAGGTAAAGCAAAGTGGTAGAGAAAACCTGCTAAGATGTGGATGTAGAAAAAGTTCTTCACCATGATTTCGTTCCGGGGAGTTCAGAGGGAAATTTGGGCATGTGTTAGGAAGAAGTACCACAGGTCAATTGGTATTCAGGGACTGAAAAAGGACAAACACATGGAAAGGTATATATCCTGGGTATTCACCTAGGATATAAGGATATGAGTCCTAACGGGTTACCAAAGAACCAATTCCAGTTAATCCCTAGTGGAAATGTGGTGGGGAGAGGTTAGGAGCAGAAGAGGAAATGGGTGGGGTAGGAATGGGGTCTCTCAGAATTTAGAGTAAGTTTCATCTTTTGGGTAGTCTGGTGGCCAGTGGATGGAGAGATTTCAGTTTCTAGCTGGAGTCCATGATTGTCTGGTTTGAAACTGTGGGACCTGGGGAGGAGTTTCATCTTGATACAACTGGAACAGAGGATCCCAGGAGTAATTAAGCAGTCTCTAAGATGTCATCACGCCCCCCAGCTCCAGCCCAACACCCACCCTACTCTACACCTCTAATTTAGGTTCTTAGAAGCCAAGAATCAGCTCTGGTTAAAAGCCTGGGTTCCTTACTATCCTATACATATGTATTACATAACAAAACTGTATTTTTTAATTTTATCAATTGAAAAAATGTTTTCTTTAATAACATCAACTACTATTCACATAAAATCTTTAAAAACAAATTCTATTCACTCATTTTATGTGATCTGCTATTATTTTCCAGTCAAAAATTACTTGGTTGTTTTTCCTAACCTTTTTTATTCAGGGTTCTGATCGCCTAAATCGAATGAATCAAGCAGCAAGACATTTCCTGCTTCAGACCATTGAAAATGGATCCTGGGTGGGGATGGTGCACTTTGACAGTCGTGCCGACATCAAAAGTAATCTAATCCAAATAATAAGCAGCAATGAAAGAAGACAGCTCTTGAACAGTTTACCTACAGTTGCTGGTGGAGGAACTTCCATCTGCAGTGGAATTAGATCAGGATTTCAGGTAAAAATTGTACTTCAAATATAGTTTGCTTACTATTAGGACATTTTTATGTTAAGCGCTGCTTCACATACTTGCTCCCTAATTTTAACATAACTAATTCTAAGAAGCATAGAACTAATCACATAGAAAAAATCACTTGTCCATATTTTAATGGATCAGTAAATCAATGAGTAAAGTAATGGGTAAATAAATGACCATTAAAATTCCACTGGAGTATAAGCCCAATGAGGTCAGAGACTTTGTCTTATTACCATGCAGTAGTCAATGCTCAATTAATGTTAATTAAATAAATAAGAGTTCTTGAGCAGCAAGAGTCATCAAATTTTAAGGCAAAGAAGCAAGTCAGATGGTATGATTCCACTTCAGGCCAATCTTCATTTTAGTTTCTGTGACGTTCAGTTAGGGAAACTAATGTTTATCTGTCAAAGTTCCAGATGTAGCAGGAACTGTTAGTCATACTTAGGGTAAGGAATACTGGTCAGAACATGAGTTTTGACATCAGAGTACTGGCTCTGCTACTTACAAGCCATGTGATCTAGGCAGAGTTTTCAGTCTCTTTGGATTCTCAATACCTTATCTATAAAATACAGGAAAATAAGAATGCCTATCTCATAGGATTATTATGAGCAAAATGATACATGTTCATACTTAGAACAACATTTATTATATTACATAGTGAACATATAATTCACAATAATTATTATGAATCTTATTTTTATACAAATGGTCATCTTGAACTCACAATTAATATCATTTGTATCATTTTCCTTCTTAGAAATCCTGTCCCCTCACAGTCTATAAAATTAAGTCTGAATTTCTCAGTCTGATGTTATTTAAAAGCTTCTCAGCCTCTGATAAACCTGCCCTCACCTCTCTTGCCAGTATTTTCTCAGTTCCTCCTTCCCAATGCTCTATGCTCCAACCAACTTACTCTACACATTGTTCTCCAAGCCCACTATGTACTAACAGCCTCCATATATTTGCCCATGTAATCCCTCTGCCTAAAATGCTTCTTTTCCATCTTTGCATGTTAAAATTGTACCAATTCTTCAAAATCCTTGCTCCTTTATGTAGCTTTTCCTTCTACTCCCAACTCTATTGAATATCCCTCTTTTATAAATAGAATAGCATTTTTAGCATAGCTTTCTACCATGAAGTCTGGGTTCAAACTCCAATGATCACTTATCAGCTTTCTGACCCTAAGCCTGACCCTTCACCTCACTAGCCTTCAATTACCTCATCAATAGGGTAATGAAAGCTAGCACGTAGGGTTGTTCATGTTTAATTTATTCAACATATTATAGGGAGCAGGGAGTAAACATAACATATTTTAATTAATTCAACACATATTTATTTATGTAAGAAGCAAATCTTGCATGTTAATTCAGTGGGGAACAGATAATACATAGATAAATCAATCAATTAATTTATTTTAAAAACAATAATTGAAGGTTGTCGAGATAGTGTTGTGAAGGGACCAAACAAAGGTAATGCGATTAAGTAACAGGGAAAAGAGGGGCACAGCCTACTTTAGGTAGAGAGGCCATTGAGGCGCTTTCTGAAGGGTGATGGTTAACCTAAGATTTGAAAGATGAGAAGGAGCCAGTGGTTCAGGCGGAAAGAAAAGGGCAAAGTCCCTTGGGAAAAAGGTGAAAAAAACTAAATTATTCTAAGAAATGATAGAAGCTATTGGCACTGGAATTTGGCAAATGAAGGGGTATGAAATATGATTGCCAGGTAGACAATGGTTAGATCCTTCAAATCCTCAAAAAATATAAGAGGTTTGTATTTTAAACACAACAGAAGGCTTTCAAGTATCAGAGACTGATAATTAATTCATGTTTTAGGAAGATGACTCTGGTTGCCTGATTTAAAATAAAATGTAGGGAGTAAGAGTGGTAGTAGGGTAGTAATCTAGGGACAGGTTGGGAGTTTGGAGTTGGATTAAATTACACAATGTGTAAAACACATTTAACACTCAGCAAATTTCAGTAAATGGTAGCACTATTATATTGTTTCTCTTTACTGAATATATTAGTTGTGTATTTGTCACTCTTCTCTATATTTCCTCAGCTTATCACCCAAATCTCAATAAATATCTTTAAATTTAATTCTTTCCATGAATGCAAAAAACCATGTAGTTCCTGCTGAATCCCCAGGAACCAGTACAGTGAATAAACTAATACAAGAAAGGGAGATGTGAAGGACAGAGAACCATGCTTAATGTCTGAATCTTCATTTTGTTCTCGACTGTGTAGGGGGAATGTGGTGGGGATGCTGTATAAATGCTGTAATGTATCAACGCATTTCCTATATTTTAGTTTGGTTCCTGCATATCGCACCATATTTCACATATATTATAAAACGTACATAATAGTCATTCTTTGCCTCAAAACATGCAAAATTTGAAATGAGACTGGTCACTTTGTCCCCTGCCACCAGCATTATTAAGAATTTCTACATTCTAAACCCTCCTTTGTAAATCTACACACACCTCCACTGCAAGTTCATGAAAGCCACTGATAACCTGTCATTTTTTCCCTCTTGGACTGGACACAAGTTCTCAAAATGGTGTGTCAAGAAGCCATTACCAATAAAGCTGTCAAAGAAGAAATACGGTTGCTATCCTGGGATAAATTCTCTTTCTTTCTTATAGGTGTCTAGATTCAAAACTCTCAGTCGGTTCAAGCCACAGATAGAACACAGTCTCAATAAGTCATGTATTCTCTTACACCACCAATATGCTTAGTTTTTTGCTTGTGACTATGAGAGGTAAAATCAAAATTATATAACAAGATCTCTAACCTTGACCTGCTTAGAACTTTCCATATCTTTTCTTTATAAGCATACTGAGGGTTCCCTAATTTGGAGTCATTAACTTTTTAAAAAATGTTGAGGTAAACTCTTAATGCATCTAGCTGCATATACAACAGACTTTATACACCGAAGGCCTGTCAGAGGACGCGCTGGTCAAAGAAAACAGAAAAATATTTAATGCCACATTCTGCCATTATATTTTTGGTGTCTAGTTGTCCTGAGTTCCCCAGACTGAGATGTCATAGTCATTTAACCCAAGTAGGATTTTCCACACCCCTGCTCCCACACAAACGTCATCTGAGCAAACATTCCCTACAGCAGGTAGACAGAAAATATAAAGTCATGTTTAAGTTCCCCTAGCAGTTGTTGACTGCAGATCCTATGATTTTAAAAAAGAAGCTATCTCCTCTTTCCTGCACACTTTATTTTCTATGTCCATTTGATCTAGGAACACCTGTAATAATGCTCTGATTATATTTGTAGGTAATTAGAAAGAAATACTCCCAAATAGATGGATCTGAAATAGTACTGCTGACTGATGGGGAGGATAGCTCTGCAAACACCTGTATTGATGAAGTGAAACAAAGTGGGGCCATAATTCACTTTATTGCTCTGGGACCAAATGCCGATAAAGCAGTCATAAAGATGAGCAATGTAACAGGTAAAATATGACATACATTCTAGTCTTTTGATAACAATGCATAAATGTAGAGGCTGACAATTCGACAACTTCTCTTAAGCTCCTGCTATGCAGGTGCTGTGCTAGGAGCCTGGGACTAGATTAACTCTGGTTTAACACCAGACCTGATCTCAAGGTGCTCACAGTCATGCTGGCAGGAGAGACAAATAAAAGTAGTAATCAGATAGCATAATCAGATAACATTCTTCCATAACAGGAGACATACATAGGAGTCAAGCACTATGTGGACAGAGCCATTGATTTTCCCAGGGTTGAACAGAGTCAGGGAAAGAAGGCATGAGAGACGAGGTGACATTGGAGCTGGACATTTATCAAGTTGTTTGCTTTCTCTGGAAGAAAAAGTGATGAGAGGGAAAAAAATCATGTTGGGATGACAATGCAAGCCACATTGAGGGACAGTGGGAAATACATGAGACCAGAGTCTAGACTGGAGGTTAAGGAATAGCTCAGGCTGTATAAATATAATAACAAGGTTTCTGATTAAATATACAATAGCTATTATCTTAGATACAGAGACATGTAATGAAAATGGACTACATGTTTTCAGTGTCTTCTTAAACATAGTAGAGAACACAATTTATAACGTTATGAATATCAATTATTGCATTGAATTGACCTCTAAGGCTACCAAACATATACTTGTTCTTTAATGCTTAATTGTACAAACTCCCATCATTTCAAAGTACTTTTACGGCCATTGTAAAATATTTCTGTCCCAAGTATTCCCCCCAAAGTAGTGCCTTTTTTGGACTTGTCTCTATTGTTTACCATTTTTTTAATCTCCTCATTGCCAACTATTGTCAGAATATCTCAATATGAAAGCTCTTTAACTTTTCTAATTTTCTGATTCTGATCCACTCTGGCTGGAAAACTTGAAAGCTTACATTGTTAGAACTGTATCTTAAATGATAATTAAAGTGAATAATTCTCCTAAAAGGTTATGTGAACTCTGTGAGCTTTAGTACATGAAATTGTAACATTTTTCATATTCTTTGATTATTTCATGCATTTAAGCCAGGAAGATTTCTATAAGTGGGGTTTAAAGGTAGCTTACCTCCCAGTTATGACATTTTTAAGTTAACATTTCAGAGTTAAGCATTACACCTATCTGATTTTGGTCTATTTTAACAATACAAACTGAAACTATGGCTTTGTTTACCCGATATCTAATTAATCACTAAAATGTGAAAATATTTATTTTCTGGAAAGCAACCGAGTTAATGTATTTACCCCTTAGGAGGAGGACATTTTTCTGCTACAGATGAAGCCCAGAACAATGGCCTCATTGATGCTTTCGCGGCCCTTGTATCAGGAAACACCGATGCCTCCCAGCAATCTCTTCAGGTCAGAGTTCCCAGTCCTTGGGTTTTTATGTCTGCATTTAGCCATAACCAAGACAAATAATTTGGTTGTTATAAGTTTTGAGTTCTATATCTTTCTCAAATAAAATTTTAATTAAAAAAATCAATCTGAAATAGAAATTATCCTTTAGATATGACCAAATTAAGTGTTGAAGTATTGAAATAGCAGGTGTATTTTTTTTCCTTTTCCCATGGGGTTTGGTTAAGGGATAACATCAAAACCTAATGCTGTTAAATTTTCCACCAAAAATAGACTTTGTCTAATAGTATAGCATCCGTTTTTCTATGAATGCATTAAAAATACCTCATGGGCTTCCCTGGTGGCACAGTGGTTAAGAGTCCGCCTGCCGATGCAGGGGACGCGGGTTCGTGCCCCGGTCTGGGAAGATCCCACAAGCCGCGGAGCGGCTGGGCCCGTGAGCCATGGCCGCTTGGCCTGCGTGTCTGGAGCCTGTGCTCCACAACGGGAGAGGCCACAACAGTGAGAGGCCCGTGTACTGCAAAAAAAAAACCCAAAAAACAAAAAAACCCTCATGCTTCCAAGATTTACCCAACCTTCACTGCTATGAAATATATTTAATTTAGATAAATGAACTCAAGAATGTGGATTGGAAATGGAAGGATTATATCTTGGAAATAAATTTGTCAGGAGAAAGAGAGTGAATAATCAGAGCATATCTACAAGTCTAGGGCTTCTCTTACCTCTTAAAGCACTTTTTTCACTGTCTTTTTATGTTATTCACCTCTCTTCTCTTTGTTTGCCTCAACTCTGTTTCTCTTCTGTGTTTCAATAACACCACCGTTTTCTGTTACTTACATTTAAAAACTTGGAGTAAATTGATTCTTCTTTGTTCATGCCCCATGAAAAATGTTAACAGAGCCTGTTTACTTCAAAATATAATTTACAAAATTCTGTTTCTCTCCACATCCATTCCCACTAAGTCTATATCATGTCACTTTATGCCAAGTCATCCATCTACCATCTTCCAATTCACCTCATTGCCTACTTTAAAACTTGACATATTCATCTAAACCTATTTTCCTCTACTCTCCAACAATGAGGAGGACAGAAGTATAGGATGTAAGGTTAGGATAATATTGCAGATTGGTTTGGAGATCTGGTTTGCAGTTCAGCCTGAACCCAAATTAAGAACAGGTCTGATATCTAGCTTGGCAGTGTACAAAGAATAAACTGAAGGAGAATAAAGCTCATTTCTGAGGGTTTCAGTCTTGTTGACAGAGAATGATGACACAATTGTCTAAAATTGACAAATAAGGTGAGAGAACTAATTTTGAGGATATCATTTTATGCTTGTTCTGTGTGGATGATGGTATATCAGAGTGGAATATACCAAAAGAACTTTAAAATATAAGAGCAGAAATTGGGAAATCAGCTGCAAATGAGACATTTGCGTGCAGGAAGTGCTCAAAGTTTGGGGGATGGGCTTTTTAAACAGTATGAAAGGGGGAGGAGTAAAGTTTTGTTCCCCTCACTTGAAATGCCTATAGGTTCTTAAATAGAGAAATAACAAAAAGAAAACAAATTTTTGAACGGTTAATCTGGATTGACATACATGATGGGTAAATCTTGGAAGAAAATAGTGACAAGGTAGAGGTATGTTATCTGAGTGGATGGAAACTTGGATTTGGATGGTGGAGCTGGAATACAGAGAAAAGTTTGCATCCCTCTCTTTAATTAGTTATTTTGCCATAATACTACTATGTAGGCAAGGTCTAATAACTTTCCTAGACTTTCCTGATGGGGAGGCTTAAAAAGTTATTTACATTCACATTTAACTCAATAATATTTGTCCTCTCAAAGACATGTCCATTTAACATAGGACTAAGATATTTGTCATGGCCATCGTGTTTCAATGGTAGAATTCATATCCTTCTATCAGCATGGGTGTGAAGGTATCTGCAGTTTAGGACTGTGATGGAGTAGAAGTGACATTTCCCATCATTCCTGAAATGACATATCTGAAGGAAGTACCTTCTTGGTCAGTGGATAAAGTTGGCTCTCCTTGACTGAGAGTTGTCCACAAAGACTTGAAAAACTTTCCTTTAAGCCCCCCTTAGAGAAAGGTCCTATCTTTCACTTCTTCTCTCCTCAGGATTTCAGACTCCATAGACATCAGTTTGCCCTCTTTCCACTCTTATTGGGCATGATTACTGTCCAATGTTAATGCTCTATAGTGTGTGAAAAATTATTTCAGGATTTCACATCAGAAAAATATCTCTGTTTGTCTCATTATTTGCTAGTTCTGATTTTCTCTCTTGAACTCCACCACTTACTGTGTCTCTTCTACTCAAACACTCTAGCCACCAGCATTATTTTATTTTAGGTTATCAAGAAAATGGTAAACTGAGGGCAACACACACACACACACACACACACACACACACATCTCATCTTCTCAGAGGTAGTTGTACCCTTTAATGCTAAATCCTAGGGTGGGTGTTTGCCAAGACAACTGGGAAAATAATAACAGGGCCATATCTCCAGCTGTAAACCCCATTCTCCTGTTCTAATGCTTTTATTATACCCTGTGCTGTCCTCAGTCCCTATATTTCCACACTTTCTGACTGACAACAGTCACATCCCAATCAGCTTTCAGAGAGATCACAAGCCTAAGGTGGTATGCCATATTTAAGTTTGTTCTCAGGGCAGAAATTTTAAAATATGTAAAAAAGCATAAAATTACCCTCCTCTCCAGTCATTAATTTTTTGATATATTTAAACAGCTTGAAAGTAAGGGATTAAAACTCAACAGTACTGACTGGATGAACGGCACTGTAATAATTGATAGCACTGTGGGAAAGGACACATTCTTTCTCATCACATGGAACCGACAGCTTCCCGTTATTTCTCTCTTGGATCCCACTGGAAACTCAGTGGGAAATTTCACAGTGGATCAACCTTCCAAAACGGCCTATCTCAGTATTCCAGGAACTACAAAGGTAAACAATTAACTTTTGGACTTCCTCGCAAATTTATTCTACAGGTGAAAATACATTGTTTAATATCATAAATATGGGTGCCAATACTTGAATCATTTCAAAATTAAGATAAAATAGAATGTACTTTCTATGCCTGTATGGTCCTGAAACTTTTGGTGATAGGATAAAGACAGAACGTACACATTAGGAGGAAGGAAGAGAAGGGAAAAAATTAGGTAGGCTAAGAATAACTTTGAGGAGGCAATGTAGTAAGAGTCTGTGCAGCTTGCTGTGTAGATAGCTACAGAGCCATTTCTTAGTACTACCAGATCATAGAATCTGTGGACTTTGAGATCAAAGGATAAGGTCAAGGCAAACTTTCCAAAGCTTATTTTTACAGAGATTTCATAAATTTTGGACATCAGGCATTACAATAGTCAGGATGTCCTATCCAAACTGCCTCAACTCTCATCATTTTACCCTCAAAACCCCCAAAATTCTCAAAACCCTGTTTATTCTGCAACACACTTATACAATTTATTTTAGAGTTAGATAATGGAAACAGAAAATAACTTGCTCTTGGACACTTACTCCATTTCCATTGAATTTTTAGGTGGGTGTTTGGACTTACAGTCTTCAAGCAAATGCAAAAGAGGAGACATTAACTATAACAGTAAATTCTCGAGCGGCAAATTCTTCTGTGCCTCCAATCACAGTGAATGCTAAAATGAATAAAGATACAAACAGCTTCCCCAGCCCAATGATTGTTTATGCAGAAATTCTACAAGGGTATATACCCATTCTTGGAGCCAATGTGACTGCTTTCATTGAATCGAATACTGGGAAAACAGAAGTTTTGGAACTTTTGGATAATGGTGCAGGTAATTCACAGGTTTCTCTGAACAAGCCTATATTTTCATAACTCAGGATATGTTATGTCCCTGCGGCAGTGTGGGGCAGAGGGATAGGCATCAGAAGAATTGATGCAGATTTTGGATGAACAGCTGGACCAGCATGAAATTCTATCCAGGTAACATCTACAGAGTTATTTGCTAGTGTCTTACACATGGTAAACACTCAATGAATTTTATTTACTGTCATTATTGTTTGTCATCTAGACAACCAATGTTTACCAACAGATAGGAAAGTCTCATTGGAGAGATTGAGGACTGAATCAAGAATTCTTAATAAGTGTTTCTAAGGGGCATATAATCAAGAAAGGCTGGTGAGAGACAGTGAAACTCAAGCAGTAGTATGAAATTAAGTAGAATTTGGGCCCTTGGCAGGGAGAGGGTGACAGGCAAGAGTAATTCCCAACAGCTAGATAAAAGTTCACATATACTCTTAGGAACTGAGGCACAAGGGAAGGTAGATCTGCCATACCAGAGGAGGGAACATCACTGGAGCATCATCAGATACCAGATCTGACTGGGAGAAAACAAAATAGAGTGTTGGTCATGCTCTATCTCCTTGGTCTATGTGGGTGAGTGGTACTTAAAGACCTTTTTCCCAGACTCTGAATTATTCTGGGAACTGAAACTTCTTTTGACAGATCATTTAGTAAAGAAATTACCGCATCAGTAAACTTCTAAATTGTCAGAATTTTCTATCAACTTCTTTTCAGTGTAATTAAATCAGTCAATTTATAATCCTACCATCAACTAGAGTTGGCCCTGTGAAAAATCTAGAAGGCAAAATTGTTCCTTGGTTCACCTCAGTGTCTTCATCTAATATGATAATATTTTCCTAAACTGTCCAGTGACTCTTTCCTTTTCCCCAACCCCTTCCATGCTACATTAAAACTCGTGTATCTTGTTTCATTTCTCAGGTGAAACCCAATGACTACTTAACTAATTTGGGACACCTTTACCTAAGAAGGTATTGGTGATTAACAATGACTTAGAGCAGGGGTTCTCAAACTTCAGCATGAAAGGGAATCACCTGAAGGGCTTGTTAAAACAGAATACGAATGTTGGAGCCTTCCCTAGGAGTGCAAATTAAGAAATTTGCATTCCTAATATGATCCAGAGAAATGCAGATGCTATTGGTCCAAGGACCTCATTTTAAGAACCTCTCTCCTAGAGTCATAACCTCCCTGAGAAATGTGTTTGCAATCTAACAAATAACTCTAGTACCGGTGATATGAAGAAATATCCTTATGATACAGTATTCCTGAGCTCCCCCAAATGTTTGTTCTAATAATAGATGGATTTTCCACTGTTAGACCAGAAAGTTAATGGATCATAGTGTAAGAGGTAAGGATTAAAAATAAAAAGGAGAGCCTAGAGATAAACCCACGCACATATGGTCACCTTATCTTTGACAAAGGAGGCAAGAATATACAATGGAGAAAGAACAGCCTCTTCAATAAGTGGTGCTGGGAAAACTGGACAGATACATGATAAAGAATGAAATTAGAATACTTCCTAACACCATATACAAAAATAAACTCAAAATGTATTAAAGACCTAAGTGTAAGGCCAGACACTATAAAACTCTCAGAGGAAAACATAGGCAGAACACTCTATGACATAAGTCACAACAAGATCCTTTTTGACCCACCTCCTAGAGTAATGGAAATAAAAACAAAAATAAACAAATGAGATCTACTGAAACTTAAAAGCTTTTGCACAGCAAAGGAAACCATAAACAAGATGAAAAGACAACCCTCAGAATGGGAGAAAATATTTGCAAGCGAAGCAACTGACAAAGGATTAATCTCCAAAATTATACAAGCAGCTCATGCAGCTCAATATCAAAAAACCCAAACAACCCAATCCAAAAATGGGTGGAAGACCTAAATAGACATTTCTGCAAAGAAGATATACAGATTACCAACAAACACATGAAAGGATACTCAACATCACTAATCGTTAGAGAAATGCAAATCAAAACCACAATGAGGTATCACCTCACACTGGTCAG
Organism: Neophocaena asiaeorientalis asiaeorientalis; assembly: GCF_003031525.2. Taxonomy (NCBI): domain Eukaryota; kingdom Metazoa; phylum Chordata; class Mammalia; order Artiodactyla; family Phocoenidae; genus Neophocaena; species Neophocaena asiaeorientalis. Next base: position 319,543 of record NW_020175442.1, on the reverse strand, counting down.
AATGGCCATCAAAAAATCTACAAACAGGGCTTCCCAGGTGGTGCAGTGGTTGAGAGTCCGCCTGCCGATGCGGGAGCCGCAGGTTCGTGCCCCGGTCCGGGAGGATCCCACGTGCCATGGGGCGGGTGGGCTCGTGGGCCGTGGCCCCTGGGCCTGCGCGTCCGGAGCCTGTGCTCCGCAATGGGAGAGGCCACAGTTAGCTAGTGGGAAGCAGTCACATAGCACAGGGAGATCAACTCGGTGCTTTGTGACCACCTAGAGGGGTGGGATAGGGAGGGTGGGAGGGACGCACAAGAGGGAAGGGATATGGGGATATACGTATTCATATAGCTGATTCACTTTTTTATATAGCGGAAACTAACACAACATTGTAAAGCAATTATACTCCAATAAAGATGTAAAAAAATCTTTTAAAATTAATGAATTAGCTAAGGAAATCTTGACATAAAAAATAAAATAAAAATAAAAAGGAGTGTTTGAAGATAAGTCAAAATAGGTAATTTGTATGTGACTGGAGTGATAATTAAATCTTATGCAAAGACAATTTTTCTTTAGTGGGGATCCTTGTGTGTATACACACACACACACACACACACACACACACACACAAAGTAACACAAGGATATCAATTCAACATGATACTAGTTGGCAGAGCAAAATGGAAATATTCCCCAAGGGGTCAATGACAGAATAGGGAGCCCAATCAAGGCAATATGCTTATAAAGGCCATATGCTTGGTTTAGAAAATGCATAAATTTCTCTTTTTCTTTACAGTAGTAATTTATTCTTTCACTTCTATAATAAGGTGCTGATTCTTTTAAGAATGATGGAGTCTACTCCAGATATTTTACAACTTATAAAGATAATGGCAGATATAGCTTGAAAGTACGGGCTCATGGAGGAGAAAATGCTGTCGTGCGAAACTTATGGCATCCACTGAATAGAGCTGCATATATACCAGGCTGGGTAGTGGATGGTGAGTACCTCATAATATTATTCAAGCCGTCACTGAAACCCAGTGACGGCTTGAATAATTGTGAGTTGATATGATTAAGGCTGCAAATAGTTTACAACTTCAGAGTATAGCTTTTCCCATTTCTGGAATGAAGTTCTCAGTCATACTACAGTGTGCCTCCAAATTAACGTAAGGTTTGGTACAGTGTCTGGCATCTTGATAAATGTCACCCATTATTATATTAGTTTGGAGCATCTTACCTATATCAACAATAATATGCCACATTTTCAGTTCAGGATGAAGCAAACAGGCTAATGGGTTATGTACCTAAGTACAAACCAGTGGTAGAATTTATCCTTCCGATTACATATGCTGTTAAAAGATATGTGAGTAAACATTTATTTGGAAAGTTTTTACTGAGTCAAAAGGAAAAATGTGTAGAGGAAGGTGATGATAAGGATTAAAAATGCATTTTTGTTAGCTTTCTTTTGTTTTGTCGCTTGTGACTTTTAGGGGCTTTCTGTTGGCAACTGGAATATAACCCGAAGTATTATTCCCTAACACTTGCAACAGGGAGGAAGTAAGGAACCCGGCACAAGTGGTTGGGAGGGAACCAGTAGTAATTTCCCCAGGTTTATTCCCATCTTGAAGATAATTTGAGAAATAAAGCATTTCCTTTTTTTTTTAAAGGCATATGTTGAATTATATAACAATATACCCATTCAGTGCAGCCTTAATGCCAAAGCCATTTATTTATCCAGTTCTACCCTACAATACTCTGGTCAGGATACTAATGAAAGAATTCTTCCACCAATTGCATGCTTATGACTTTGTCACCAAAATTAGTAAAATGTAACTGTGTATATGGGAAAAAAAGGGAAAGATGTGGGATAGGAAATACAATTTGTTGAGTTCTGAAAATATTAGTGCAGATTTGCCCATTAAATACCAGGAATTTTTAATGCAGGGAACATTAAAGGGAATCCACCAAGACCTGAAATTGATGAGAACACTCAGACAAACTTGGAGAGTTTCACCAGAATAGCATCTGGAGGTGCATTTGTGGTTTCAGATGTTCCAAATCTTCCCTCCTCAATTGATGTCTTCCCACCAAGTCAAATCACAGACCTTAAGGCCACATCAGATGAGGATGAGATCAGTCTAACATGGACAGCACCAGGAGATGATTTTGATGTTGGAAAAGGTAAGGACGAAGTGTCATGCAGTGTTGATTAAGTGAAAGTTGCTTGTTGCAAAAGCCAGGGTGTAAGGTTGTGTGAGAGGAAAACAATTTATAATTAATAGCTCAGCAAAGTATTAATTTTATAATCTCATGTTTTGAATCATCAAATGTGACACATTTCAACCTGCTATCACTTTTCATAAAGAAGGTAGCATTTGGCAGAGTTTAAAAATCAGAATTCAGCTTTTATGGAAAAATAAATAAGGCTTTGGATATGAGTATAAGCTTGGCATGACTAAATGACATCTTTGAGGAGAATGAATAAAAAGAAATTTAATATGGTATGCTCTAGTTTCTAAACTATATGTAACTTTTTTTTTCTTAGTTCGAAAGTATATCATAAGAATAAGTGGAAGTGTCCTGGATCTAAGGGATAATTTTGATGATGCGCTGCAAGTAAACACTACTTATCTGTTACCAAATGAGGCCAACTCCAAGGAAACCTTTACATTCAAACCAGGAAATATCTCAGAAGAAAATGCAACCCACATATTCATTGCCATTCAAAGTGTGGATAAAAGCAATTTGACCTCAAGGGTATCTAACATTGCACAAGTAGCTTTGTTTGTTCCTCAACCAGACGACATACCTGATGAAATTCATCCAGATCCTACTCCTGATAAAAATCCCCCTAAGTCCGGACTCAGCATTTCTACTTTGGTGGTGTTCGTGGTTGGCACTGTGATAATTGTCAGTCTGATTTTGAGTATCACCATTTGTGTCTTAAGCAGGAAAAGAAATTCTAGCAGACCTAGAACAGGGTTTTAAAAAACATCAACGACAAAAGTAAAGGATGTTTCTCAATTTTTAAATTTATCATGTGTGATCATGAACTCATACAAATAATTTTAAGAGTTTTAGAAGGGATAGTTTGACTACATATAAACATGAAGAGGTGTCTGAAAAATTGTGAATCAGTATTAAATTAAATAATTTTATTTATTCATTGTTTTATCACAAAAGGTGATAAAGATCCTTTTTCATATTCATACCTGGCTGTATATTATCTGACACAAAAGTTCTCTATAAAAATTCAAATTTCATCAAGAAGTTAAAACTGTCTATTGGAGTGGTCAAAATGCAAGTGTAAGAAGACAAATAAACAATATTTGAGAAAAATGAATTTGGTCTCAGTATTTTTCGGTATAAATTGATTTTATTGTATTCACTGAAGGTCTTCAATTATATACTACTATATACAATATAAATAAGGACATGTTTACTGCACTTCATTGATATGGAAGATAATGTTAAAAAAGGTAGGGAAGAGGAAATAAGTGGGAAACACCTGATAAATGGGAATGCTGGTTTTACTCTCATAGCATTCATTGGAAAATGAGCTGTGTAGTAGGGCATTTGGGGACTGTGTATTGAGGCAGAAGGTCTATTAGCACAATTAGTTCCTCTAGTGGGCTGGCACCTACTCAGGCATTGCTAAAAGCTATGCACGTACAGGTGAACATGGAGAAAACGTAGGAAAGGGTAAGTGTAGGACAATAGGCCTTTTACTGGGAGGGGAATAAAAGCCTGAAATTCTATGATAGTGACAGAAATAATACACAACAGCCAGACTTTCCCTGTGTCCTTCCCACCCCAACCCCATAACTCTGGAGGTAAAGCCTGCTAGTCTGGTTAGTATTGTCCCTGATACTCTGGTGCAATAGATTTGCTCAGATGGGTCTCAGTTGAAGGCTTTCCCCTTCCAGGTCGGGCCTTGGTTTAGACTTATTTCCAGGACTGCATCAAACAGCTAATTGTGAATTAGTAAGAATCAGAAAAATAACTGAATGATTACCATTGTTGTAGTCTGAATAAGCTACAAAATTTATAGGACTCAGTAAAAAATGAAAATGAGGAGCCCCTGTTCAAAAGTAATGAGGATTTCAAGATGGCAACAGCAAAGCATTAAACTAAGTACAGGGACCTTCTAAGCATGAAGCACCATGCAAATGTGCTTTTGCATGCCCCTATAGTCCAGGCTAAACTAGTGAGGACACCTGCAGTATAAAGGCTCTGCATGGGATTTCCAGTACAGTCCTATAGCATCATTTATGATCTAATAGTTGATGTAGTTATCAAACTTTGGGGCCATCACCTCTGGCAGGGAATCTAGCTACAGGAAAAAAATCTAAGCTATCCCAGTAAAGGAAGAGAGGCAGCCCTAAGTGGGGAAGAACAGCCCCTTATCAACCCCAGAGATTCAAATGACTGCAGGATTCCTGAAGGGAAAAAAAAACCCCACACCAAGCTGATCTCCCTGTGCTATGCAGCTGCTTCCCACTAGCTATCTATTTTACATTTGGTAGTGTGTATATGTCAATGCCACTCTCTCACTTCATCCCAGCTAACCCTTCCCCCTCCCCGTGTCCACAAGTCCATTCTTTACGTCTGTGTCTTTATTCCTGCCCTGCCCCTAGGTTCAGCAGTAACCATTATAGCTGATTCACTTTGTTATACAGCAGAAACTAACACAACATTGTAAAGGAATTATACTCCAATAAAGATGTTAAAAATAAATAAATAAAATAAAAACTTGCCAAAAAAAAACCATTCACACCAGCAGCCATCCAACTAGTTGCTGCCCCTAGAGGTGGGCAGTTGTCAGTGTCCCGAACTAAACATCTGCCTGCAGGGGTCTATCCAAGCTTTAGAACTGAGGGGTGGTATACATTTACAACCTCAGCTGCTTAGCCAGGACTGAGGGAACCATTTTCCCATGCTCTTACTCATGCTCCTTGGTGTTGGCTGGTGTTGCAGGTCAGAGTGACCTAACAGAGCACGTGTAAACGGTGAGACCCAAACCACAGTGTCTGATGAACGTACACTATGACACTAGCATGAAATAGGACTCAGAAGAGCATAGCTCAAAGTAACTGTGAAGTGAGCCAGGCCTGCTGCAGGTCTAACAGTAAAGTATGGTAGCTAGTCTCCAGAAGGATTTCTAAAGATCCACAACTCCTATTGTTCGTGGGCTTATGTAGTTGCCTCCCACATTAGGGTATGGGATGACCCCATTGACTTCTTTAATTAATAGAAAGCAGCAGAAATGATGGGCATTTTTGTGTTCTTGGGAACTCTGAGATGTCATTTACAAAATTCAGCTACAGTGACAGAGAGACCCCTGCAGAGGTTCCAAGACAATACTGAGAATGAAAGAGGCCTCACTATCCCTGCTTCCCAGTCAAGCCTAAAGATGATCTTATTGGCAGTTATTAGGCTCCAAACATGACCAGCAAAAGAACCTCCCATTTAAGCCCAGTAAACCAATAGAATTATGGAGGAGATAAGCTGGTGGTTGTTTTAAGCTGCCAAGTTTTAAAATGATTTGGTCCATAGCTCCAGATTACTGAAACAACCAGTAACCGTATTAGTCAGTGTTCCATCTGGGAATCAGAACCACTGTGAACATTGCAGAATTGAGAATTTATTATAGGGGTTAACTGGGACAGTAAAGAACTGAAGAAAGAACCAGAGGATCAGAAAAAAGTTACTAACAAGCCTCCCTGAAATACTGGAGTTAGCTTTTGGTGTTGGATGTTGGAAGCTAAGTAAGGCCAGGAACTAGAGTGGGACCATGAAGGTAGAAGTCTATGGAAGTTTGTTGCCTCTGCATATCTACAAGCTCTGTGAGATTGTTGCCAAGTATCTTGTTATGGGTCTAGGATCATCATGATAGGTCAGCAAAGCCAGCATTCAAGAAGAAGCGTTAGACATGGAGTAGGGAAGAGTAAGGACACCAGCCCATCTCCATGTTTCTTACTGCCTCCTATCAACTCTCCCTTCAGGCAGTTATGGCAGCTATTTTACATCTGCCTTCCCAATTTAAATCAAATATCTCTTTTCACCAGCTCTAACCCAAAACCTCACAGTTTCTGTGAAATGTATTTCTATTTTTTCCAAGTTGCTTCAGCAAAGCCAATTCAAACATGGAAGCATGTAATGATGACTTGTGGCACAGCAAGGAATTTCCTTATGTCGTAGTAAGTGGACCCTGTCCCTAACATAATAATAAAAATGTAAGCAAACAGGAAGCTATGAGCTCCTGTGACCTGGTAGATTACTTCCTCCACATTGGCTGCATTGACTACAGAACTTCTGGCCCACTCCCATGAGGAACTGTGGAGGCATGTTAAACTGTGCCCATTTATCCACTTACATCCATATCTTGTAAGCCTTTTATACTGCTTGTTTGCTGACTCAGTAATAAACCCAAGTGAAAACAATTTAAGAGACCTTACCAATTTCCAAATGATAAAAATAGTTTTGATATTGAATAGAAGAGAAGGAACTGCCATGAAAAAAAAAACAGAGACAGCTTTTGTGTGTGTGTGTGCGTGTCCAAAGATGTTTATTATAGCATCATATATAACAACCACAATCAAATTAAACGTCTGTCAGTGAAGGACACAAATAAAGCACTGACATCTACCCCTTAGAACAGCATCTGGTCATCCTAACAGGAGTGTAGTAGATCTAGATGTCCAACAGGGAAAAATCTACAAGATACATTAATAAGTGTAAAAAAACCAAAGGATAGAACAGTGTGCGTGAAACGATCCATTTGTATAAAAAACAAATGTAGAGCTACAGATACATACACATACACACTAATGCACACCTAAATTTACTAGGCTGATGTACCAAAGAGCAGTCATCTCCAATGAGCACCTATGGCAATAGGTGAAGATATGTCCTTTTTATTTGATCCCCTTCGGTTCTATTTTATAAAAAGTAAAACAATACATATAAAAAGAAAACAGTTTTATACTGCCCTGCCTAGGTGTTTATAAAATACTGATGTAATGTCCAGAACTCCTACTATAATTCCTGGAAAATAAACCAGGCTAGAGGGAAAAAAGCTTTAGAAGTGGGGCCCTACCCATATATCCAGACAAAACTATAATTCAAAAACACACGTGCACCCCTATGTTCATAGCAGCACTTTTCACAATAGCCAAGACATGGAAACAACCTGTCCATCAACAGATGAATGGATAAAGAAGATGTGGTACATATATACAATGGAATACTACTCAGCCATAAAAAAGAATGAACCAATGCCATGTGCAGCAACAAATGAGAAAACTCAAGTGTGTGAGATTCAAGAAGGAAGGAGCAGTCAACCGTTTCTGGTTACTGCTGAAATGTGGCTAATGAATATAGCAATACAGTTATTAGTGACCTTAATAAGGGAAATCTTGCTAAAGAAAAAAATGGGTAGTGAATAAATAGAAAAACTGTGTGTACACAATTCTTTCAAGAATCTTAACTTGGAAGTAGAGTGTAGAGAAGGAGTAGAAATTGGGAAAAGTAATATGTGGTGCAAAGAGACTTAATTTGTAGTACAATTGTAAAGTTCTTTTGGAAATGTTATAGAACTATTTTATATTTTAAACTCTATATACTGAACTGATAAAAATGAAAACTTTTACACAATTCTTTGTAATTAGACACTGGTAAATAGCAACATTGGTAAATAACAGAAGTTATGCCTTAGTTTTCTCACCTGTAAAAATGGTATACTAATACCCAGTCCAAGTGTTGTATAAATCTCATTAGATAATGACAGGTCCTTGGCCTCATTCCTGCACATACTTAGTGTTCAATTCATAGCAGCTTTCATGCTGAGAAGCTTTGTACTGTTGTACCCCAAACTCAGGGATCTTAGCACTGAGTGCCAACTGTTCATCAGTCAGTCAGTCAGGATATTAAACTCCTACTATTTATCAACACTAAGTGCTGTGGATAGAATGGTGAACGAAAATACTGCTCTAAGTCCTCATGGAGGTTAGACTCTAGCAGAAAGACAGATATTAAACAAATCACAAGACATAAATATTTACAAGTTTTCAAAGTGGTCTGAAACTTCATTCAGTCATTCAAAACCTTGTCTTGTTCCTGATCTTAGAGGAAATGGTTTCAGTTTTTCACCATTGAGAACGATGTTGGCTGTGGGTTTGTCATATAAGGCCTTTATTATGTTGAGGTAAGTTCCCCCCATGCCTACTTTCTGGAAGGTTTTTATCATAAATGGGTGTTGAACTTGGTCAAAAACTTTTTCTGCATCTATTGAGATGATCATATGTTTTTTCTCCTTCAATTTGTTAATATGGTGTATCACATTGATTGATTTGCATATATTGAAGAATCCTTGCATTTCTGGAATAAACTCCACTTGATCATGGTGTATGATCCTTTTAATGTGCTGCTGTATTCTGTTTGCTAGTATTTTGTTGAGCATTTTTGCATCTATGTTCATCAGTGATATTGGCCTGTAGTTTTCTTTCTTTGTGACATCTTTGTCTGGTTTTGGTATCAGGGTGATGGTCGCCTCATAGAATGAGTTTGGGGTATTCCTCCCTATGCTATATTTTGGAAGAGTTTGAGAAGGATAGGTGCTAGCACTTCTCTAAATGTTTTTACAAATTTGCCTGTGAAGCCATCTGGTCCTAGACTTTTGTTTGTTCAAAGATTTTTAATCACAGTCTCAATTTCAGTGCTTGTGATTGGTCTGTTTCTAATTTCTATTTCTTCCTGGTTCAGTCTCAGAAGGTTAGGCTTTTCTAAGAATTTGTCCATTTCTTCCAGCTTGTCCACTTTATTGGCATATAGTTGCTTGTAGTAATCTCTCATGATCCTTTGTATTTCTGCAGGGTCGATTGTTATTTCTCCTTTTTCATTTCTACTTCTGTTGGTTTGAGTCTTCTCCCTCTTTTTCTTGATGAGTCTGGCTAATGGTTTATCAATTTTGTTTATCTTCTCAAAGAACCAGCTTCTGGTTTTATTGATCTTTGCTATCATTTCCTTCATTTCTTTTTCCTTTATTTCTTTTTTTTTAACATCTTTATTGGGGTATAATTGCTTTACAATGGTGTGTTAGTTTCTGCTGTATAATAAAGTGAATCAGTTATACATATAAATAATATTCCCATATCTCTTCCCTCTTGCATCTCCCGCCCTCCCACCCTCCCTATCCCACCCCTC